>NC_051154.1:316041232-316350821 GCF_013339745.2 Dermacentor silvarum
TTGCGCGGATGGCGAGAGAAATCTTACTACGCACGCGAACGAAGTTCTGAAGTGTCTCAGGGAGAATCCAGTCGATGAACTCGTCTTGGCCACTCACGAAGCTGGCGCGTCAAACGCTTTTACATTCCTCACAACTTATCACAACGATTTCCTGCCCAAGGAACCCAGAAAAGCCGTCGACGCTGGTTTTGCTAGTCAAGTGGACCTCATCATCGGGACCACGTCAGATGAGTTGTCATCTGTCCTCATTTACCCTCCTGTCAAGGAATTCCTGCAAGAGAGACTAGACGGCATCAAAAGCGACAAAATTACGGGTTTTTTTGAAGGTGCCATCGGCGCCTGCTTGAAGTCTCACATGCCGGGAGATGAGGAACATTACGTGGCAAAGACGAGAGATGCGAGCAACATTGCACTCACGAGGGCATACATACAGTACATGTCGGACAGGATGCTTAACTGTCCTGTGCTATACGTGGCGCAAAAGCACGCCGCCATGGGCAACAATGTGTTCTCGTACGTGTACGACTACAATTATGTTTCATCTGACTTGCCCTCCTGGATCGGTGCGCCCCATGGTGCCGAGCTGGCCTTCCTTTTCGGCTTCCCTCTAACAGACATTCACGGCGTCATTGACGAACATCGTGCCATGAGTGAAGCACTTATCAAGATTCTTGCATCGTTTGCCGAATCCGGGTGAGCAAAATTGTCTGCCGACTATTTATCGAAAGTGGTGGGAGCAATATTGTCTAACTGGAATAGAATCTCGAGTTGGCGGATCCTACACATTACCTGTGTGATGAAGTTAGGAAATTTGCAGGCGCAAATTAGAATCAGCTAGCGCAAGACAGGGGTAATTGGAGATCACAGGGAGAGGCCTTCGTCCTGCATTGGACATATAATATGGGCTGATGATGATACATTACCTATATACTTACGTTATTTATATGCAAGCAATGTCCCACAATGAAAAAAAAATATTCAGATCTCACGCACTGTGGGAATCAATGTTATGCGAAGCATTTTGAATGTAGGGCTATTCAGCATCGTTTAGGGTTCCGTGAAGCGTTGCCAGGTGTCACTCATATCATGGCACTTATGTCATAAATGCATGTCACTCTTTTTATGTCATGTATGTCTGCACGTCATGTCATGACACGCATATTATGATATTGATGTCATGCGTGTAATGAATGCATATGTAATGTACGTCACGCATTTTTGTATATGTACATAATTTTTAAAAACGACCGTGATGGTCTCAAGGCCATGACCATGTCATGTCATTCATGCCATTTATGTCATATCGCATATGTTATGTTCATCATCGTCATCAGTCTATTTTTATGTCTACGGTAGAATGAAAGCCTCTCCCTGCGATCTCCAATTACCCTTGTCTTGCGCTAGGTGATTCGACTTTCCACTTACAAATTTCCTAATTTCATCACCCCACCTAGTTTTCAGCCGTCCTCGACTGCGCTTCCCTTCTCTTGACACCCATTTCGTAACTATAATGGTCCATTGGTTATCTACCCTAGGCATTACATGGCCTGCCCAGCTCCATTTTTTGCTCTTAATGTCAAATAGAATATCGGCTATCCCCGTTTCCTCTCTGATCCACACCTCTCTCTTCCTGTCTCCCAACATAGCAGTTCTCGTTCCATCGCTCTTTGTGCGGTCCTTAACTTGTTATCGAGCTTCTAATAGCCTCCAAGTTTCGGCCCCGTACTTTAGCACCGGTAAGATGCAATGATTGTACACTTTTGTTTTCAACGATACTGGTAAGCTCTCAATCAGGATTTGGCAATGCCTGCCGTATGCACTCCAATCCATTTTATTCTTCTGTAAATTTCCTTCTCATGATCAGGGTCCCCCGTGAGTAATTGACCCAGATAAATGTACTCCTTTACAGACTCTAGAGGCTGACCGGCGATCCGGAATTCGTGTTCTCTTGCCTAGAGCACTGCACGGGCTCGGGCAGTTTTTTCATGGGCTCGGGATAGGCTCGGGCATGGCATGTGCTTTTTGACCCGTGCCCTGGCCGTGCTCGGCTATTTTGACGCGGGCCCCGGCCGGGTTCGGACTTTGTGGTGGTGTGCATGTAACGTGTAGCGAGTTATCCTGGCGCGTCTCGACCCTGAAAAACCTGTTGCCCCGGAAGCTAGCAGTGCTACACCTGTGTACTTCCCTTTTCTTCTTCCGTCGTATTTTGTGCTGTTTGAACAGAATGTAAAAGTCTAGAAAGACCGAAGTAGCCTGAAACCAAGGGATGCCATTGTATTCCTTACCTAAATGAATGTAATTAATGTTTTCAGGACGGTGCAAGTGCGTTCCCGACTTGCTGATTCTTCAAAGGCGAATTGGTAAAACGATGGCTGTTAAGATACGATAATTCGTCACGCGGCTGAAATATGGCTCTGCGTCCATCCATGGTTGCACGCATGTTCTAAACCGGACGCCTAGCAGCAGCGCATTACGCTGCATCATGGAGGAACGAGAAGCTTTCTCTCTCCATTTACTCCATCCGTGCGCTGCGCTGACGACCGGTAGTGGCTGCGCTTCGGCTATAGTGTACTAGAATACGGTTGAGTGGGACGAGCGGCTGGGGTGGCGCATGCTTTGCAGTGAGGCGTCCGACGCGGAAAAATTCTGTAGCGGCGCTGCGATAGAAGTGGATTGGGCCGTATCAAGGTCGCGCAGTTATATATACTGCTTAGCATGGTCGTTCGAAGTACTTCGCGCGCTGGTATTTGCGTTCAGACCACTCAAATGGTTTTCATAATGTCATGTGACATGTATTTATGCCTTAAAGGGACACTAAAGAGAAACCGGAAGTTCAACCTTGACGGTAGATTGTCCTATCACGATCACAGACATACCATTCTTACTGCGAAGAGAGGTTTAATAGCGAAAAACTGAAGGTTAGGTGAATTTCGCGCACTACCCGTTCGTGACGTCGGAGATCACAAACGCAGTCCGGCCGCGATTGTTCGATAGTGATTTATCGCTGTCAATAAAACGCAAAATGAAATACGCCTTGAACGTACATAAACAGCATTTGCAAACTTTTTAAGCCATATCAAGCGAGGACGTACAAGTTTAGCGCCAAATTAAATAAGTAAGAAGAAATGGTGGCGTGGCGCTACATGCGGTCGTGATAGTTTCGTAGTTTTGTTTTTGCTCTATGCATCATCGCGCGCGCCTGTTCCGCTCTACCGTGTTGCAGTGTTTGGTTGTGTGTTGCGTGGCTCTAAAAACGTTGACTTCGCAGGAAACAGCGAGAAAAATGCCTCGTGTGTGTAGTGTTGAGGGCTGTTGTATCAACGGCGCAAGGCGCTTGCTCAGGGGCAGCGGCAGTGTTGACCCGATTGTATCCTTTCATGTGGTGCCGCGCGATGAGCCCCGGTGTTCGCAATGGCTCAGTCCTCTGCCGATGATAAAACGGCAAAAGAGCCAGAGAAACCGATGATGTGCTCTCTACATTTCTCGCCCTCGGAAAGTATCTTGGTGTGCCCCAGAGGCCAGTCCTTTCCCGAGCAGCTGTCCCATCAATGTCGCCTTCAGTAAATCCCCTACTGATTCCCCTGCAGCAGCAAACTGGCGGCTCGTTGAGTGCTGAATGGCATTAAAAACCACGAAAAAACCCATACCGAGTGCGGGCGCAACTTTCTACGCTTTTTTTGTGTCGGGAACATCGTCGCCTGGAAGACCAGCCGCCTCGCCTTCCGTCGACGAAAACTAGGCTTCGCTTTCCGTCAGCGCGGCCGGCTGCTCACCGCCATCGTACGCGGAAACACCTACCGCACGAGCACGGAGGCTCATTTCGTGCTCCGTTTCACTGAAGTCGCTCAAGTGCAGTCCTGCTTCCCTGGCGAGCTCTTCGTCGGAAGGTTCAACGTCAGCAACGGTATCCATCGCAGCCACAAAACATCTTAGCAAAAGTCGCAGCGAATGCAAACGCAGCGGCCATGCAGCCTATGATGGAGCGAGGGTGCGGCTGTTTTCACAACTAATCCGTGCAGGGGCGGGGCCTCGCCTCGATGACGTATCACCATTTTCTTTTTTTTCTTCCTCTCTGTTTGGCGGCAAATCCGTTGGAACGGAGAACACGCTGGGCTGGCGGTGATAAGGCACAACTGTGGCTGCTGTTAAGGGATCGATGGTATTCCTAAACAAACGCATCACCGTTTTGATGACCCAAATATAATCGCACTCTCTGGGAGGCAGCAGTCTACCTGACCGGAGCAGCATTTTTTATTTGCGGTGATGCTACGCTGTGCTCCGCAACACCCCATTGACCGCCGCTTCGCGTCGGCGCCCGGCACCGCGGCTTCCGCCGCGGCACCGGGGGACAACCGACTGCGTTGTCAAACAGAGAGGAAAAAAGGAAAATGCTGATACGTCATCTAGGAGAGGCCCCGCCCCTGCACGGATTTGTTGTGAAAACAGTCGCACCCATGGTGTTAACGCAAGCGGTGGCGTTAACGCCGTTAATGCAAGTGGTCACGTATCATGGTGCCCTCTGATTCGCTGAGAGCAATGAAATCCGTGACGACACTGCTTCAGCACAAATCTAGGGTGAAAGAAATTGACGAAGAGATATTTGGTCTTTGTTTACGAATTTCTCCGCTAATAACTCATATTTTTGCACCCAACAAAACTGCATACATTCCTTAAGTCGATAGGTCCCTCTTTTATTCCAGCTGAACTTCCTGTTTCTCTTTAGTGTCCCTTTAAGAATAAATTCCTTTCATTCTCTTCTTTATTTTATTATTTTTAATGCCGCTCGGTGATCTTTCTCTGGCCGGGTTCGGGCCGGTTTCGAGCCGAGCTCGGGCCGGGCTCGGGCTTAAAATAAAGGGGTGGCGGGCCAGGCCGGGCGTGTAACGTAGATTATTTCCGGGCCTAGGCCGAGCCCGGGTGTCGCCATAAAAGTTTTGGTGGGGCTCGGGCACGCAGGCCAACGTAAAAACGGGTCCGGGCTGGGCCCGGGCTGAAAAAATCAGCCCGTGCAGTGTTGTACTCTTGCCAGGCTGTTGAACATCATATTTGATTTCTGCATAATAATCTTCAACATATGTCATGTTATGGCATGCATTTTCATGTCATGCATATTCGGCCATATAGCCAGTTAAAGAACTGACCCTGGTGACATCCCGACCACAAGGAAATACCTATTGGCCCAACTATCATGTCATATCATGCATGTCACGAATGCATGCGTCATGTCATGCATATCCTGCCATCAAATCAGCCTATTTTTATCTCCACTGCAAGACGAAGGCCTCCCTCAGCGATCTACAATTACCCCTGTCATGCGCTAGTTGATTTCAACTAGCGCCAGCAAATTTCCTCATTTCATCACCCTACCTAATTTTCTGCCGTGCTCGACTGCGCTTCCCTTCTCTGGCACCAGTTCATAAACTCTAATGGTCCACCAACTTATATCCAGGTTAAAGACAACCACCAAGGTATCACGACCATGAGCGCATGCCTAGTGCTGCAAGCTAGTAGACAACTTTGGTCGCTGGATCCACTGGATGAGCGTAAGAGAATACATACACTCAAGTCGGCGAAAAATGCGTCGCACTAAAAAAAGGCGAAATGTCTTCTCCATATTTTAGGAGTCGACAAAATGCGTTATAAATATCCCGAAGAGTGTCTTGCATGTCGACAGTGGTTTCCTTCAAATGTGGCGCACCATGAAGATGTTTAGGGCCGCGATTTTCTATCTATGCGTTATGCTTTATTCTATAGTAGTCTTATTACCCACCGCTCACGGCTGGCTGATCCCGTTGATAACGTGAGCGGACCGTCACTCTGACCACTAACTGAGTTCGAAAAGCGCGAAAAGGCATTAGAATCGAAAAGGCATCGCTACAAAATAGCGGCCTACGTGTTTGTTTTGGTAGGTTGTTTCTCGTTCAAACTTTACCTCCAATTCGGCATGGCACATACGGTAAGGAAATAATTTGCTGGCACGTAGTATATTGCAGGTTCTTGAATATGGGAATGCGGCTGTGTTTGCCACTTTTTTAGGCCCTTCGCCGTCTCGCAGCCAGCGCTCCCTTAGAAGTTGGCAGTAAAAGAGAATACGGCTTCATTGAGTGTTCATAGCACAGCCTTCTGCACCATTTTGTTTGCAATACGAGATGCAACCAATAGTGAACAGCTACACCCACACTGGTATATTATATCAGAGTTCAAGGTACAAGGGCAAGAAAATGATACATATAATTATAAAATGTCATTATATAAGGAATTTCTAATAAACTCAAAATAATAATATTTATTCTAGCGTGGTTGGCGTTTGCGAAAAATTAGACAGCTTTAGTTTAACGTTAGCGTAATAGCGGGGTTAAGGGAAATAGCGTTACCATTCCGCAAACGAACTTTGCAGAAAGAGAGTTTTAGTATAACGTGATAGCGTAGTTTACGTGCGGGACGCTATTCCATTGCGCTTTGAATTTCGCATACACAGGGCACCTAAGATATGTGTGTGTGCGTCCGGAAAGTGCGAGAGGCAGCGCAATGGAAGCCAGGAGCGCGTTGTATTTTTACTTGCCATGTCCGCCGATCTGCAGCGAAACAGACAAGCAGTACAAGCTGTCTACCATAGCCTCCAAAATGTTCCGATCTCAGAGGCCATATGCCGTCGCCACGCCTTTCTCCCGACTTTACCGACAGGTGGCGCTCGCATCTCGGAGAAAATTTCTCTCGTTAGGCTTAGGCGCGTTCGAAACGAGAAGCGATCTCGAAAATTCCTCAAGATTAGCCATAACACTCTCTCGGCGAAGCGGCATGAGACTACGCAAAAGCCGTTTACGCAGTCATTTGCTATGAACGAAGTGAATTCTACAAAAACCACGCCAAATTCAGTTCGAAGCGGGCGACCGGGACCGCCGCCATGTTTTACGTGAACTACGCAAACACGCTAACACGGTAACGTTAACTCGGAGAAATAGCGTGCGCACGGTAAAAGGTATGGGTCGTTTAGCGTTCGATCCCGCTATTCCGGTCCGCCAGCTATTCCGGTAACCACGCTAAACTAAAACTATCTATTGACAGGGCTGTAGAGCCGGAGATTGCTTTTTGAAGCGAAATACACCTCTGTATATATATATATATAGATATATATATCACAGAGAAAATATTAAAGGCATGCATGAAAAAATGCAAGGGGTAACTATTGTCGATCAAATATGAAGGGTAGTTACGATGAGCAAAAGAACATTTAGAGGGCCTTTGGAGGAACAGTCCGTTTACCAAAAGTACATTCTGCAAAGATTACGGCATTTGGAGTCTATCTTGTCCCCGAACCATTTATCGTCATCCGTCTTGCGTGCTTCCTAGATTCCCTGCCTTTCCTTCACTACCCTCTCTCTCTCTCTTTCGTCTTGCTTGAAAACTGTGTTAGCTGTTTTCCTGTGAATAATGCTATGTCACACTGACAACGCGCAGGGCGTTCGTTAGCTAGACGTACAGGGCCTGCAGCGTTAAAGCATGGAAAGGCGCGCCGGATAGATAACGGTTATTGGTTGGAGACAAGATAAGTCCCAAAGCGTGCAAACTTTTCTGAGAATCGGACTGACATCCTAAGTACCAAGCTAGCAGGGCACATTATCTGTCTTGTCTGCTTTCTCGTAGGATAAAGAAGCGAGTGTGCAAGCGTATTTTTTATTGCGTTAGTTTGCCTTACTGCATCACAAGGAAGTGTTACACATAATTGCGAAGTTCTATCTCTTGCATAAAGTCTAAAAAGGAGCGCTGATGAGGGCCAAAGATCCCCTTATGTAGATCTGGCGGCCGATTAGGGTGGAGACCCACACGGTTCAGATGACGTCGACAAGCTGATTGCAGACCAGGGCACGTTCCATAGCAAGTGCGGTAGGTCTGCCTCCCGTACTGGCGCAAGACGGTAGGGTAATCTAAAAGAGGCGTCGGTATATCACCACTGCGCGCGGCTAGACGGTGTGACAGCCGCACTCACGCGTACTCTTCTGAGCGATACCTCCTCTTGACGGGCGACGCCACCCGGGAGGTCAGAACCACACAGAAGTATGATAGCTAGCGTGGTGCGCTGAAGAATTTCTTTCTGACTGTCCACTGGTTCAGAGTGCGGAGGCATGAGCAGAGGCAATGGGTGCATGACTGTCAAGGGATGGCATGCGGCGTCTGCCGCGGTATGAGCGGGAACAGTTGATCGACGAATCCAACAGACTCGACCCGGGCATGGATGCCAGCGTATTAAGAGCTCGTGTTACCGCTTGCTGCAAGATCACATTACAGAATTAAGTGAGATCGAAAAAGGATACGAAAACTTTTTACTAGTGGTTGGCTGTGGATTTTGCACAGCAGCGACTGTTCAACAACGCATGCATGTTTCTCCTTCTATCCTTGGTGTACGAGGTACGTTTATAAAGTTCGTATTACCGGTACCATAAATTTAGAACAGACGTGCATGATAGGCATCAAAATAAGCGCACGTATCTGTAGTTTTAGACGAACATAAAGATATAGTTCGTTATGGTATCCCAGAGCACCCCAAGGGTATCATAAAAAACAGAGTTCCGCTGCAGAGCTTGAGGTCACGGGTTCGATGGGGACGAAATGCAAGAACGCCTGTGTACTTGCATATGCCTGCACGTTAAAGAACACCATGTGGTCAAAACAAATCCTGAGTCCCCCATTACAGCGTGTCTCACAATGAGATCGTAGTTCTGGGCAAGTCAAACCCCCGACTTTTTTTTTAGAGAATGGCAAGAGATTTTCTTCCAAAGTCGCACATATTGTAGAAGCAAATTCTGCTTTCGCTATGCCGGTTTCGCACACGCGTGCATGCACGCAACCACATACGCCCACCCACACACACGTCGGCCTGCAAGGCTTTTATCATGCGTACGATGAAGCAACTTGTGCTGCAAAGAGGTAATCACTCGATCGAAGGTGTCATATGCCCTTGTGCTTACAGACAAGATCGTATGCTACAGCAGCTCGAAAGAGCAGACGCCGACAGGTCATAATAATGCGGATAATGTTATCGAAGGCAAACGAAAAACATTTTCTAGGAATATCACGGTGAATATGTCCCATGTCTAAGAAAATAAATGGCTTGACAAATTTTACATAATGACACTGGCTTGAAGAATGTTGCATGCAAATAAATAATGCATTAAATAATTCATGCATATATTCGTGTTAAACACCGAGATAAGTACTAGTTCCTCTCTTCTCACCAGAGATTGGTCGTTGTGATGAGATTCCCGTTCCCCTTAGCTATGAGGTATTATTGTTCAGAGCAGTCAAGAAATGTCGGACCAGGTTTAATCCAGTAGGTACTGCATTACGGTATGACTCAGTTTAATGTGTACTAAATTGTTTGAGTGGTGGAATCCATTTACTAAGCAGATGAGTACTGACAAGTTCGTTATCATCACGCAGCTACTTAGGCGAGTTTTTGGAAGCGGCTCTAAGCGTATGACCTTCTCATATGTGTAGCACATGCTTTTGTGTTGGGAAGGGGGATGCAAGTAACTTGTCCCGCTGAGGGGAAAGGCGCCCCATTTGGCTACAGCAGAACAGCGGCTGCGATACACGCTGTACCTCGGAACGAAAGGAAAGATGTTTCGTCTTGAATGGAATACTTGCATTTGCGTTCGATGTGTTATAGCGTCCGCGCGCCGTCCTGGGATGCCCCAGGGCGCTGCAGATGGGGTTAGGTTCACTTTCTCGGCCGCAGCCGTCGTGCCTTTGCAGGCCTTCCCCACTGAACAGCCGTTCCTATTGTTCACGGAATTTGGGTGACGCGATAGACGACCACCCCCGGTTTTAGTGTCGGCGCTTCCCACTGGCGCGCTTTCGAGGCTCCTCAGTTGTCGCTTATGCCCAATTTTCCCGCCACCGCTGTGTGCCTTTGCATGCGTTCGCCATCAGCGACCCTTACTGATTGTTAGCGGAATCAGAACGGCGTATTCCAGGGCCACGCGTAAGTTCTCTTAGCGCTTGCGGGAGGGCTATCTACTGTTCACCGGACCGGCCTAGTAGACGTGGCCTCTCGGAACATACCCGCGGCTTGCGTGGCCACTTTTTACCGGAGATGTATGGTCGCCTCTCATGCATGCGAACACACAAACGGTAACGTCGCTGATAAATTACTGTCACACGTGTGTATTTGAGTCCCAGCCCCTGAACCAAAGAACGTCATGGCCAAGACATGCAGTCGACAGTAGATGAAGAGTGAGACGGAATGTGCCCGTGAGCCTGTCTGTGCGTTTCGTAATGTTTTATGTCCGTGATATGCCTATGGCCGCGTGTCTGGTCATGCCAGTGGTGACTATGACATGGTGATGGCTTTGGTGACAGCCTTTCTACAAATATTTGGTTTTAAGACTCATGTTTTGTGGTAGGGGAGAGCAGAGGTTCAGGCGTGGCCCCGCACAGGCACTCTGGCGTTTGTCTGAGTAAAGAGTCTCTTCATCGTACAAAAGCCCTTCACGCGGGCTGCCTTTGAACCTAAAACACTTTTCTTCTCCAAGTAGTGTTCAAGTCAGATTACGATAGGAGGAAAAGAAATAAAAGAAAACTGTATAGAACGGCGTTAAGGGTTAGGTAGTACTATTGCATCATTGCTTTACACAGTGTGACATATGTACACATGGGATCAATGGATGTGCAGGCTATGAGCAACTCATTCAACGGTTTATAGTTAACATTGAATGGCCATTTCGGGATATACATATATATACATATGTATATATATATTTATATATATTGTCACGGGTATAAGCTATTTACAGAATGTATTTACAAGAGATAGACAGCAGCTGAGAACACAGAGAGGCTGTTGCCACTTCGTCCTCTTCTCCTTCGTCGACATTGTCTGTTCTCACCGTAACACAACCCCCGGCGGAAAAAGCACCGTCCCGGTGCTGCAGATGGGGCCATCGGGAAGGGCATAATAGGGCTTAAGCCGAGAGACGTGTACGATGTCGGGTGATGTGGAACCGGTTGGCCCGACGGATGTCACCTCCACCAAAATGTCACGGGTATAAGCTATTTACAGAATGTATTTACAGGAGATAGACAGCAGCTGAGAACACAGAGAGGCTGTTGCCACGTCGTCCTCTTCTCCTTCGTCGACATTGTCTGTTCTCCTCACCGTAACAATATATATTGTTACAAGCGTGAAAGTATAGTGTTATTTGAGTGCGTGCCATTGGCTGTAGTGGGACACAGATAAGGGGGTCGAAGAAGAGGACGTTTTGCCAAGCGATCACGGAACCTAGGCTGGCGCTCAAGACCATCGGTTACGTCGTGTCTCAATAAACCCTCTCTTAACAGAATAACCCGTAACAAAGTGGTGGTGGTGCGGGGTACACGACGTCGACGTACTACGGAGTCCCAAGTGCTTGAATTTCGGCGGAGCCGCCGCCTTGCCGGTCTCTCGACAACAACTGTCATCATGCCACAACACGGAGGACCAGCTCTAGCGCCAGTTTCAATCGCGCAAGGGTCAACGGCAGCTGCACCCACACGACATTACATGGAACCACGCTCGATCGCGGGAAGAGCGGGAGAAGACGTGGACGAGTGGCTTACACACTACAATCGGCTGAGCCGATATAAAAACTGGAACTCGGTCACCAGGCTTGACAACGTCGTCCTATTTATGAGAGAAACCGCACTGATGTGGTTCGAGAACCATGAAGAGTCTTTAACAACATGGGAACGGCTTGTTGAGGAAATGGAAAATGTTTTGGCGACTCTGATGCAAAAAAGAAACGTGCGGAGCGAACGCTTGCCCAAAAAGCACAAAGTCATGGAGAGACATGTACTACTTATATAGAAGAGGTGCTCAAGCTGTGCAAGATCGTAAACCCGCGGATTTCTGAAGAAGACCGAGTTGGACATCTTTTGAAGGGTTTCGCAGAAGACGACTACAATTTCCTGATATGTAGAGAAGACCTCACCTCTGTCTCAGATGTTTTGCGTCATTGCCGCACATTTGAGACGTTGAGGACCCGTCGTATCGCACCGAAATTTGGACGACTGGTAAACGTCACTACTGTCGCCAGCGTCGACACGAGCCCGTCCAGCGACCTTGCCTCTACTATCCAGGAAATAGTACGCGAAGGACTGCGGGGACACAATGAATTAATGTACCACACAGTTCAACCGCCGGCTGCGTACCCATCACCTCCACCACTCTGTTACGGGTTATTCTGTTAAGAGAGGGTTTATTGGGACACGACGTAACCGATGGTAGTGAGCGCCAGCCTAGGTTCCGTGATCGCTTGGCAAAACGTCCTCTTCTTCGACCCCCTTATCTGTGTCCTACTACAGCCAATGAAACGCATCCAAATAACACTATACTTTCACGCTTGTAACAATATATATATATATATATATATATATATATATATATATATATTAGTAGTAACTGGATTTTTCAATGGGCCAAGCGTAGTTAGGAAAATCAGAAGCACAACTTCGCGGTTATCTTAGGTTTAATATTTTCCCAACAGTTTCGGTCGGTGGGCCGACCTTTTTCAAGGGATACAGGATTTTCCTGTATCCCTTGAAAAAGGTCGGCCCACCGACCGAAACTGTTGGGAAAATATTAAACCTAAGATAACCGCGAAGTTGTGCTTCTGATTTTCCTATATATATATATATATATATATATATATCATGAGCCCAAATGCGCATGGGCAGCACCGTGTAGGTGACAACAGCCGAGTGCAACTTCAAATGCGTGTTGCACAACTTGATAAAGAAAAAACAAGAAATATTGGGCGTACCAAATGTCTCATATTTCGTTTTAAGGAGGCTCTGCTAGTATTTTATTTTACTGTAGCGCTAGGCATTCGAGCACATACCAGAAGTTCTAGTAGACTTTAAAATAATGTTGCTATTTTCCTTAGTATAAACAATGAGCAAATCTAGCGCTACGATAAAATAAACTACTATCAGAGCCTCCATAAAACGAAATATGAGACATTTGGTGGGCCCAATATTTCTTTTTTTTCTTTCTTTTTCAAGTTGTGCAATGTGCATTAGAAATTTCACTCGCCTGTTGTCACCAACATGGTGCTGCGCTTGCGCATTTGGGCTCAGGATGTACTAGCGCTCGTTGGAATCAGGTCATATGTTTGTCGGAAACATTCATAAAACATATTGAATTCTTGCGCGGTTCATTCACAAGTGCTTCCATTGTACTCATTGTGATCGTTTCCATTGTACCATTCGCTCTTTTTGAAATATAAGTGCACGCGTAGTTATACAGCTAAGTGAAATGAGCACCCGCATAAGTGCTGAATTCGAAAAATGTTTTCGAAATCTGCGCCGTGTGTATTGAATTTCCTTAGTGCCCTAGTCATAATTGAGGCTGTTTAAATCAGAAAGCATAATTGTTAACGCAGTTTCGGCAAAAGTGAAATGCTCCCGTTACACTGGCTGTCTCAAATGCTCGTTTCTTTTCATTTTCAGGACTCCCGAGCTTCCCAGTGCAGAAGAGTGGCCCAAGTACAGCGAGGACCAACCAATTTCGGTGGTGCTCGCACCTGGCAACTATTCGGACATATGGGAGTACCGTGGCGGGGAATGTGATTACTGGAGGAAGTACCTCTGAGCTGAAGACGATATGCACTGCGTCTAGATTGAGTGCGCAGAGAGGGAGGCCGTTGCGGCGTTAGTGCAGTGTCCTTTACTGAGTGCACATAATAATGCTAAGCGGAAGTACAGACTTCTTGCCACAGTAGACAATGCAGACTGCTGGCCACCATCGACTGCAACAGTGGAGGACACTGGAGTCGTGTCATCGCTGAAGCACTTAAGGGTGTGTCACACTGTCGGTGTTTGTAGTTTGCTTAGGCTACGGTAGAAAACGTGACTAAGTTTGATGTTGAGAAAAGGTCGTTGCGTACTGATATCGCCCCACTACACCCCCCCCCCCCCCGATGAAGCGTAGGTACCGCCTAAAAAAAGAGAAATTTGGGGTTTCACGTGGAACGCTATAATATGATTACGAGTTATGCCGTAGGGAGGGAGTCCGGAATAATTTTAAGCACTGTTTTTTCAGTCATATTTAATGCAGGTCCCCGAACGTTTCTGAATTGCGCCGGCATGAAAATTCGCGCGCAGCTGCCGGGATCAAACCCGCAACCTCGAGCTCAGCAGCGCCACGCCTTAGGGACTAAACTACCGGGGTGTGTAACCGCCGAAAACGATCGGCAGAGAATACGCATACCATTAAAATGAGAGCGTGACAGATCGGGCCGCAGATGACATTTTAAGGTCACGAATGTTTTCTGTGTGCCTTACGGCCCCATATCGGAAGCAACATCATCGTTTTAGAACACGACCTCACGTGGAGCATTACAGATTTCACTTCGCTTGGGCTGAAAGCATTTCTTTATACAATTAGCATTCTTATGGTAATTTACCAATTAGCTGCTTCCCCGTCAAACTGGTTCCCTGGCTAGGTAGCACATGCGTATCTGGCACTTGGTATATGCCGCAATTCAACGAACATCTTCGACGTCAACTTGAGTAATAGGTATGTGCCACTGCGTATATGCCACTCTTGAGTGACAGAAATATACCTTAAAATTTATCCGGTGCACAGCGGGATCGAACGCAGGCCACGCACAAGCTTCAAGGCGGCACCGCATGCTAGATGGCGCAGCGTGGGAGAGGGAAGCGCGAGATAGGGTACCGGCTGCATACACGTTTCGGCGTTGACAGTATGGTCTGCCGCTACATTTCTTCAATGCTAATCGCATAAACGTCAACATTGATCGTGAGATAGGTTCTGCCGGAGTGTTTTATATATAAGTTGCAGATTATGCAAGAAGTTTATTGTCGAATTTTTAGGCTATACATTTAATATTTCGGCCAACCGGACGAAACATTTGTGTGTATCATTGTTTATCGATGCATCCAGTTGAAAAACCCACCAGGCCGGTTTGGTGTATTCTGGTATTTTCTTGTGTAAACACCAACTCTCTGGTGCTACCTGGTGTGCACACCAGAGTTATCTGGTGCTGTCGTGTACGCACACAACAGCGATTTATTGCTACCTGGTGTGCACACTAGAGTTGTTTGCTGCTGTCTGGTGTGCTAACCACCGTATTCTGGTGCTACCTAGTGTGCACACAACGATGGAAGCGACAAGCACGCAGCCTCTCAGATGTAAACCGCCGGCCATCAAGAAAACGGTGCTGGATTCAAGCTGATATGGCAACCAGGCTTCACTGTAACCAGGTAGATGGACTTCCGTCTCCATGGCAAGTCAGAGGAAGTCAGCTACAAGCCCATTTTTGGGGGGAAGTGGGGAAAGTGTGGAAATTGACGGGATCCGTCGATTGTTCGCCACAACAATCGATAAGCATCCACCGCTTCATGACACTACGGCTATGATGGTGGTGAACTGGCCACAGCGCTCCCTGACGCATGCGTCACCAAGCATTCATAAGTGGACGGATGTCACGATCCGGGGATCACCTGCTGCGGGCCAGCATGGCGCGTGTGTGCGCCGTATGCCCTGCCGGGGTCGTAGTCCGGTGCTTGAGTGAAACTGCCGCTTCCCCGATTTCGTTTGAAAGACTCTCGAGGAGCTTGTATAACATCACGAAGTTAGTGTTCTTGAAAGGTTGAGGTGCTCATCAATATTCGTTTTTTTTTCCTTCAATGACTCCTGCTAGTGCCTGAACTTGGTGAGGACCACTAGCGAACCCAACCAAGAAGCCTAGTCACTTCAACCTTTACTAAAAGTTACAATAAGTAAAGGTGACGTGTTCACCTTTATTCTAAAGTACACAACAACTTGAATATATGACCTCTATTAATGGTTGCGAGATTAAGAGTGCATATCAATCCGCCCATGCATATATAGCTGGAGATCTGTCCTGCTCGTACTCCACAAAGTATGCTAGTATATATTGGCTACGATTCCCCATATTGGAGACTTCTATACACCTACAACCCTATAAGAAATATGACCTGGCGACATGGTGATTTTAGGCTGCTTTTTACGTCGCCTTAAAAAGAGTAAATGGATTTTACCGGGTGTTTTAGCTTAACGGTAACGTATTTTTTGAAAACCATAATATATTTCCCTATTGAGCTGCAATACACGAATAGGTATACATTACTTACACTGGAGATCAATACGCATAATTAGCTAAATAAAAAATTTACCTAATAACTTTGGAACTTAGTACTTTAGCGCAGATATTGCAACTAGCATCAATATTGAGATAAGCGCAGTCAAACTTGCCGTAAACATGGCCTTTTGTATCATTTACTTTTTTACCAAGATGCATTTTTATGCATTGAAGCTCAAAAGTTACTGGAGCACCCATGCATTTCGTCGCACACATTGCGAACGCATATCTCGAAACTGGTGGCATCCTGAGAACTTGTTCTATAGTGGACATGGCGTTATAAGTCACCGGCTACCATTCGTAAATTGCAATATGTGGCATGCAGTACTTAGTATACAAGTTAATTAGCAACACTATGGTAATCAGTGAAATTTTCACTCTCATTTTTATTCAAATAATGTGTGCGTTTGAGAATATAATCTCGCTCAAGAAGTAGAATTTTGCTACAATGTCACAGGCCATTTCGAAAAATTATATTAACTATAAAATAAAACACCCCGTATAGGTGACTTCCATAACACATGTACTGAGGGTCGACCTGATGTTCAGGAATCGTAAAAAAAGCAGCGGAGGATGATTTCTAGTAAAACCTATTAGCAGGCAGCAGAGATTGAAGCCAACTGCTTAGTGCTGAACTGTTGAATGAAATTTGCATCATTATTTAGCTTTCGATAATCGTCATATTCTGATTTGGAGAAAGGGAAATGATATTGAAAGAAAAGACAATTTACCGCAGGTGTCATGATGCGTGTGCCGCACTCCACTTTTGTGTAGTGTCCTACCAATGATGTGTTGATCATTCACATTGATGAAAGCAGCCACCCCTTCCTCCAATGAGCGATTTTTTGATTTCGGCAAAGGAGTAACAGCTGCTTCAATTGTATTGTTGTTATTCAATAAAAATTTTAGATGAACTTTTATTCACTGCAAGTGAATCCCTGTATACGCATGATGTGGCAACAGCGCAAAAAGCAGAGCCTTCAAGTTCCAACTTCAGAATCCTTAATTAGGCATTTTTACACGAGAAAATGAAATAAAATATCGTGGATTTGAACCTATCAAACCAACAAATGGGCTGTGAGAGACGCCGTAGTGAGGGTACTCCGGTTTAATTTCCACTTGACCGCGTCCATCACAATGAACGTAAATCTAAATGTAAGAGCATTTAGAGCACTCAGTGCTCTAAATGAACCAGCGTTTTTTTCCCTCTTGATTCCGCTCCCATTGGAATGCGACCACCTTGGCTGGTAATCAACCCGGTGACTTGCTGCTCACTACGAAGGGCATGTCTTGATCGTGAAGCACCTAATTTTGAAGGTAGCTTTCCTAAGCATGTAAAAAAATGCGTGCACTGTATTGGAGAGCACCTTAAAACGGGGGTGTTTAGGTTTCATTATTATATTATTATTATAAACGTAAATATGATGCCTACAAACACAGCTTAGAGAAACGAGCATGCCTATCTGCTTGAATAGGAGAGTGAAAAAAGAGAAATAGCAGAAGGACATAATTAAAGGAAAAAAAGATGAGGAAGGCACCCCACATCACTCGAAGAGTTCCACATTACAGACTATTCTTGTCGCGTGGTTGACAATTCTAGTAGAGCTTTGTGAGCATTGTATCGAGTTGAAACACGATCTTTCGGAAACAATAGATCACTGAGAGCCGTTGGAGAAAGATTGCGTTGCGGAAACTTGCTCAGCAACACGGAGCGACAACTGGTGCAAGTAAGGCAATCTAACAGCAACTGTTCAAGTGTTCTCTGTCGTGTTTACAAGCCGAGCTCGAGGCTATGTGGCTCAGCGCACGTCCTCCTTGAAAACGATGTACTTCATGAACGCACTGGATGCGTAACTTGAGCAAGACAGACCTGCTGTGGTGGTTAATGCACAGCCAGAGATTGGTGTATGGTATTATTCCTTGACGACGGACTCATCCGAGTGCACTAGAGAATAGTTGTCGGCTTACACCCACCAAGTACGTAAGAGTGCGAGTGCGGCGTAATCGTTAGAGCATCGGGTTGTTGTGCTGGGGCTCGGAATTCGATGCCAGCATTAGGCAAATTTACCTTTAAGGCGCGCCCACGTTCGTGGTACGGCAACTCACATCACGCTGTTTGCCGTTCGCATGCCGTCGGTCGGCCAATCGCAGTAGCCTCACGAACAGGGACATCTCCCTGCCGCTGTTGCGACTTGGGGAGACGATAGACTAGATACTTGGAGTAGGCGAAGAAACAAAGAAGACTATACAATGTGTACAAAAATCAGAAATATTATAGCAAACAGAGTGCGAGAGAGAAAGTAACAGAGCAAAGGGACGTAGATCCACCAGACGAGCGTCCGGTTTGCCACCCTTCACTGGGGATAGCGGAAAATGGAAAGAGAAGGAGAAAAGAGGGAGGAAGTGAACACTACGTATATGCGGGAGCATGCACAGGTAGTGGCGAAGCCGAGGGTGCTCACCGGGCACGTGCTCCTACGTTGCCAAACCTCCCCCCTACCCCCCCCCCCCCCCCCCGAAAAAACTTCCTGGCGACGCCACTCTGCACAAGAAAACCATAAACGATTATCAAGGTGGTGCATTTCAAGAACTGCAACCGTGCACGTATAGCCTTTCGCAGCAGCGACGGATGTGGCCACGTTCCTAATATATTTCGTAAAAATTTCGAGTGCTTCCGGTTTTAAGATGTCCAGCGAGAGAGGCGCTGGATGTCGTAGCGAGGTCAGACAGACAACAGGTTCTCAATGATTTTCTTGCACCCACAAAAGTCGCCGGCCGGGCTATCGGCCATTCCGATAAGATAGGAGTAAGGGTTCTTAAACGCCACTCCAAGCGATATGCGGGGAGTGGAGAGCCCAACAAGACAATTGGGGTCGGCTGGTGGTGATTCTGTCTTCTAACAATGGACCGGCCAGGCCATAAATGCCCTTTATGGCGCAGCCAGGCTTGTCGAACGTCATGCGGTACAAGGCGAGGCGACCGGTGACGTAACTCAAGTCGCATTCCTTCTCGTGGAGGAACAATAAAGTCCTCGATGGTTAGCGCTCGGCACCCGCCGGGCCCCTCATATCGCCCCACGTGAGGCAGTAGCTCAGATGAACGTGGTGGTAAGCGCACGACGCCGCGATGAAGGCTCGAAAAAGGTGTGGCACAACAGAGCACAGAGGATGAGGGCCAGCCGCCGTGGTTGCTTAGTGGCAAGAGCGTTGTGGGGGCAGCTAATCCCGGGGTCGCGCGATCGAATCCCGGCTGCGGCGTCGGCATTTCCATGGGGCGAAAGCAGAAATGCCCGTGCACTGCGCATTGGGTGCACGTTAAACAAACTCAGGTGGTCAAAATTATTCCGGAGTCCCACACTACACCGTGATCGACACATAATCAGACCGTGGTTTTGGCACGTAAAACCCCACAATTCATTTAGTTAATTAGGATGCGTGCCACTGTCAGCACTTATGCTCTGTGATCACTCATGAGCGCTTATCAACTTCTCACCACGGGAGCAATTTTTGCGGCAGCTGCATAACGATACGGCCAATGAGCTGCAGTGGTTGCCATGGCTATGCTGTGGCTTCACCGGCAGCCTCGGCGCCGCTGATCGCTACTCGCCGATAGCGTCGCTAGGCTTATTCTGGTGCGCTTCGACGCTGTAGGGCTTCAGACAGAACCGCCTACGCTCGCAAGGTGCAATATTTTGTTGTCGTTGTTGATGCTTTGCCCTCCCTTCGCAATAATTTGGCACTACGAAGAAAATAGGCTGATATTCGTGACGCCGTCAGCTGCGATGCGAGCACGCCCGAGCCGATTCGCCGTGCCCTACAGAGGAACTTGCATGGCAGTGTTTGGGGGTGCTAACCGTTTGACAAAGATCACCAGTGTTCATAAAGTGTGCAATTTACACGCCATTTTATTGCGATAGCAATTATATGGACACTCCATGCGCATTTCTGCCATCGCCGTCGCTGTGAGGTTCCGTATAAAGTCCAACGGCGAAAAAATTGTCGCCGCGCGCCCTATACGCTGTGTGTGCAAGTGAAAGCGCTACAAGGCTGAGCGGGCAATCGCGGCTCAATGTAGCGCACGCGAAGGAGGAAGGCAGGCCGGAGGCGCGAGGTCTTCTTCCGTATGTCGAGGCAACTGGCGAGGCGATGGAGAGGGAGGGGGTGGGGGTGCGTTCTGCAATGTCGGCTGCTGCTCACTTTGCGACCGCCGTATTTTGAAAGCGATCTGCGACGTGGGCGAAGTGCGCGCCCGCGCAGGCCTCATCTTCAAAGCGATCGGCGATGGGGACAAAGTGCATGCGCAGAGTGCCCGCAGCTTTGTATTGCGCTCTGCTTTCGTCGTTTAGTTCGCGTTGAAGCGAGACGAAAGATAGCGCGTAGGTCAATTTGCCCGCTGCTGCTGGCGCGCTTTCTCACTCTAGCGTTTGTAAGTTATGCACAATGCCATACCCATCGACCCGGACACAATCCTGGCAGAGGCGAAGGTGGCTTCGTCCCCGAACATCGTCCCCGCTCCGGAACATCGTCCCCGAAAATCATACGCCTCTGCCGGGGAAGTTTAATCATGCTGAAGCCACACGCCTGCGACGCATCGTCACAGAGACAGCAGTGACACCTGCAGCCCGCCGCGCCATGGTGCGCCTCCAGACCTGGCAATCAGCCACTTGGCGCTCCTGCCCAGGGAATCAGTTGCTGGATAAGCATCATATACTCTGAGGTTGCTCGGCGAAAGCCGAGCACCGGAGAAGAGCGATAGCCACCCTCCCCCTACTAGGGAAAAGACGAAGACGACGCTCGAGCCATGGTCCCGCTCGCATCGGCTCTCGCTTTGCGCCAATTTTGCTAGTGTTTTTTCAGTGAGTGCTCACGAACTGTTGTTCGCTTCGGATCAGGGAAAACATCAGGATTCTATCGATACCATATTTGACCACAGTGAGTGATTTCCCGCCAATTTATGGTGATTTACTTCTCCTGAGGGGCCGTGCTCTCGCTAACCAAAGCGAACGGCTCGGGAGACCGCGCTTACGCTAGGCTTACTTTTGCCTGCGGCCGGCCCTTTGGAGGCCCGGTACACTTAATTTCTTACTCAAGATACTGTATCACGTGGATGGGGAGGATATCTCCCCGGAAGAGGTTACTCTAGATCAAGGTTGGCGGTCCGCCGGGGTCAGAAGAGTTGGCGCCAAAACGCGCACGGCTGACTCTAATGCAGCATCGCCACAGCCGAGAGCGCGCCGCAGCGAATCAGGCAGTGCTGCGTTAAAATTCAAGGTGCTACGAGCGTGAAGGATGCCCTCACTTCCCTGAGATGATATCAAGATTGCGATTAGGCTGCGAGGTGGACTGGATATCTCCAAGATTGGCGCGGTTACGGTGGCTGACGCAATGCTCGCCGCCGCTGGCAATAGCCAGGAAGATATATGCCAAGACACTCTATGCCCGAATGTACAGAAAAATATTATGGTTGCCAATACTCCCTAGCACGAGAATGCGAGCCGCTACGTCCGGATGAGGCAGATACTCATCTCGGAAAAGGTACATGAGCTCAGTGCCTGCGAAACGGCCCCGCACTCCACGTGCAAGGGGGTGATCTGTAACATCCCCCTTCAAGACGGGCCTGACGTCATCGATGCCAAGATTTTCAACGCCAATAATCCACTCGCCTTAGCAGCCAAGAGCCCAAACCGGCACGATCATCGTCGCGTTCGACGGGCATCGTGTACCGAACTTTGTCAGATATGGACCATTGGTCATGCAGTGCTCGCTCTGCCGCAAGCAAATCGACGTGTGCTATACGCGCGGCCGCCTCGGCCGTCGCGCCGACGTGTGCCTCACTCTCGGTGACGCGATTTGACGTGGCTGTGGTGCCCCTAGCCCCGATGAGCAACATCAATGTACCCCCAAGTGGTGGCCAACATCTCACGGTTCATAAGAAATGTGTTCAAAGGTTCAAGATCCCATACATCGTGCGTTGTCGTCGCAGTGAGCGCGCCGAGATGGCCGGTGCCGCCACCGCGGACGAGTTCCAGGCTTCGTTCACCCTGAGTGCTCAGCGGAGAGGACGCTCCCATTCCAGGAGCCGCTCGAAAGGCCGTTCCGGATTTGGGGGCCGCTCCGCCTCCAGGGGACGTTCTGGCTCCCGCTCCAAGTCCAGGGGATGGGTCTGTTCCCGGGGACGCTCCGGTTCTCGGCCTTGCTCCAGCTCCAAGCCAGGGCACGACACGTCGGGTTGGATCAGGTCCCGCTCCCGCACGCCCACCGCCCGTAGAAGCAAGAAGCCGATGCTCTCCTGGGCCGACATGGCCCGAGGGCGACGTGAGGCCCCCCGAGGCGACGACCTACTTCGCGATTCGCACCTCACGAACGAGCTCGAGAAGTTGCGCCGAGTGAACGAGCAGTAGAGGAAAGAAACGCGGGTTAAGCAAGAAATGATCAGGCTAGCTGCGGAGATGGGGGAGATTAGGAAGCTCGCGCTTTCACCCTCCCCGGCGCAAACCGCCTAGCGCGCCCGAGCATCGAGCGGTAAAGAAGATACAGGAAGACGAGACTATAAAATTACTCTCGGAACTCGATAATGCCGTCGCCAACATGCAGGCTAGCGTAGTAAAAGTCTAGGCAGCTATAGCGCACCCAAAATGGGATTAGGTGCACTCAGTGAGCGCATCAGCAAATTGGAGGACCGAGGCCGGCTCCTTCGCACGTCGCAGAACAACGCAATGTACTAGCACCACCAACGGAAGGCGCGATTCTGAGGGCCTCTTTATCTGCTCAACACTCCCCTCAGCCTATACATGGATAGTGCGGACGAGAACTTTAGCATCTGGCAATGAAACTGCGGAGGGTTTCCCAACAAGAAGCCACTTCTGCAGCAATATTTAGGAACCCTCGCAGCTAAACCCCAAATCATCGCTATTGAGGAAGTTGCATCGAGTACACCCATCAAACTCACGGGTTAACTGGTATTATCATCACATTCAGGAGGTAGGGGAGTTGCTACCCTCGTAAACAAAAGGTTCATTTGCTTCTCGCGCGACCTTGGTGCAGTTGGTGATGGCATCGAGTACGTCATGACAAAAATCCTCATGGACCCACTCAAAAGGGTACTCAGAAGAAACAGGCTCTTTATCCTTAACGTATACTGCAGTCCCAGCTACCGCAGAGCGAGAGCGGGCTTTCTTCTCAAGAGGGCCGTCAGCCTGGCCGGTGGGCACCTCCTTGTCGTCGTCGGGGATTTCAACGCCCCACACACGGTGTGGGGATACACCAATGACACGCCCAAGGGACGCGAGCTGTGGCAGACTGCGATGGAAGCGGACTTGACCCTTATCACCAATAAGGATTTCCCCACTAGGAGAGGCAACTCTACATGCCGGGACACTACCGCAGACCTTTCTTTTGTCAAGAACGCCGGGGAGGTCAAGTGAGTCAACACGGATCTGGACCTCGGAAGTGACAACTACGTCATCGAGGTCTCCCTCACGATTGCCCGCTGTAGGGTGAGAAAATTTAAGAAGATCGACTGGGACGTTTTACTCAAGATCAGAGCCGATCGCGCACCGACGGCTGAGTCAGATTTTGAAAGTAGGTCCAAAGGGATCAGGGATGATGCCGCGGCGGCGACCAAGGAGGTCGTCACTGACCTCGAAGTTGACAAGATGGATAGCAGGTTGGCCCAACTGCTGGAAGCCAAACAAGCCCTCCTTACGAGATGGAAGGGGCTGAAGCATAACAGGAGGCTACGCAAGAAGGTTTCCGAGGTTAACAGGGAGACCGAAGCGCACTGAAAGATCCTCTGTAAACAGCAATGGGAGGAGCTCTGCGAATCCGTCGAGGCCCAGCTGAGATCCGGCAAGAGCTGGGGTCTGTTCAAATAAAATCTCTATTAGGGCAGCACCAGCCCCAGTTAGAGACGATCCCACGCGCGAGCCATCCACCTTGTTTCTGACTCTACCCCGGATGAGTTGATTATCGACAAACAAGTACCTGCCAATCGCGGATAGTTCTGCCCCCACCCAGTTCCCGGACTACGCGGGGTGTGAGGTGCCGGAGTTGGGCAAGGACTTTACTGTGGTTTCGATCCTACAGGTACTGTTCTCCCTCAACAGCAAATCCACTCCTGGCCCAGATGGCGTTACTAACAAGATGCTCAAGAATCTCGATGATGAGTCGATCGACTTCCTCACCGAAAGGTTTAATGAAGTTTGGCGCAGTGGACATGTCCCCACAAAGTGGAAGACGGCCTGCACGTACTCATCCCCAAACCCGGTAAAGCATCAGGAATCGACAATCTAAGATAAATTTCTTTGACGTCCTGTGTCGGTAAAGTGGCAGAGCATGCCCTGCTCAGCCAGCTCACTTTGTACCTCGAGACCAATGACATATACACCCTCAATATCATTGGTTTCAGAGCCGGCTTCTCGACACAGGATGCGATGAAGCTGATAAAGCATTGTCCAGTCTATTGCCGGCCTCGGGCTTGGGAAGAGGCTCCACCACTTCGTCCGATCCTTCCATAGCCAGAGAACTGCCAAGCTCAAGATCTAATGATACCTCTCGCAAGAGATCACCCTCGGTTCACGCGCACACCTCAGCGCTCAGCCATCTCGCCAACACTATTAAACATTGCAATGATCGGGCTTTCCAAGAAGCTCGCCAAGATTCAAGGAATCAACCATACCATCTACGCAGATGACATCACCATCTGGTGCGCCGGTGGGAGCGACGGCCAAGTTGAGGACGCCATGCAGAGCGCCATCCATGCGACTGAGCGCTTCCTCCGCCACACTGAGCTCAGATGTTCTCCATTGAAGTCTGAACTACTTCTCTACAAGGAAAGACCCAGAGGTGGTGGCCATCGCTATTGTAAACTGGCGTCCAAAATCAAAATACGGTTTTTCACTGGTGACTGGTCTCCGATGCCCAGCGTGGACTCGCTCCGAATATTGGGGATGTGTATCGAGTCTAACGGTGCCAATGGCACCGCACTGAGAAAGATCATCGCCAAGACGGAGAGTGCGCTCGGCCTCATCCGGAGGATCGCCAACTGGCACCGCGGAATTAAGGAAGACAATCTCATCCCCATTATACTTGCTTTTGAGCTCTGTCACCTTTCATACTCGGCAGCCATGCATAATTGGCATGTTGCAGACAGGAACAAGCTCAGTTCCCTCATCAGAAAGGTCTTCAAGCTCGCCCTCGGCTTACGTGTAAGCACTCACACCGAAAACCAGTTGAAGCTCGGAGTGCACAACACGCTCGAAGAAATAATCGAGGCGTAAGGGCGCTCACAGCTGCTCAGGCTATCCGGCACCCCGGCGGGCTGCAAGATACTCCACGAGATGGGCCTCTACCCTGTTGACCAGTGCCGCGACGCCATGCGGATTCCCAGCGACATCATATCTCAAGTGCAAATCGCGCCCATTCCCAGCAAAATGCACCCCGCACACAACGTCGGTAGACGTCGGGCCAGGGGTAGAGCTCTATACTCGAGAATGTCCGTAACAACCACATTGAGGCAAGCTTCGTGGATGCCTCGGCATATGTTCAACAAGAGGCGTTCGCCGTCTCCATTGTCGGCTTTAATTCCAGGATCACTTGCTGCGCTAAGGTACGCACTTCGAAGCCCTTGGTAGCCGAACAGGTTGCAATCGCGTTGGCTGTGCTCGATGGTCGCAAGAGGCAATATATAGCGATTCCAAGGCGGCCATTAATGCCTACCAAATCGCGATGGTCTCCCCTAAGGCCCTTCGCATTCGCCAAAGCGTCAAAAGTATCTCTCCCCATTCTCTCATTTGGTTACCCGCTCACTTGGGATCGACTGAGGGCTCTCCCTCTAACCCTAACGAGAGCGCGCACTAGGCCGCGCGAGGACTCACTGACCGCGCCGCCTCCGCAGTCCCCCTTGCTCACGTGCAATGCTCATGTGGAACCCTTGCTCACGTCTAATGAGACCACCAAACATTACTATCTGTCAAGACGGGCATACCCCTTCCCGCATCCTGCCTTGCGCAAGGCGCGGGCGGTGACCCTTCGACTTTTACAAGCCCCTGCGTATCCTAACCTCGCGGTTCTTCACGCTATATACCCTGAAAGGTATCCCAGTTCGGACTGCCCTGCCTGTGAACTAATTGCAACATTGGACCATGTGTTGTGGGAGTGTGAAACCATCGGCTCCGCCTTCAGCGAAGATAGGTGGGCTGCGCTATTGGGCAGCCCCGAACTCAACGACCACACCCTGGCCGTCCAGAGTGCCCGCGATCGGGCCGTCAAGCTCGGCTTGGCGGTCCCTACGTGGGATTAGCCGGGTGGCGCGGGGTCTCCCTGCGCCTTCTCTGAACCGAAATAAAGTTATTTCACTCACTCACTCAACCACTCCCTCGTACTCTGAGGCCTCAGGATTTGGACACCTGGCGCCTTTCCATTGGTCCCCCCGAGAGACGGCGCCTCATATTCTAGTCGTTACTTCAATTTCTGCAGGAGTCAAAAATGATTAATAATATTTGAACTAACCTCCTCCATTATCCCTCCCCCCGCCCTGATGGATCCACTTCCTGGAGGCGGAAACTTTTTAATGATTATTTTAATAAACGTTCTAACAACAACAACAACAACAACACTCTGGCGTTCTCACAGCGAGCTCTGCACGGACGAGGGGCAGGGATCACAAAGCAAATAGCCAAAGGGGTCACTGACCTGCGGAATGTTTTAAAGGAAGTACAAATCGCGCTGTGCCCGGTGCCAGAGGTTGAAAGGCAGGGATATGAAATTGAAAGGGCAGTTCTTGCAGTAAACCGGGATATTTGGACTCTAGCTAAAGCAATGAATTTTACGGTCATTGACATCAACCAAGAAGTGTCCCGAACAGGCCGCGAAGGCGCTTTTGTGCATGACGGGATACATTTTAGCGAAAGTGTAGCAACACCGATTCGACGTCGATTCGCGGCGTGAGCTGCAGCTTTTTTAGGCGGGCCCCAGGCAATCAGGAAGCTGGATCAAGTATTGAACCTAACGAAACACCAGTAAAGGGCAAAAGTAGACCACCAGGAGTTACGAAAACACGCGTAAAGGATCAAAATAGAGAAGGTAAAATTTGCTACATTAACATGGAGGATGGTCGGAAGCAGCAAAAATGGCTCGAAATTCAAACGCCGCTGAATGATGAAGCGATTAGTGAGTACGCCTTGACCGAAACGCATCTACGAGATTTGGAGCAGCCGACTGTTATTGACAATTTTCTATGCGAAGGGTGCAACAGAATGACCGGGTCAAGGAAAGGCGGTGGCGTTGGCATACTAATTAGGTGAGGTCTGAAGTGGAAAAGGGTAAAATTGACATGTAAAGAGCATTTATGGATTAGCGGCACATGGCAAGGCAAAAAGACGTGACTGGGAGTAGCTTACCTATGGACAGGTAGTGATAGCAAAGAAAAAAATAAGGAATTGGTAGATTGCATTCGAAGCGATAATAATGAGTGTAGTAAATCGGGCCAGGTGATACTAGTGAGAGATATGAACGCGCACATGCAAGATTTAGACGGATGTACTGATTACCACGGCTCTCTTGTGCTGGATCTGTGTGATGAACACAACCTTATTGTAGTTAACAGGGATAATAAGTGTCACGAACAGGTAACGTGGCAGTGCAGAAACAAGCAGTCATGTATCGACTATGCCTTAGTTTCAGAAATGGTCTACGAGCAACTAGACCAAATAATAAAATGGAAAAAAATTGCCTGGGTGGCAATCATAGACGTTTAACATTAAATTTTGGGAGATATACCAACGCAGAGCACGAACCAATACCCTCAAAATTTTTTTAAATGAATGAAGAGCAAATAACACAGACCGCAAGAAACATAGAGAAGAAAATTGAGGCTTTTCATACAGCAGTCTGTGAATATACGGAACTGGTGGACGTTCCCTATTGAAAAAAAATGTGAACGAGAATTTACGAGAAATAGTTGTACACGATTATTGCTCCGTAGACTGTACGAGAACTCGTTGACTCTACGAGAACTCTTACACTAGTGTACGAGATCTCGTTCTTGTCACTGAACGAGATTCTCGTACACTATAAACGAGTTTGTTTCTACGAGCTGAGTGCGTACAAGATGACGAGCTTGTACGACCTGCGAGAGTATGCACCCTGAAAAAGATCGGCACTTCATATTCATATTTAGTATAATAATGCAAATACAATTTCTGTAAATACAAGTGTTCATGCACGAACACTTGTACTGACCTTACTGCAGTGTTGTGTTGAGGTAATGGCTTGTTCAGAAATCTACAGTAAATAGTTATGTTGAGGTGAAAAGAATGTCAGGTGAGCTATTGGTTTGTACTTTTTAATAAACAAGCACACTTTACACACGTTTTTCAGCACACCTATCCAAGCTTACATTAATAGTGAAGTCCTCCGATTTTAAGGAAGAGCACGTCGTACATCTCGCAAGCATTCTTTATTAGACCTTGTAATGGTACTTCAATAACCGATTCTGTTGACAGAACACCACTGGAATGTATTGCTTGAGTGACAGCTTCCAACACACCTGAAAAAGTAAACAAAAGCCAACAGTTTTTTTTTCACACATGCAATAAGATAACACACAGGCAAAATAAGTTTGGCTTACATTTACACAGGTAAGAATGCTTCAGCATTCAGAACATGCGATACTGAACAAAATTGATTAAATATAAGTGGTTTCCTGCAATGCTTATGACTCCTAAGGAAACGTGCATTAGTGTGGTAGAATAACCTGTCACATTAGGAGTTCACTGAAACAAGTGTTATCACCGGAAAAAAATGACATTTGAGTAACAATAATTACTAGTACTCAAGCAACATATCATGCATAAAATCTACTTTTAGAAATCAGCATCAATAGGTCGAGCTAATTAAATTACTTGGAAACTGCTATTCTGCCAGCAAAGTAAAAATCGCGGTGGCATAGTGGCGCCGAATGGCGCAGGATAAAATCCCATGCACAACGGCCACATTTCAATGGCAGCAAAGTGCGAAAACACCCCCATAAAGTGCATTGGGCACATACCCCGTGTGTTCAAGGTAATCCAAAGTTCCCCACTACAGTGTCCCTCATAATCATATTGTGCAGAAGGACTTGGTGTTAGGCAAGTTGGTGTTTGCTGAGCAAGATACTGTAGCGCAAAGGCACAAATACACAGAAGATACACAGACACACGTAACAGGCGCTACTAGCAACTTTATTTGAAGCACACTGAGATACAGTATATCTACGCTTCACAACGCGCAGGCGCATCGGGCAGACCACAGAGGGCGAGTATCAGGGCTAACACTATCATTTTTACGATCTATAGAAAGCAAGTTCCGCGTCGTACAAAACAACAGATGTCTGACTTACACAAGCACTCCTTTTTATGTAAAACGCTTTCAATAGCTCACATGCGATTTTATCTTTATTTCTGCCCAGGATCTTCCCATCATGAAATCTCGCACGACAAGGACAGGCTTTACCCTATAATAGGTCATTCAGCAATCATATTGTGGGTTTGACAAATAAACCCCCAAAATATTATTTAAAGCAAATAGTATGGCATAAGGCCAAATACTTATATAGAATCATCTGATAGCAGCTACCTTTAACAAAATTTAATACTTTCTAAAACAAAAAAAAACTTTCAGATGGTTTGAGCAAAAATCTACTTATGCCAAAATTATTGCCACTAATTTTATATGGCCCATTCTGCCTTACTTTCTTTTTAACAAAAATTATATATGCAGTGCAGGTGCTCACCACACCTAAAAAAATTGGCACCACTCCTTAAAGTGCATGGTATTGTTTAAAATGACAGCACAAGTTTGCTTTGCGATTGTTATCCAATGAAATGATTGTCAAACTTGAAATCACGGACTCCTGGACAGGATAACTAGTCATATTGGGCACCTTTCGTGAGTTTTTGTCCACAAAATCAAGCAGATAAAGGCATTAACCTGAGTCTGCAACTGTTAATGCATTCTGCTAGGTAATGATAATTTTATGCTCATTGACCCAATCCAAGTCAAGAAAGCTTCTTTTCTGGAGCCGAGACAGGTTCCTGGATTACACCATGGAAGGTAAGCTCGTGGGCCTTTCTCCTGCTTCAGAAAGAGCTTACTGCTGGCACGTTACACGATGCAGGTTACTTTCGTCAGGGTTGGGTGAAGTGCCAGTGTTGAAGTTCAGTCTTTTGCACAGAATGGCAGTTTCAGGTTTATTGGGCTTGTAGGAAGACAAGCTCAAGATAACTTCCTGGTTTGCATAGGCTGTTTTGGTTATAATACTTCAAGCTTTCTGGTGACTGCCCGCACAGGTGGTCCATTAGTCTCGCTGTGAAGTTGACATTTAGCTGTATGTCCCAAAAGACCCAAATAATGGTCTGCTCTAGTTCACACCTTACGAAGAATGCTCGAGTTTCCAAGCTCTTGATTTTATGTCAGCATTCTTGAACTCTTGCTGCCAGTAATTTCTTCCAAGCTGGCCGAAGTATCTCGAGGCCCCACTGTGACACTACCGATGCTTTCAAGCGTAGAGCATATATGAGGTTTTTTTACTACGTCAAGCTCTGTCAGTATACAGTGCACAAGTTGTGAAAGACTTAGTGCAAATAATTTTTCAAGCAGCAATTGTGCTGATCGTATGACAGTTTTAGTTATTGATGGTTATGTAATTTCGTTATTTTTAATTTTTTTCTGTCATAGTGCCATAGATTTTGGCTGCTATTTTGTCTGTTTATTCTCCAATTTTTTACAATGTTTATCATTCTTTTTTATTTTTTGCAAGTGGGCATGCATGGCCAGTTCATGCCTGCCTGCTACAGTTTGACATAAACAGGCACTAACATCCTCTTAAAATATGGGCAATAAAAATTGTCTAGCAGATTTGATAGTCTTGAGGGGGCTGTGACATAATAATGCGAACAAGACTAACGGAAAAAAGGTGGGATAGGACAGAGTCTGTCCTGTCCCACCTTTTCTTCCATTGTTCGCACTAGTAACTATGTCACAGCAACTGCATCAATACCAACTAACCCAACTTTCTTCGTTAATTACTCGTCTTGTGGGAGGCACACTTAGCTGCTTGGAAAACTTGCAGCTTGAAATTTGTGCGTTGCTACCTCTGACTGACATCTCTGACGCAAGCAATATGATTAGGATGTGACAAAGTGCGTGCATATTTTGTTACTGATCAAACTGCAGGCAATCAAATCATTTGCCAACTCATCTTTGTTGGATGTGTTTTCAATGAGCTATAATCACGTTGCCAGGTTCTTTTATTCTGCATAAAAACTAACCTATAGCAATTTTTCCGAAACGGTGAAGGTACCCAACCTTATATTGTATTAAAAGCTTCGGGGGATCTACTCTGAACAAGGGACATGCTCTCGGACAACAGCTTTCGGCAATATCACTGTCAGTGTGCGCTTATTGGCTGGTTGAGCAATGCGTCACACGAAGGCAATAGCATTGCCGTAAGTGATTATCCGAGAATATGTCCCCAAGTGAAAATCATAGTATCATAAGGACTAAAATGAGCTTTTATGGGGATGTGTGTGTCCATTGTATGAAGTTGCAGAAATTAAACACTGGAGCTCTTATTCACTCTGCAATTTATGCTGGTATATGTGGCACAATGGTTCGACGTCGTCATACAGCACATTGATTATGTCCTTGCATGTGCTACAAACGACTCATCATAAAGTCTCTGTCATTCACGAGCTTTTGTATGCACTACGACTTAGGTGCATGCACTTTGTATGCAATTCGTCGTCGTCGTCACAGATCTCGTTGCTCATATGACTACAGTGCGTACACATCACACGCTATCTCGCACACCTCGTACATAATCTCGTTAGGTTTGCACAGCACATCGCACACATCTCGCACATGCGTACATCTCGCACATGCATTCTCATAGCACATCGCATTGATCTCGTACACTTCGTAAAGTCTACGCAGCTCATGCGTGCAGATCTCCCACATTTTCTACGATATCTTGTTGAATATGCGTAGCACATCGTTCACTTCTCGTCAAATCTGTGCAATATGCATACATCTCGCACATTTCTCGCACAATTATCGCACAAATTTTTCAATAGGGTTGTGCAGCAGGATATGTCAGACACGGCAAAACAATTGTTGGATTGGAAAGAGGAAACCACGTAAGTGGTGGAACAAGGAAATAAATCAAGCTCTAGAAGACCGCAAAGATGCATCTAGGGCTCATCGAGATGCCAAAAAGTTGGGATTACACGAAGAAGAGGTGCCCCTTAGATCGAAAACATACTGAGAAAAAAAAAGGGTGGCGACTGAGCTCGCGCAAGACAAAACTAAATGCACAAGCGAACGTTGGGTGCAAAACATTCACAAAAGAGACAACGGCGCCCCCAAAAAATTCTGCAACCATATTCTGCAACCGAATATTTATAGTTGTATACGGCCCAATAAACTACTACCCTTGCTTCGTATAGCTCTCAACGAATTTACTATCGGGTGAAACTGCCACTTTTTAGTTAAGCGGACCTAATTTCGCCTTGAAGAGAAGCTATAGCGGATAATTACACCAGCGGGGAACAGCCATTGGGACGCCGAAACCACCGGAAGGCCTAGGCATCGAGATGACGTGGACCAAGAAGCTCTCTCTTAGAAGTAGACGGGACAGAAGCTAAGTAGGGGCTCAATCGTCCCTGCCGTGTCCCTGACCTAAAATAAAGTTCGTTGCCTGCCTGCCTGCCTGCCTGCCTGTGCCTTGTATAGTTCCATGTTGCCCACCGGACAAATGCCCTGCATTTGGCCTGTATAAAATAAATGCAATAAAATGATACATGACTTGTTTCTCCTGTTAACGTCACTCCGTGAACCACAAGAGCTATGCCAGCTAGGCGCGCTATGCGGGCATGAGCGGAGCAGACGACCAAACGGGCCGGCAGGCGGGCGCCGTTGCTATGGCAACTGTAGCAACGAGAAAAAGACCGACAGACCCGACCTTTTTTTTTTTTTTTTGGCTTGACCTATGCGCGCCTCTGCTGCTTCGGTACAGTGTAGCTTCGGTTGGTTAGGACCGCCTCTCTCCTACACAGTTTTTTCTAAAGTCCCTATTACCTACACCATGTTTGTAAACAACGGTAGGCACCGTCGATATATTTTATCCCCTGTAGCGACGTCGCGTAAGCTCTGCCCACTTTCGCCGCCCCCGCTTGCACGCGAGGATGGCGTTTTTGTTTTAATGGGATTGGGGTGGAGGGTGCCAAAAGCACATTTCATTAGGAAGTACACGTTAGTGGGGGCGCTGGATTAATTTTGACCACGTGAGGTTCTTTAACGTGCACCTAGGGAAACCTTCTTTCATTTCGCCCCCATCGGAATACGGCCGAACGAGACGGTAGGCCTAGCTCGCTGACCTCCGCCGCAGTGACGGCGGACAGCGCTTGCGATCTGCAGCTCATCATAGTGGGATTATGTTTGACAACACGATTAACATGCGCTTAAATGAATCGGTGCGAATAGCAAACGGTCTCTTTGGTGCGATTAAAAAACGAAACGTAGTATACTTGCAAGCCAGCCGTGCCGCCTCGCTGAGACGGCCGGTGCTTGGGTTTCCGTCCGTGAGACAAAATGTCGTGGGATCGTTGCTCCCGATCGCGCCAGTGGTTTAGTACAGGGCGCTGCTTTACGAAACACGCGCAAATTAAAGACATTTTTTCTATTAAGAACTATTTTATGTTAAAAACAGGCTGTAGCCGTTTCTACGTCACCTTGAGTGGCGACAAAAGCAATCGCCTCGGTGATGGGACCGGCGAGGTACCGTCCCGACGGCGACGCCGGCTATGTATATAGGACTGCGCAGTCTGACCTGTAGGCCGCGGCCGTCCGATCGCTCCAACTCTGCACTAACCCTGTAGATTTTATTTCGCGCTCGAAATTTAATTGACACGTTTAGGCGCGTTTATGACATCCACACTGCAATTAACGCAGCTGTGACTGTGCTGCCTGCGTATGTGAATGTGTGATATGATATCTAGACTGCAAGTGGCGCACTTCTTTGAGATGAAAATAAATTTGAATGTGACGTGCTTTGTGGGGCATCTGCTCGCTCAACCTACATTCAAGGCTAATCAATCCTAATCTAGCTTTCCCACAACGCGGCAAGAAATTGTAATGACGCGCTAATAACGATCCTAAGATCATAGGTGGGCTCATGCACGCCACTCAAAATAAGAGAAGTTTAACGGTTACGAAATGTTTTGCGCGCAATGAATGATCTGGTATGAGAATCCAACTTTCGCTTTTTACCGTGGCGGTTCATTGCTTGTGACGGTTTCCATCAACAGAAAACCTATAAAAACTTTAGCCTCTTGCCTATTTCGACGTAACTCAGTACGTCGACATACTGCATTTCCTTCATTGTAAGATCATAGAATAAAGACCTCACACATGGAGCCGCACAACGACCCGCGAAACCCAGCGGCTGCTGCGGTAGGCGAGACACGGGCGGCGGCTCCGCGGCGGACTGCCTACCATGCGAAACTAAATTCCGACGACAGCGCCACCGCATTTTCGTGACGTAGCGCCGTGTTGTAGGTCTACATAAGAACAGTACCGCCATCTACCCTTTCCTCCGCCGTTTCCTCTTAAAGCGCTTGTTTTTTTTTTGTTTACTTTTTGCTTGCGCAAGCAAGTCGACGGTGGCACACCCAGAAAGTCCACGTGCACGTTGAAGCTTTAAGGCCGGGCGCGCGCCGCCGCCGCCACCGGCGACTGCGGCTCCGCAGAGGACTTTCAATATGGCTCTGACGCGAAAAAAATATAAAGAAGTGAAAGCGCGCGTTATCATCGTCCAATCGGAGATACAGGAGAGAGAGAAGTGGCGTTGATCAAAGGATTGCGGTACCTTTCTTATATAGAGACTTTAGTTTTTTTCTAATCCGTAGCGCCATCTGGCGCACACGCTGTGAAGCAGGAGCCGGCGTTTCAGAATGTGTCCCTTCCAGACGAGGAGAGTCGGCGCTCCTGTCTTTTCTTACTCTGTGGTCGGAGTTCATCATTCTTTTTATATTAAGCGGATACGTGTGATAAGATCGTGGGCTTCCGATGACTGGCACTTCTTCGTGCTCGCAGTACGCAGTGTTCGAGGTAGGGCCCGGGCTTGGGAAGCCAACAGACACCTGCCGCCCGTATGAATTATAACACCCCGGTACAACGTGAGAAGTGAATACCAAGAAATCGGAACAATTCGAGTTTCGGAAGGCTGTGTTAGCCTTCCGTCACCTTATCTTCTAAGTAAATGGGCTGGTCCAACAGATGTGAACAACCGTGCTAATCTCACGCGCGACCACAAGGCAATGTTTTGGCAATGACAAGTGCTTTTATTGATAATGAGCATGCGTACACAGTTGATGTAAAGCTTCAAAAAGCAGTCGCGTTTTCCCAATAAACGCAGTTGTAAGTCAACGCCGTGTGTGTCTCCTTCTCTTTTCTGTGCCATGTATCGGTAGCGCTGATTTTAAACAATAAGGAAACGACCAGCTCGCCCAATTGGCCGTTCTTGGTTTTCATGTCAGCGTCTCCTTTGTTGTTGTGGTACTTTTTGATATAAAGTTTTAACATTTTTAAGTATTCGTGAACTTTACTCAGCATGTTGGGGTGTAAGCCTGGTCTGTTTTCTTAAGAATCACTTTACCTGTTGTTTGAAATGCATCACGATTCACTGCAGCTGTTTACCATAGAAATCAAAATGTCTGCTAATGAAGTTAATTTGTTAGAAAAACCACCTTAGAACCACCACCCTTGAAATAGGAATGTTTGTCATGTCTGGTGAATATGGAAGCGGGGCTGCTCATTTTCCGAGGTGCTAAAGCGTATCACTCAGTGGCACAATGGAGCGCCACACGTGGACGTGATAATCATGGTGGTCCGTAGCGCTCCTCTGAAATATGGCTTCTGTGCATTTTTGAATTTCGCAACCTGGAAATGCGGCTGTCGCGTCCGGGAGTCAAACTCACGACCTCGTGCTCAGCAGTAAACGTCATATCTACTGCGCCACCACGGCGGCTAAAAGCAGAACATTTTCGAAGAACAAGTGCTGGCCACCGTATAGAAAGATCGCATTATTAGGCGATGCAGCCGGCCTGAGAAACAGCTCTTAAACAAACGAAGCGGAAAACTTCAGCGTCCGAAGTGATTACAAATAAAAATAAAATAGTCCTCCTTCTCCAGCAAGGATTCAAATTACTTACCAGTAGATTGTAAGTTAGAGATTCGATCACTCAGCTTCTCCGCCGATTCTACAGCAGTGGACAATATTGTACCTAGAGAGCGCGATCACGCCAGCAGCTGCTATGATCATCTGACGCCCGCTGGAGACTTCTACAGCGGTGTACTGAATACAGTTTGCATCAGTGCCTATTTCGTGTTCTTGGGCCTCGGCTTGCGGAGGCGCTCCCAAATTTTCTTTTACACGAATCGGCAGCCTATTCCACGCTTCTCCTTCCTATGGTGCTCGAGAAAGGACACGACATTGTATTTAAATGGTTGCCGAGCCATTGGGGAATTGTCCGCAATGACAGCGCAGATGGAGCTGCGCGCTCGGCTCTTCAAAAACATCGGCGGGCTCCTATACCACTCTCAAGAACGGATGCTTTGCATCAACTTCAATCACTTGCTCGCCACATCACACTTCTACGATGGAATTCACCGGATTTCACCAACTCAAGCTCGCACTCTCTAGACCCTAACTTGCGACTTCGCCTACCACCTGGACTCTCCCGTCGCGAAACAACTTTACGGTGTCGCATGTGGTTGGGCGTCGCATTTAGCAACGCCTGTTCACTCCTAACAGGGATGACCATCAGTGCGGCATGAAATTTCTGCGGGTGCAATGAAACTCTAGAGCCCCTTCTGTGTCACTGCCCATCCTTTGACATTCAACGACGTACTCTACGAGCTAAACTAAACCTGTTAGATAACAGAGAGCTCTTGGAAGAAAAAATTCTTGGGCCATGGCCAATGATTCTTGCATGCAAAAGGCCACAAAAGCCCTTCTGCAGTTCGTGAAGGATACAGGATTATACGGACGCTTGTGACAGCCGAGATTCCTGTGCAACTTACTCTGCGAATGACTGACGCTTTATTATTTTCTTCTCTTTCCTTATCTATTATTCCCCTTTTCCCCTCTCCAAGTGTAGGATAGCCAACCGGGCACATCCTTGGTTAACCTCCCTACCTTTCCCTCTTCGTTTCTCTCTCTCTTTCTCCTTCGTCTCTATTAGTCTTCTTCAAGCACTCGGCAGGATAGGAAAGAGGAGGAATAAAAAGCCGCGTGTCACTCAAAACCACAACCTGGGAGTGACTTCCACAAGCGAATACAGCAAAGACTTATTTTTTTCGCGAATGTTGATTGCTCGCGCACATTTGCTAAACCTTACTCCAACCAACAATGCGTGAAAGAGTGCAAGTTTTGCTGCACTTTATACGGGGTGACCATTTATCAGTTTTCCAGAATCTTTAAAACTCGCCTAGATAGCGTCATTCTTGGGCTTGAGCTGATTATTCGAAGCGGTGGACATTATTACTGTCACTAGAAACCGAAACACATATCCACTAATTAACAGAAAATCAGTACTTAACTTCATAATTATTTACTTTGAAGCACGTATTACAATTTATTAATTGTGGCCGGTGAGTTTGCAAGGCGTATGCTTTTGAAATGAATTTCCAGAATGGCACCGGTTTGGAGATCTGCGCAATAAAACTCCCCGTAAGAATGCACTGTTGTTCCACTTATTTTTTTTAACAAAATGCTCTTTTATGCATTGAAGCACTAAAGTAACTGGTATGCCCATGTATTTCGTCCCACGTTTTGGGAAATAATATCTTGAAACAGGTGTCATCCTGGAGATTTCATTTCAAGTGTTTCCAACTGAGTGGCGACAATCCTTAAACTACGACATGTGCCGTAAAGTAATTGGTGAAGTAGTTAATAAATAATTTTGTTAATAACTGGTATATGTCTTTCAATTTCTCGTGCACGTAAGGTGCGCCTCTTCGAATAATCCAGCTCAGGGACAACAATTATGCTATCGGCCACAGGTGATTCTTTTAAATTCCGGAAAACGCAAAAATTATTCCCCAGTATTGAGCCAGATATCGCGAAACTGCTTGGCCTTACGGCCGAAGCTACATTTTTTAAAAGTAATTCTCGCCTAAGATTTAGGGGTATCTAAGCTTTCGCACGATGTAGCACAATGTTCGTTTGCGCTGTACCAAGTAATTTAACAGACGAGGTTGTAAAACTGACTCTCTCTTGAAACCGTCACATGTTTATTATTGGACTGTCTTTTTCATCCCACAGTGGCTTTCCGGTCTTTTTCGTTCAAAATTTGCCTCAAACATTCGTCTTCCTTGGGCAATGTCTTGAGCGTCACATTCACAATGGTCATCTCTCCTTCATAGACGCTGAAATTGTGTGTGGTATCTTGAAACCCAGGTGCAGTCACCTAAAACCGTAGGAAGAAAGAGATAGTGGGAAAGCAAAAAAGAAAACGAAAGATCATGTTATCGTCTGCATTAAGCATAGGTGACTGCTACGAAGCTTCGCTCGGCGATAACGCAACGATTCTATTGCGATGCAATTCCGCTTCACCTATCGTCAGTGACTCGAGGGACACTGTGTCTTCGTTTTTCCCCGGGATCGCTTGGGGTAGCCAGAGGTAAATGATATGAAAGCAATGCACTCTACAATCTACAAAAGATGGTTTAAACCCTTGAAGACTTTTCTTCACCCTAAATAATAACCGTCGCCTGTCTTGCATGCTTTTCCCATCTTTAATTGTAACACAGCGTGCACGCTGATTTCCTGGCAATAATGGGGAATTTTAGTATAGCGCAGAACAGCAAACGCAAGGATTTAGCGTTAGCGTTAGCGTTGCGTGCTGCAAACTGCGCATGCGCAGAACGTAAACGTAACCAGAACTCTTACATACGTACGCTATTTCCGAAATATAGCGTTCAACGTTAACGCACGCAAGGGATTCCATACGTAGGGCAAGATCGCAGCGCCCTTTGAAGCGAGAGCCATCCACTTCGGATCTATGGAGTCGTCGGCCTCCTCTGTTCGGCTCATTCGTTCCCCACTAATGCTCGTGTTTGCTTTAGATTGGTGTGATGATGCTTTGACAGTGGCGTACAGGTGAGAAATGGGCGTTGTTTTCGATATACGTTTTTGATTAGCGGCGGAGTAGGTTTAACGAGAGGGTTTGCTCATATTTGCTCATGTTTGCTGTATACGCCTTGATCTGGCGCCCAAGTGTATTTGCATTAGCGTTAGCGTTTTGTTGCGCTCCGCTATTCTAAAACCCTACCTTGTACCACGCAGTGCAACCTTTCTTTGCGTTAGTGTTGCGTCGCACGCTAACGCTAACGTAAGCGTTTTCCGCCATACTAAAACTCCCTAATGCTATGCAACGCTGATACGTGTATGACGTTCGTGACTTTAATGTACCTGGCGCACCGCTTTACCGGAAAAAGAAGACACGCAAGATATAAGCCGATCATTGTTCCGGGACAGGATACGCCCCATATGGTTATAAGCTTTGTTAGTATAGAACGGAATGAAAGAGAGAGACAGAAGAAAGTTGTCTTTTAATCGCCTCTAGCACACTGCTGCATAGAAGACACATCTTTTTCTGTCGTGATACCACTCTCCGTATTGAGGAATCCCGTATAGAACTATTTCTTTACCTATGCGCACGCTGTCGTGGATAAAATGGCGTCAATTGACATGCAGGAGATCAAGACGGAAGAACACAAGCCTTAAATACACGGAAAAAATCTCGGCCAGGGTGCATTGATTTGATTGTTAATGCTTGTGTTGTGTTGTCTTGCTCTCCGTCCCGTATGTGGCGCTATTGTATTCTTGGCAATGTTACACCAACCCGATTGCACTTTACACTTCTGATGCGTATGCTACGCGCTGACATTCTCTCACAATAAAATGGCGGGGATTCAATGTTCTCTAACGAGTAGCCTATGACTACCGCCCGGCCAAGTAAATTTGCCTTCTTTTCCTTTGAAAAAAAATAGGCAAAAATGAGCTGATAATACTAAGGTAATCATGTACTTACACTTCTTTCTGGGGTTTTACGTGCGAAAACCAGTTCTGATTATGAGGCACGCCGTAGTGGAGGGCTCCGGATTAATTTTGACCACCTCGGGTTCTTTAACGTGTGCTACAACGCAATCACATGCGCGTTTTTGCATTTCGCCTCCATCGAAATGCGGCCGCCGCGGCCGGGATTCGATCCCGTGACCTCGTGCTCAGCAGCGCAACGCATTAGCTGACTGAGCCACTCCGGCGGGTAAAGGTAATAATCTAAGGATGTCATTTAATTATCACAGTTCCATATTGTGCCACTTTAGCATAGACGATTTGAATCATTTTGTTCAGAGCCAAGCGTTTACAAAAACAGGAAACCCGCCGTGGTGGCTCAGTCAGCTAAGGCGTTGCGCTGCTGAGCACGAGGTCGCGGGATCGAATCCCGGCGCGGCGACCGCATTTCGATGGAGGCGAAATGCAAAAACGCCCGTGTGCTTGCGTTGTAGTGCACGTTAAAGAACCCCAGGTGGAGAAAATTAATCCGGAGATCTCCACTACGGCGTGCCTCACAATCAGAACTGGTTATGGCACGTAAAAACCCCAGTAAGAACAAAAACAGGAAAAAGAATTAACCCGCTAGAATTGAGTACATTTCTCTCAAGTTCCCAAAAGGAATTAAAAGCGAAAGGGGAGCAGGAATTGGTTTAGGCGCAGTTCACATAAATGTCGCCATTGTTTCTGTTTTTGTCAACCTAGCTTTCTTGCTTCACAGTGCGTTATGAAAGAAATTTCGTACAGGACCAGGAACAAGTGTTCTTACAATCCATAATCCTTTATCTCATCTTTAGAAGGTAGGTGAACGACCGAACGACATAAGTTTGAAACAGCAGAAAATGAAATTCTGAGAACACAATGAAAAGGACGGACATGCTAGGAAGAGAATTCTACAGATTAACGGGTTATTTTGCTGAAACGCGAAAAAAAGCGAAATGTAACAAAGATAAATTTTATGAAGAGCTGACGAAAGCACCTGTTAGCGTAAGACGCTTACCATGAATGGCCGTCGCCGATTATTCGGAAGTGCCCATATGGTTTCGTTTCTCGCAAGGCAAGCAACGATTCTGACAAGGCGGAAGAGCGAGAATGCTTCGAGGAAACGAAGGGATCGATATTTTCACTCAACCGAAGCAAACCGACGAGAAAGGCACGGAAAGCATACGCGAAAGAAACTCGTTTTTGACTTTTATGTTATTTCTCCAAGTAATTATATCGCCAAATTTGTTTCATGGTTATTGTTAATGAGCGAATATTGACTTGAAAATAAAAGGAAAGTAAATTTCCCGAGTGCCTGCATTGGCTTCGTATGGCTGACGAAGCATTGGATTTTCAGACACAAGAAGGCAAAATGCTTTGTCGCCATTCGCTAAAATTACCGAGGTCAACTGTAGAGTCTCCTTCTTCTGAAGCTCCGGTGCGCTATAAAGTTTGAGCGCGCGTAAAGCGGTAGTCTACCAAAATTCCGACCCGTACAGTGTGTCGCATTAAGAACGCGTCCATTTGCAAGGTCTCCCTTCCACGGACTCTGACTGATCTGAGTGCCACGCCCATCACCACGGTGAGTGCGGTCAGCAAGTGTAACCTGTGAATGCCATGTCGGAGACATATAGGCACGAATGTAGTTACTGGTCTATATAAGAAACTCAAGCACGTCAACGCGTCGGTTAAATTATACGCACCACTAATGTGTAGCTGCCAGGTCTTAGTATCTTCCAGTATTCGCCTCTGGACGATGTCATGAATTTACTTTTGCGGTCCGTGGTGCGCACAGAGGCTCTAGCGACGGGAAGGCCTTTGTCGTCCATTATGATGCCACGTACGCCTGCGGAAAACAATAAAAAATCACGAGTGGTGAAAGAACACGGGCGGTTAAAAGCACTGATATTGCTACCAATATTCAAAAGACTAGGCTACGCAGATAACTTGGTTGGGTAATAAAGATGGTCAGGAAGTACCTCGGCTGTCAAATAGTTACGATTTAAGCTGCAGGCGTGAGTAATTCAGGTTGACTAAAACAAAAACGTCACTAAACGCACCTTAAAAGCAAATTAATACGTACATGATAACGCTACCAATCCTTGGCGCTAGAGCACCTCCAATTTGGACATGCGTTTTTTGGATAATGAAAAGTGTCTGTTCGAAAAATATATTGCGGGGAAACAATTTTATTCTAGCAACTTAGTTCTGATTCATTTGCATTGCAGAAATCTAAATTAAATTGTGTGGTTTAAGGTCATCACTCTGCATAGTTGGTTAAGACGGACGCCGTAGTCGGGGGGGGGGGGGGGGGGCGGCAGGGGTGCCGGATCAATCTTGACGACCTGGGGCATCGTTAACCTACACCCACAGAATGGTACACTTGCATTTCACCCTCGTTGAAATTCCACCATCACGGTCGAGATTCGAACCCGAGACCTCGTGCTCGGCAGCAAGGCGCAATACTCACTGTTTAACTGAAGCTGGTACAAGTTAAAAGTAGGCTCATATAAAGCGCTGCGAAGAACACCGTGTTTTGAAAACAACCATAAACGCCACTTTGCTGCTGTGTAGTCATTGCTCGCTCATCTAAAACCTGTTTTCTTATCTAAAACCTTATCTGAAGTTCATTAATCGAGCAATTTTAGGGGAGAAAGAAGGCTGGCTTTTATAGCCAAATATTTCCACAGGATACCTACATCTCGTGAATGTCAGCAAGAAATGTTCACTTGCAGGTAGAGAACGCCATAAATTGAGGGAAAGAAATATTATATTAACGTACGTTAAATGTGTACCATGGTTTCGGTACCAAAAGCCCAGTATTTAATTGTGAAATGTTTAGCTTCTATTTAATTCTAGTTCATATAATACCGCATCTGGTGAAGCGATCTATAGTTCTTTAACGTCAGAAGCTTTGATCTATAGATTGATTCTTTCTTCACAAAAAAAGTCAATTGGTGTTCCAACCTGCTCAGTTGTCATTTTTGGTGCTCACCACAAAGCATTTGGCGGGGACTACAAATTGGGCTGATGCAGTTTCGCCTAGGGCCCATAAGGCACGGCCACATCTCGCAAATGTTGAATGGTGCGCCTTTATTGTTAGAGAGGTAGTTGATATAATAAAATGCTGTACTAAGAATTTCTGCACATAGAAAATGCCGAGTGTGGGAGGAACATCAGAAAGCTGCTCCAAGTCGCCGTCAGCATCAGCATGCTCGTACTATCGCTGTGAACTTCATCTTCACCAACGACTATAATCATAGAGTTGGTAATAGTAGCTCTATGCTTGAGTCAGCAACCTATCTAGGACGCTTATTCCGACTATTATTCCGACACTTTTTCTACATATCTATCTATCTATCTATCTATCTATCTATCTATCTGCCCAGTGGACAATCACTGAGCCACATTTTTCACTAGTAATATAGTATATGAATTACCATGATCAGCGCCTCCTCTATTTTTCAACGCCAGCCAGATGCCGTCAATTCAACGGTTCACCACCCCCTCCGATCGCTCTTTCCTAACCTCCCCGTCGGCTAGCGTTTGCGCCTGCTTTACGGTCGGGGCGGACAGTACCCTCTGGGTGGCGCCTCGCGACGGAAGTCGGAGGAAGTAATCCTGACAGACGCGTGAAGCGCCTACGGCATCTCCTCCGGAACGGCAGCGGCGTGCGCTCAGTGGCTCAGACGCACGCGTGACGCAAGCAGTCGTACCCTCTGTTTAGCGTCACATCGCGGCAACTCACTGAACTAAGGCGCACCAACGGCTCCCATTGCGGAGCGAGTGATTGGACTGGCATTGAAAAAATAGAGGCTCTGTCATGGGTGAACCCATCCATATTTTGGCTCGAGAGTCCAAAGCTTCGTGATGTGGCCATTTTGCGCCACGTGCTCGGAAACAAGGTTGTGTTGATCATAGTTTCCCACTAAAATTCAGAACGATAAACTGGCTTTAGCATCTGCGCCCACAATGCTGAACGTGGGTGTTTATCCAGCCTGGGAGTCATGCACAACATACGTGTGTTTGTCCCGACTTCCTCCTGGTGGCTTCGAACTGGCGTTTCGAAGACAATTTGTGATGGTAAATTCCTTGCTCGATAGGAGTTAACCTAGAATTTCTACCATACTGCTGTTTGCAAAGCAATTTACTGAAAACAAGTTTGTGGAGAATATAAGAAATATTTTTGCGTACCTAGACTTAGTGACACGGATGTAACCTAGACTTATTGGCACGGCTATTGGAAATAGCGAGACTTTCTTGTACGCTCTCAAAAGGATGTAACCAGAATGAATGAGTAATGAGTGTGAAAGCGCTTAACTGCTTTAAAAATGTTGCGGCCGTCTAGCAGAAGTAAACTAAAGCAGCAATAAAAGAAGGAAGCCGTGTTTCAGCGAAGCCGCGGGCTATTAGGTAGAAAATGCCATGGAGTACCTATCATTCCCATGGTGGTAAAACGACATCAGTTATAAACTTCTTTTCTGGTAGCGTTAGCATATCATTAAAAACTCTGTGCATAGCCTCAAACTTAAGGAACACATCGAAAATAAGGGACTGTCTGTAAACTCACTCTGGTGTCAACTACGAAGGAGGTGGCTCCTGTGGCATGCGATACTTCCAAAAAAATTACCGGGATAGACGCCGCCCAAGTCTCCTTTTATACACTTTCTTAAGGTAATTATTATGCGCGCTTTATCGTGGTTTGAAGTGCATAAGTTGCTAGTAATCTAGGAGGCCTTGATTAGGTGGAGCCTTTAGTTCAAGGCGGAAACGCACATCGAAGCACGTTACTCCCGCATACTACAGCAGGGTAATTGACGATGATCCGATAGGCACCGTAAACGCCCTTTAAAGGAACAATCTCCATTAGATCGATGTAGTTACGCGTCGGATAGACAAGATCACCTTGATATAATTGCCATGCGTCCGCCTCCAACGCCACCCATATGCATTACCAGTTGATTCATGTAACATTCCCGCGAGTACGGTGCACCAATATGCAAGGAAATACCACATATCCTTAAAACCAGCAAGATGTTATTCTTTCGCGTCCTAAATACAAAAAAGTCATAACGCCGATTCATCAGCACGATAAATATACGCTAAATAGCAGTGAGGAGTTTTTTGAATTTCAGTAAAGTTATACTATCCATCCATCCATCCATCCATCCATCCATCCATTCATGTTCGTAGAAGTGGCAGTTCGAACACGAAGTGTTTCCTTTTACATTGGTGCATTGCGCACACTACGTATAACAGCAAGTTTTTGAAGAAAGAAAAGGACCTTGCACTCACCTTTGTGAACTTCGCCCAAGTAAGCGAGGAGGGGCCTCTTGTTCTCCTCCCACATGCGCGGCAGCTCACTACTGTGCGGGAACTTGCAACATGAAACCTCCAGCGTCACATCCAGACAGCCTTCGTGAATGTAGTTGAAGTCAGCCATGCTTCCTGTACAAAACAAGGCCGAGATGATTCAGTAATGCGGTGGCTCTCAAACGTGCTGCTATTGCGAGCCTCAATTCCATTCGCCACTATAGCTCAGTGGCTATGGCGTTGCACTGCTGAACACGAGGTCGCAGCTCCGATCCCGGTTACAGCGGCCGCATTGCGGTGGCAGTCGAGTGCAAAAGCGCTCGGGTGCCGTGCACTGGGTGCGCGGTAAGTATTTCCAGGTGGCATAAATTAAACCTGAGCCCCCCCCCCTCCCCCGCTATGACGTGGATCGTAATCATATCGTGGTACTAACGCGCAAAATGCCAGAATTTAAACTGACCCATTCCCATGATACTCAATAACCCTTCAAACATGGCACTCTGTCCTTAATGTATTTGGTCGAAAAAAACAGGATGCCTAGAAAACCAGACGCCATTCCAGGGCAGTAATGTATCATGATTCCAGCGAGGGTTGTATCTAGGTACGTTATGCGCAAGTAGCATTCTGCGATCAATGCGAAAGGCAGTGTTCCATGCTTGAAAATATATAAGGCACTCACGTCAACTTCTACTGAACAGAAATGACGAAGTGACGTTAAACATGACCGTTGATACTTGTTTTCTTGTTTGAAATTCATCGAAGTACAGAAGTATCTTCACACAGGCAGATCTGATGTAAAAAAAATGTGGTGGTTTCATTCAGTAATTCCAAACCAGTGACGCGATAGCTGGAACGACATTTATACGCAGTATTTCTTGGTTTCTTTCGTGCGGTATCGATTGCAGTTAAAGCTCGCAGATGCACGTGAGAAATGTGCATGGCTGAGTGCATGGCTAGTTAGTTAGATCTTCCACTGAAAATCTGTGGGACCGGAGTTCGAATCCTGACGTGGACACAGCGACTCATTATCTTTCCACGAATTCTCGCAATGCGACTGAGATTCTGCCGGCGGAAATCAATGTGATTAAGGGAATGAGCTTCCAATATATTGCTGCAAAATATCGCTACAAGTCTTGATTAACGTTCAGATATACGGGCGTTTCGTGAGTGGTGCTTCTGAGATGAGTGTACGTGTCTTTACGTGTCTCCCTTCTTTTGGTCGTTTGTTTGTGCTGTTACCCACATGTTTGACATGAGCCACCCGACAGCGAGCAATGGTTTTACTGGCTTCAGGCCACCAGTAACATTTAGTGGCGGTAGTGCACCTTAGTGCATTGCTTAGTATCTAGGAGTACTTCCTGTTGGGCTAGTTGGAGATGCATAGCGATTAGAAGGTGGGCACAATTTAGAACATACACAGACGAAGACAGGACGAGTGCAACAACCAATTGAAGGCCGTGCTGACCATTGGCGCTATAACGTAAAACTATTCCGAATTGTTGTCATTTCGCCTGTCTGCCATTCGACGTAAAGAAAACCACATCTCCCCATCTGATATCACGTATACACCCTGATTGTGCATGATTTGGCCGAGCAAAAGAAACGTAATTATTAATGATTCTAAGCCATTTTCAACATCACCCTCCGCAATTGGTCAACCGCTCTCGGGCTGCGACCACTTCGCCTGTCTGTCACGCGACGTCACAGAACTGCGAAACGTTAGACCTCAAAGTGACATGCAGGCAATGAAGATGCGTTAGAGGCCGAACAGAATTTATTGTTTTTTCGGAATAGCCTTAGACTACCGCGTTCCGGAAGGAATAGGAGATATCTACCTACCGATAAGAAGGACACTGACTACTTGGAGGAAAGAAAGGGCGGTCTTGACGCAGATGGCAAGAGACCGTTCGTCTGGTCTGGAAGCTGTTGCGGCCATTAGAAAGCGACGCTCCAGACGCCGTCGGACTTCAAAGAAGGAAGATTCCTCTATGAAGAGCGCGGCACATCCGACAACTCCTCCTCCTCTGCCACCTAGGCTTGGCGGATTCAAGTCTTACTCTGACAAGGTGGTGCCAGAGAACACCAATACTGAAGCCTGACCCGCACTACCAAAGCTACAGCCGCCACCACAGCAGAAGCCACAACCGAAGCCACAGCGAATACCCGAGCTAAAGCCACAGCCATGGCCACAGCCGACGCCACAGCCGATGCCACAGCCGACGCCACTGCTGACGCCAGAGTTCAAGCCACAGCGAGAGTCACAACCGATACCACAGCCGGTACCACAGTCACATGAAAGGATAGAGTGCACCGCGGTAGAGTCCACAATGTCGACTCCCGATAAATTGCCCGAAGAAGACAGGCAAGTGGTTGGGATGCTTCGGTCCCTTGTAAATACCCTTCGTATACTCTTAAGCAAGCTGCATACTCCGTCAGCACGAAGTGCAGTGCAAGTACGGGATGCTCTTAATCCAGTGCTTGCTGCATTCTACAGGGTCAGTATTGTTGTGCCACACCACCTCTGATGCATCATCGCGTCGATGAGCGCCGCATTCTTCAAGGGGGCTAATTGACGCCTGCGGAAATGCTTTGCACCACGCAGAACGAGACGAGGCATACCAACGCTAATTACTTCTTCAAGCTTCCTCAAGACGTCTTCATTCTTCAAGGGAAGGAAAGCAGTGTGGGTGACGTCCCCACCCTCCTTGCCTATTACACACGACGATGAACCGTCTAGCCGGGGTCATCAAACCCACTTAATGTCGGACAATTACAAAGATGGTGCCCTCCAGTCGAACCATTAAGATGGTGGGCTCTGACAGCTATTTGCCAGTTATATGTAAACAATTTGTCGGCTATTTGCCACCTACCCCTTCTTATAAATTATATGTAAATGCATGCATAATGGCGCAAGTTGGAATCGGCTAGCGCAAGACAGGGGTAATTGGATATCGCAGGGAGAGGCCTTCGTCCTGCAGTGGACATACTAAAAGGATGACTATGGTGACAGCGTGTAAAAAGTTTTTCGCTTCCTCTATAATCCCAAGTCTCCGTCCCTATTACCGAAAATCCTTGCACTGGTCTCAACCCTAGTATTGAAAAACCCAGATCTACACAGTCTGCAGGTCCAGTGCGTGGCAATCTGCCGCGTGTACTGGAAAAGCTTAATTCTGGTGACTACGCGTGTATTCTCTTTTCAGTAAGCACGGCGTGAGCATTATACAGGGTGTTTATTTTAGATCCTAAATATTTTTAATACAAATTTATAAGCACAGCGAATGTGACGTTTTTGCAAACTAGTTTCTCGGTAAGGCCACCATATATTGCGACTAATAGCTTGAGCTTCCGAGGACTAATTAACAGAAAATATCATTTACTTTTTTACCGTGCATTGGGGGCAGTTCTTTAAGTGGCAAATTTGGAGCCAGTCTCAATGCACCTTCCTTTTTTTCTGTAATCTTGAAAATAACACCTCCCTATAGATATTCCTCATAACATTTCAGCCGTAAATCCAGGCCATATCGAAAACCAGCATGCCTGGAGCGCAGAAGCGGCGGCCCCGCTATCATATCAGACGGAAACGCCCCGTGACGGAAAGACCGATACACTTTGAAACAGATCGTCTCGGCTAGTCACGGCAGGTGGTGACAGGCACTGTTTGGCAAGCTTGTGCAGCAGTGTTTTGGTTCAGGATTTGCCGCGACATGCCATCATTCAAACTTCGTCACACACTTCTTTACGGGGTCTGACGCAGCAGCGGGACGTAGTCGGTTTCGATATTGCCTCAATCGAGCTTTGAAATTCGATGATGAAAATCTAGAATTAGATGGGATTTTCAAGATTTTGGAAAAATGTCTGGGCATTGAAATGTGACCGCCTCCGGATGTGCCATTTAAACTGTGCCCTCATGGTACTAAGTTAATTGATGACTTTTTGTTGCTTAATCTCCCGGGGCCAGATTCACAAAGCTTTTTTTTTTTCATAAGTTCGCTTTGCCATTGGCTGGCCGCCTTCGATAATGATATGTCTGGCATTCGGATAGGCTAAAATTGGTTCTTGCGAAAAATTCTACCTTAAGAAGTTTTTGTGAATTCGGGCCTTGAAGATCACGTTATTGGCCACAGATCATGGCCGCATCTTCTAAGAGCTACCTTGCAAAAACGCCGGCTGACTTCGCTGCGCTTAATTATAGCTTTTTATCAAAATCATTTATTGTAAAAAACGTTCTGCATAAAAGCATTCCAGCGTTCATTGGCAGAACTGCCTGGTCACAGGTACCACGCGGTCAAGTTTTGCGACTAGTATATTTGAAAAACAAACAAAAATAGACAAAACCGGAAGTGGTCCAACTTGCGCACATGGAAACACACACGCATAGTGCTTTTCCCAAAAAAAGGTTAGTGCATTTAGTTTTTAAGAAAACAGTCTACATATTATATACATCATTTCATGGAGCAAGATCACTCTCAATATAGGACCCTTTTACACGGAAATAGGCTATTTTCTTGATTGTCAAGTGCGCTTTGTTCAACAAGCAAAATTTCAGTTGCTTCGCTGTAGGTAAATAATAAGATTAGCTTAAATTCATTTTTTATGTAGAACGGGTGGCTCATCTAGTCTTCATGGATTAAACATGTGTTCTTTGCAAAATATTTATCTTCAGAAGAACTTGTAGTCAGCTTAGTTGGTATTCGCGGTGTGACATAACTGCCGCTTGAAGAACGCACACAAACCACGAACACGAAAGAAAAACATTCACGACAACACTGGTGCACGGAACGGAACACGGAAAGAAGCATATTCATTTGCTTCGCTTACACTTTTAGACACAATTTTTCTGCGCGGAGGTGGTCTCCTGCTGTTATATCCACAGCGTCATGTTTTTGATGTTTCGTGTATTATGTTTTCTAATTGAAGTTAGCAAACCACTTCAGACTTCGGCAGCTCAGCCCATTCTATTCTGTCCGCCTGATTGTCTTCTGCACTGTCGGCATTCGATTCCTGATGCCTCAAGCATATACGTAGAGCTTACCTCGAGTACTATCCGTAGTGCTCGCTCAGCAACTTAAGGAAGCATGTTCACCGCAACATACAAATCCATCACTAAATTGTACAGTTCGTTCATCTTTACATCAGAAGCCATAAGCGCAGCTCTCTTTTTCGGTGGCTTCCACTTTGTAGGCACATTAACAGCTAGCAAAAAGCGCAACAAGACAATCAGTCACCACTAAACTTGAAGAATTGTTTTGTTAAACACAACTGATAAAATGTTGTCACTGTTGTCACGCTGTTTTTTAGTGACCTAACCTTTTTACAAATGCCTTTCTTGAAATTGGTTTGTTCCTTATGAGCATGTGTGCCCATGTATGGGAACAGATGTGTATCCGTTAGTATATACGTATTTATGCTTCATGTATGTATATGCTTTACAGATTAAAAATACCTCACTCCTTTTTCAAAAGCTGTTAGGTTAACACTATTAACGAGGCTACTGTATGGCAAGTTTTTCATTTTATGTTTTCATGCGTTTTGTTTTACCTTCTTTGCTTGTATTATACGTATCCACTCCTGTATGAGCCTGTGTAAGGCTTACAGTATGATATAATAAAAATACTAGCGGCAGCACTTATAGACATATGTCGCAGAAATCTTTCTTCATACCGCAATGTTAACGCATTGCGGTATACAATAAAAGCAAGAAGTGGGCGAGTTTATACAAATGTATTCTCGTTAACAACGTTCAGTGCAGGTCCATTCGTCAGAAGAATCACCTATTTGACGTTTGTTTTCGTACTTCGCTTAGCCGATCAATGGCGCAATCACACAAGTACGTCTGCCGCCTATAAACCGTTGATAAAAGCTTAGTGAGTGTTTACGCATACAAATGTGCCCAGTGAATTCATGCCACTGGTCACCTGATATTTGAAGAGCACTGATGGCTTTAGCTTCTTTTAACGGTCTGTCGCTTTCATTTGAAGCTTGCATTTCAAAGTACGTCGGCTGGTAACTTTGATAGTGCTAAAAATAGTGTAAATGTGGTAAGGAAATATAAAATGGTCGACGTAAATTTCTAGACTGCTAAATGCAATGCAGACAAAAATAAAGGCTGGTCTGAATTGCGTATGCGAACATCGCAACCTTGAAAACTTACTCTGAATTTCATGGGCCTTTGCAACTTTGATGATAAGCACTGTCGTCTAAACCTTGTAAATTATTTGTGGTCACACACTACGTCTATTATTCAAATTGACTATTGTTGAAATAAATAGCATTAGTTTATCTGCAGGAAACACCGTGACACGCAATTAGAAAAAATCACGTTTTGCTTACTTTTAAAATTCGTCTTTGACATTTTCTGTGCACCTAAGTTCGCTCCATTCGGGGTTGGGGCGACGAAATGTATGTAAGGGAAGCACCTTCCTGTGTAGGTCCTATTAGTGGGACTTTTTTACAGCGCAAGCGGTTATGGGCTCATTCTAACAGCCGTTTCGGTTCGCGATGGTGTCCACCGCCACCGCCGCCGGCGTCCGGTGACCGTAACCGCTATCACCGGAAATGCGAAAAAGAAGTACCCGGTTTCCGCCGAGATCGAACCCAGGCCCGCTGCGCGAGAGTCAGATACTCTGCCACAGGGCCACGCAAACGCTTGCTATCAGGTGACCGAAAAATGCCCTATAAACGCGCCCTAGGCAGGCGCGCAGGCACGGACGACGGGATGCGATTCAGACGAGGCGCGCAATCAATGCGATTTCGAGCCTCCGCTAGTATGGTGGCGCCATCTAGTTAAAGCGCCTGTAAACCTTGAGCTACGTGCGCGGCTACAACCAGGCGTCATCGGGTCATCGGGCTCAGCAGACTGCTGTGCAGAGAGCATTACATGCCGCAACTCACCGTCGACGCCAGGCGGACAGCTCAGATTGTGCTCGTCAAAACGAGGCCAAGAGAATTTGTCGCGAAGACCCTGTTGTGCATGGTGCCGAAATTAGAGCTACTCTTGAGACGCTCTACCAGCTAACGCTGTGACTGTGCTGCGTGTGCCGCGCAGGCCAGTGACTTTTTTGCGTGGTGTCCGCCACAAGAGAAGAACCATCAAACGGCCAAGGTTTTGCTGGGTTACATGAGGTAACGCGCCAAGGCACCCGTGGGGTGAAATACTTTGTGGCCGACAATAAAATAGTCTAACACCGAAAGAATGTGCTTGCTGGCACAGTACCCGGCTGCTTGATGCAGCAGAAGGTACGCATGCTTGAACAACTCCAAGTGACTCACATCGTTTGCTCGCGTACAGAGTGCGTACCTTGGAAGGCGTACCAGGCGGCGCCATTAGTAGTACCATTCTGGAACCCTACACCGTTGTAGGTGCAAGTCTCGCCCAGATGCATGCGGGCATGGTTGAACGAGTAGACTCTTGCGAGGTGTCGGAAAACGTCATCGTCGGACGTCAACGAAGCCTTGGGTCCCGTCTCGTATTCTGAAAGAGACCGATGGACGCGGTGAAATCAAATTCGCTTTCTGCACTGTTGTTCACTTTCAAGAAAAAGAAAATGAAGGCCGCAATGGTACAAAGCCCATTTGCACTTGTTAGAAATGTTGAACTTTTCGTGAAAAAAAATTGAACGCACGTTCTACAACTGATGCGTACTGTGGCGTTTTGGCTTCGGACTAGTATACCGGCTGCTGGTATGTTTCACTTTAATAATTAGTATTGCAATATGCTGTCGTCCCGTCATGTTTATGCCAATATAATTTGAACATGTCAGTTCTCCACTATAATAACTCCAATATCATTAACTCAACTGAAATATATTTGTCATTCATATATTGCACCACCAGCTTTGGGCCAACAGCCTGTGAGGTCTGCTTGTGAGCCCAGTTCCTGGCGAGCATTTCGATAGGGACATGGTACAAAAGAGCTAATGTAGCGAGACTGCAGTTCACCTTTAGTATCTCAGAGAGGTTCCTTACACGGCGGAGACTTTGACTATGGAGTCCTTCATCACCTATTTATTTATTTACAAGAATACTGCAGGCCTTAAAAGGACCCCTGTAGGAGGGGCGTCAAGTAGGACAAATATCATTAACAATAAAAAAAAACAAAAATGAAATAGTTACACAAAACTAAACAAGCAAACACACCTGCAATGAAAACGGCAAACAAACACTGAGCTTTTAGGAATGCTCTGTACAATAAGACTATAAATATACATCGTGGTTCGATACAAAAATCTTTTGACAGTAACAATACAGCCCACACAATAGAGTCAGTGTAGTGTTGCCAGAGAGAAATTGTTTCAATAATAGGTGGTGTGAGGTAAGAGTGAATATTTGAAGGAATTGGTTTTGGGCACTGAAGGGAGTTAATAGACAGTTTTAGCAGAGCGCTATTGTATACCGAAAGTGTTACCGCATAGCGGTTGCGACGACTGCGGATGCGCAAAGTTTAGCGGGCTCCGCTGTAGGTTTACCGGAACGCTCCGCCATATACCGTGTTTGCGCAACAACATGGCAGCACCGAGGCTTCCCGCTTCGAACCTAATTCGCCCCTGATACTTGCTCTCCGTCATTAGAGCAAGAAATAAAGGGTAAAATTCCTTATCGTTTAGTCTCATGTCACGCCGAGGACACAGTATAAGCGCTCTGGCAGTGGTAATATTTATTTCTCTCTTCAAAAAATTTTCTCCGCGGTAAATATTGTATAATAATAGCAATTACATCTCCCGTACCTATGTTGCTTAAATATACAGGGTGTCCCAACTATCATGCACCAAGGTTTTAAAATATGCAAATGCTACGTAGCTGGACAGAATAAAGGTACTGGTGTATGCCGCCGCTCGGAGATTCTCAGATTATATTTAAAGTAAAGCTTTACGTGGCTAGGCGAAATCGTATATGGCTAGGCGAAATCGCACGTTTACAGAAAACTACCATTATCAGCATTGTCTCGAGCGTGGTCGTCATCTTCCGCAGCTGGCTAGTTAGCGCCCCTCGGGTACCGCTCGTGCTGGACACGCGATCGTGCCACTGCTCCCGCGTTCATCGTCGTCGTCTTCTTTCACAGCTGGCTGCGTTTCCGTTCATCAATCCAGCGTAGAATTTCACTTCTGTTCTGTCGCCGTAATGGGGAGGCCGCGTTTACGGGGGTATGAGCCATTGCATAAGGGTGTATGAGCCACTCATTGTCTTACGTAACGGACTGATTTAATTTTGAAGCAGTTTATTTCAAAGAATCGCACCGCTGCTGAGCAAACTCGAGACATCGAACGCTAGTGACAACGTTCGACAGCGGGCATACCGTCAGTGACGTCGTTCTCTCCATCGCAGCCGAACGTGTGTGTAACCTCATAAGTGAGAAATGCTTTAATGAACCCTCGGGATTTACCCAGTGATAAACACCGGGGCCGCAGGTTTCAGCTTCGCTGGCTAACCACCTTCACGGAGTGGAAGAGCCGACGAATTTTACTTTTTGCATTCCGCCTAATTACATAAGTAGTCTTAGATAATTAAATAACAGTTTAAATATTATAATTAGATGAAATGTGTCAATGAGAAAGTTGTAGAGCAACATGAAAAACGCCCGACACAGTATTTTGTTGCTCAATATGTGCTACATAAAAGTGTTTTTCCGATGGTGAAAGAAGCCTGCGAATTCACGCAAAGTGCCGCTAGGGGCCAGTAGCGCGGCAATTTTGCGTGTATTCGCAGGCTTCTTTCACGCTCGGAAAAAGCCTTTTATGCAGTACGTATACAGCCTACATTACAGTACCAACTGTCCTACGGCGACGGCCATCAATCCGGCCAATATCTTGGGTGTACTAGATCTAGCGCTGGGAGTGTTACCCATCGCGACTCAAGGCCATGGTGGGTGGATGTGGAACATCCATTTTCTCCCCTATAGCGCCACGTAGTAACTGCAATTACGAGTGGGCACGTGGTTAATAAACCCACGTATGCTTCCTAACGGTATCAAGGCTGCCAGATTCGAGACCCTCGCTGTGAGGAAAGGAAACCGAGGTGCTCGGTTTTTTGGCATTCAAAACCATGTAAATCCAACAGACAATGAAGCCAAGGAAAGCACAGCGGAAATTATCAGCGCTTAATTGGAATTGAAGTATAGAAAATCACGAGGAAAAGGGAACAAAAAGAAAGTGCTACCATCCAGGCAGGAGGCAGCGTGGTCGTAGGGGTAGCTGGCCACGAGGACGCCGCCGTGCAGACTGGCCGCGAGCACGAACGGGATGTTGTGCGACCACGCTCGAACTGCCGTGGTCTCGGGCTGTTCCTCATCTGTCTGCGTGTGGTAGCGGTTTGGAAAGTTGCGGTTGAGGTCCACGCCACGAGCGTTCTCCCTGCAAATTTGCGTGTAAACGAATGCGCCTTAACGCTTTCGTCTCTCATGCACTCTACGGGCTAACCCTAGTATCATGCACCAAGTTAAAAAAAACGAAAAAAAAGTTTCTTTATGCAGATGGAATCACCTGCATGTTGTTGGCTGTAACTTAAAGAAACGTCCAGTATTTTTTTTTTTTAATGCGAAGCGTGCTTTGCCTCACTCTCGGCACAATGCGGCAGGTATAGGTAGCTAGGTACGTTCCTGACACTTTAATAAAATGAAAACATTGTTTGACCGAAGGTGGAATCGAACCTGTGCCGCCGAGCACAGAAGCCCGGTGCTCCCCATTAGGCCTGATCAGTTTGTTTTCTTTATTGCTGGTTTTGACAAGACAAGACAGAATATGAGTGTTCAAATGAGTCAGCCTATGAGGCCACGATCGTTTGTACAATTATCTTCTTCCTCGTCTTCTTTCCACATGACAGCTCGTGCTTTAGGGGCCGTGTTGGACTGAACAATCTGCGAGATTGGTCCTCTTTACTCATTATTTTCCTTGTAGCACGCGACGTAGAAATTGTGCGACGTTGTAGCGACTTCATGGTCGCGGAAGTTCATGATGCTTTAACATTTTAGAGCGCAGCTCTTAACCCCCGTTCCTGGGGCGAACGTCGGCGGCGGCGTAATCCAGCGAACGAGCACCTCAGCGAAGGATGAAAGAGCGAGACGCAAGCCGTGAACAGCGGAGGCCAATGAGAGCGGCCCCTTCAGTGACGTGCGCGTAGGAAACTGGTTTCATGCGGACCCGCCGGACCGCTCGTTGCGTACTCGTATCTGGTCTAAGCCGGACCGCTCATTTCGTACTATCGTCTGCTCGCGTCAGCTCTCGCTCGTGCTTGTTTGGTTTGCTTGGTTTGGACTCGTTCGCGCCTGTTTCGATTATCATGGTTTGCGATTGTTTTGTAATCCGATTGCATGCATGACACGAATTAGGTAGTACTTTCTGAAAGACAAGTGGCACCAGCGATTACAGTGGAGCCTTCGACGAGGCATGTATAAAAGCCGACGCGCTTGGCCCGCAGATCAGATTTTCGACGACTGCTGACTCTGCTACATGTCTCTCTCAAATTCTTTGCCTCAATGTATCGCTAAATGAAACACATATATAGCTGCGCTCAAAATTTCGCATGAGAGAGTATCGTAATCGTAGGTGAAATTTTTTTTCTGGAGTTCAAATGCCATGGTTTTTGTAGATAAAGCACATTACTAGCCATAGATACGCACAATTGCATAACAAGTAGGTGCTGGTGACGTCACAATCTGTGTTTCCTTTGTTGAAACTCGACAACTAGCTATATAGAAATTAATAATTGTAATGTCCATAGCTCCTGTCAAACGGCTGGCTCATAAATCATGCCGTTGCTGCCACACGATCATCTTCAGGGCGGTCATTGTGGAGCTGCTGTTGTCACAGACACGATGCTCTTGACCCAAGCACACAACTATTCAATTTACACAAACACTTTGGTCTACCTAGTATCGCTTTGCGGGAGCTTAAAGAATGCTAAATAGCCAGGTGCAGGAAACACAATTGTGCTCAAGCCTATGAGAAAGAGATGTTCAGTATAACTCACTATTACAAGAAACACGCAAGTACTATTCTGCCATTGATTGCCGCTTGGACATGGCGTAACTGCCACCGGGCTAGTTTGTGTATAAATGTAAGTTGAACTGATTACCTGAGCCAATTATTTCCGATAAAGGCTAAGAAATCTATAAATTATATAAATTCTGTAAATGCATGGTTTGTTGTTATCTTATAAACCAGACGGCAATGTTTACTCGCACTTGACTATCACTGACACCTGTCTATCCCTGTATAAGCATGACAGGTCCCAGGTATAGCCAGGGATGTTGCACCACTGGCGAATCACTGCATGGGTGCCGCTAGCACCGTCGCTTAGGGGACACGCTCCCTGCGACCTACCAAAGCGAAAAAAAAAACGGTAGGCGACCCTAATCTTTGACTTGGGTGTCTCTTAGTGACACTCGAACCTCAGCGTTGGTGTTCTTTAGGTTAACACAAAGTGTGTATGTTTTGCAAGAACATCACAGACACAAAGAACCATAGTCTCTAGGTCTTCATCTTGGTAGGCTGTGCTTGGCCCGGCGGCTTCCTCGTCGACCACCTCCATGGCGAACGCAACGCACGAACCGAACTCGGAGGAGCAAGCAAGCGAACGTCTTTCCCCTAGCACGATATGCGGGCTAGGAGCGAGGGAGGGTGAGGAGGAAGTGCAGCGCGTGCACGGAGCGCGTGCAACCTGGCGGGGCGTAGCCCCCTAGCGAGCGGCGCACGAAGCGAACCTGACGTACAGTGGCTAGAATGGGGAAGTGTGTTGAACGCGCCGGTACGGTAGCTAGAAGGGGGAGGTGAGAGCAACGGCGGCGGCGGAGTGTTGCAAGCAATCATGACAGATGCGGCGGCGCTGCAGTCGCCAGCAAGATCGCTCCCCGGGTGCGGATCGAGGCACGGCGGTTGGTGCCGCAGGTTTCGGAGCGGGCGTTTTGGTTCGCAATTGGCGATCGCATATTTGACATAACTAGCGTTAAGCTAATGCATGTCGTACCTTGTTAGTAGAGGAGACAATAAATGACTAGCAGCTATCCTCTGATGAGTGGTTAAGTGTTAAAGATGCATTCGCTTCGGGCACGTCACGGCCGGAACAAAGATTTTTCGCTGCACGCGTTCTACGTGCTTTCCCGAATCGTCGGGAGCGAAAACAAAAATATTTCAGCTAATGCGAAGAATATTATGCTAGTACACATGGTGTGGGTAAAGAAAGCTGCACCGATATCTAGGCTCGCAGTGAACAGCTCCTTAGGTCATATTACTGCGACGCACTGCATCCTGCTCGTCAAATTGGTTAATACCAATATAGGATGCTTAGAAGTCATTCCACATAGGAGCTAAGTAAACAAACTTATTTTAGTCGCCAATGTGATGAACTTCATGGTTATGAACTTTAGGGTATTCTTCATGGTGGTGACCATGAAGAATACCCTAAAAGACGATTGACAGCACTTGATTATACGATTCAATATACAGGTTGTCCCAACTATCATGCTACAAGATTTAAAAATATGCAAGTGCCCCGTAGCTGGACAGAATGAAGGCAATGTTGTTTTCCGCCACTTGTAGATACCCAGACTATTTTTTGGATTCTGCCTAATTACATAATTAGGTTTAATTAATTATTCCACAACATATTCTGAAATATTATAATTAAATAAAAAGTGTCAATGAGAAAATGTAGAGCAACTTGAAAAACTCCCAATACAGCTTTCTGTTGCTCAATACGTGCTACAAAATGTTTTTCCGAGCGTGAAATAAGTCCGCGAATACACGCAAAATCGCCGCGCGACTGGCCGCTGGAAGCACTTTGAGTGCATTCGCTGGCTGCTTTCACGCTTTTATGTAGCACGTATTGAGCAACATAAAGCGGTATCGGTAGTTTTTCAAGTTGCTCTACAATTTTCTCATTGAAAATTTTTATCCTATGATAATATGAGAAGTTGATTAATAATTAAGACAAATTATGTATTAGGCGGAATGCAAAAAATATTCTGAGTGTCTACAACCGACGGCAAACATCATTGCTTGGTTCTGTCCAGCAACGGGGCATTTGCATACCTATAAACCTTGTTGAGGTGATATTTCAATGCACGGCTCGCAGATCTTCGAAGTCCTGTCTAAAGGCCTTGTCTGCACGGGCGCGTCCCGCTGCTACGCTTTAAGTGCCTCATCGCCATCAGGCACCGAGAAGAGGGGTGTTTTTTTCTGCTTTTCTAGCAGAAACATAGCCTGTTGTGCAGCACGGCGCAAAACAGTGTGTCTGTTGTATCATGCGACTTGCCATTGCTTTTACACGTCGGCCGCGACGGCGGTTAGCAGCCGCAGTGCAAGGGCGCTGCGTGGAATGCGATCATCCCTGCGCGCAGCCTAATATACAATAACAAATAAAGAAAGCTTCGTAATATACTCGCTCATGCATGGTAGGAAATGGCGATTGAGTAGCTATGATAGCCCTTTCGTAATTGAAAGGCGCCAAGGTAACAATCTGATTGAGCGCGCGTCGATGGTAGAATTTTTTTTGTAGCTTGCTTTAGCCGATTTACTCCCAGTGACGCCTTATCGAACGCAAAGCGAGAAAATTCCCAGTGGTACCTCGGCAGCAAAGATTTTATTTTTGGCACACTGTTTACGCAAACAACTCATTTTTGAAGAGTGGCTCACAATCCGTTTAAAACAAACCATTCTCAGTCATCGATGATGTTTTGTACGCGACGCACCTGAGCTGGTGCTTTTTTTCTCACGAGAAAAAAATTAGATTGTTCACAAACACTTCAAACACAACGTTGTCAGCCTTAAGTTATTCTCTGCTTAGTGACGCTCCTGAACTTCACGTGCTTCTTTTTTTCATGCACGGGAAGAAGCTCTCTATTTGTTGAGTGCCTTCGTGTAGCAATGCAAACGGTCGTCCAAAAAGAATTTTGTAACCTGGTTGGTAAGGCTGGGGCCATACGGTGCACAGCCCAGTATGTAGGTCGTTTTTGTGCAGGCAGGAGAGAAGCTCCTTCCAAGCTGTCACTGCGCAGCTCGTTGTACCTGAACCACATCGAAAAAAGTGGTTTCAAGGAAGTCTATGCAAATGAAAATGGCTTCTCCGAAGGGTAAATCCCTTTGACGCCGAACTTGGTGAACACTGCCACCTGTTCGTTGGCTTCCCCGGCGGCAACAAGGAGCTCGTCAAAGCATTCCTTGCACACAGCTTTCAGGATTGGTTTGCGTGCAAGATACCCTGTCACGCAGAAGACTAGCCGCGAGTCCCATATCTTTTCAGCGTAATCATGGTTGGGGAGCATTGCGGATTCAAAAGTACAGACTGGTGGGCTAGTTGGTATAGTATTATTTACACAGTATAGCGCAGAAGCACACGAATGGCGAAAGAAGCCGACGGGACACAGCGCTAACAACTGAGTGTTTGTCGCGTTAAGCGCCTATGTCAGTTAAACTTGCTGGGTTGATTTGTTTGTATGTCCTCCTTCTACCACGTTTTTGTGCGGTGATATATATATATATATATATATATATATATATATATCTGCTCTCGTGCAATAAACACTCAGTTATTAGTTAGCGCTCTGTTCCGTCTGTTTATTTCGTCGTCCGTGTGCTTCTGCGCTACTGCGTAAATAAACCATTGTGCTTTATCATGTGAGAAGCTTCTTCAACCTTTCCACTATCCAGCAGTGTGTCCAGTTCATGGTTTACATCCTCACTGCTGAGGAGAAGTGTCAGATCGCCCCCTTCACAGTTGCCACTACTGGGAGCTTTGACGAAATCATAGAAACAAAGGCAGTTCGTGGTGAGCGAAAATTGGGCAGCAGTACGATAGTACCACCGAGGCACGAAACAATGTTCTCGCGCCATGAGTACACATATAAACTTGGAGCAGCACAAAAAGAAACGAGCGCTACTTCCCACAGTTCAGGGCGGGCGCCATCACTGAAGCAGCAGAGCCGGCGCGACTCGCATCGGGCGACGTGATGATGATGATGATGATTTATTGGCATCCCCTTTGAAACGGGGAGGCGACAAATAGTCACCTAGCCTGCTTGATTTAATTAGGTATACTATACATGTGCTTTATCTAGCATTTTTGTATACCTCTCATTATTCTTTCTCTTTTTCAAAAGTTTACCTATGAATTTAAGAGATCAGGTCGTATCCATGTTTTCCCTGCTTTTTTTCCACCAGTACTCTAATCATATCTTGCTTATCTCTACGGCTGATCTGTTGATGTTTCCTTCCACTTTAAACCCAAGCGCTTCTGGGAGTTGCACGTTACCAACGGTTCTCGCTGGGTGGATCCCGTCGCATTCCATTAGGATGTGCTGAGTGGTCTCTGGATCTTTACTGCAGCATACACACGCCTCATCTAGTTCCAAATATTTTTTCCGCTATGTTTTGGTTCTTAGGCAACCGGCTCGAGCCTCAAATAGCAAGGCACTGCCCTTTGTGTTATCGTAGAGATTTTCTCGTCTAATTTCTTTCTTCTCATTCTGGTATATCTCCATTGTCCTTTTTGTTTCCATTCTTTGCATCCAATTCACGGTCTCTATTTCTCTCACTTTCTTTCTGATGACTCCTGGTGTCAACGACAGCGCGCGCCCCCTCGCGGCTCCCTGCTGGCGGCTTCAATGTGCCCCGTAGGCGCAGCGTGTCGCTCGTCACTTTCCCATTCTAGCCACAGTACCTGACGCGCCCTCTCCGGTGCTGACGTGAGAGCATGTACCGATCGCGTGAGCGCAGCTGTTGCGAGCGAGTGAGCAGGTGTGCGCCGGGAAAAGAGAAGCTAAAGGAGAGGGAGTGGCGTCACGTTCACTCTGCCAGGCAAATGTGCAGTCTATGCCAGACAACTGTCTTCCAATAATTAGCCGGGTAAATATCATGCCACCGTCTTGTGTGTGATGTCAATAGTGACGTCATTACTTCCGCTATCTACTTCCGGGTTTTCAGGAATTTCGCCGAAGTCGTGCTCAGGTGGCGGGTCTCTAAAATCTACGATTCTGTGCTTTGGCGTGCGGTAATAAGTGATTTCTAATTCATTATAATTATGCCAGACACTTCAGTAACTCAACGTAACTAAACTTATGCTATGATATCATATCTATAATGAATCCCATGAATTTTCTACTGTACTATTTTTTACATTTTTTCTGAGTTATATTGAATTTTGTCCTTGGTAATCAGGGATTTCTTATTAATTCTAACTATTCCAAACACTTCAGTAACTCAACTTGTAACTGAACTTATGCTCTCATATCATATCTATAATGAAAGCTATGAATTTTGTACTGCACTGTTGTTTTTTGAATTTTTTGTGATTCATTTTTAATTTCGTCCCCTGCCGTCTCAGGAGGTGAACTGGAAGTGCTGCGCAAGGATGAAGAGTGTCACTCAATGCTCATGCCACTAAAAACAGGCAAACTCAACTCCAGTTTATATCAACGTAAAGCGAAGCATTCTTGGTGTAATTGGCTCATGAACCGTGTGTGAGTGTTTATGAAGCGTGGTTTTTGAGTTAAAATATTACTATTAAAGTTATATTATTATGTTATACGAAGAAGTTATTTTATTTGGAGTGAGAAAGTTGGATATTACATACAAACATATACATGCAGTGCATCATACATAAATTATTTGTTTAAATTTTCAGCCGTGAAGCCATAGTAACGTGTTGCACTCGTGGTGTTTCTGATGCGTCGGTTTCTTCTAGTGCAACTGCGAATCAAGACCCGCCAACTGTCTCCACGTGCTGACCTGCTCGCAAGAAAGAGTGTTCTACGCGCTTGTCGAAGCATGCGTGTGTGGCGTTCGGCGTTAGAAGACAGACACGTACGAAAAAGCGCATGAAACTCGGCACGATATGCGCCGATTTAAAAAGGCTCCCAGTGGCAAAGCTGCGTTCTGTCACGTTGCTTTAAATTCGGGGTTACGAGAGCATATGGCACTCTCCCTGCACATTCACCTATGACGAGTACGGCCCCACGTATAATGGGGCAAATCATTAGCATAGGCACAGCTCTTTGGCGAAGCGTTTGGAAACGAGCAGAGCAAGACGAAATCGAGTTGGATCGATTCCCAAAGGAAAGCTTTGTGCGCATCCAGCTGTTTCGCGAGTGCTCTATTCTAAACCCGTTTCATGAACTCGACGTGCGTAGGTGGCAAAGCCGGAATATATCGTCACCAAAATGTTTGTAGTTGAGCCTCGCACTGCACTTTCCAGGGTGCAGCGGCAACTGAGTGGCAGTCCAGCCCCTTCTTCGTGCCGCAGCGCGCGAAAAGATGAGCGGGGAAGGTAACACACGTAAACAACTGGGCGTGAAGTCGATTTGATACCGCACAATACGTCCAAATTCAAACGATACTGATTTCTCAGTAAGATGAACCCCTAACACGATCTACATTGGTCACTCGCCGCGGAGGCACGTTTCATCCCGGCCGCGGCGGCTGCGTTTCAATGGGTGCGAAATCCAAGAAAGCAGGTGTAGTACCGGTTGCTTCCGGTGCACGGTAAAAAGAATTACATGTGGTCAAGCTTAATCCTCAGTTCCACACTACGGCGTGCCTCATAATCAGATCGTAGTTTTGACGCGTAAATCCCAAGAATGTTTCATCAATAGTGTCCGAACAAGGGTTGTCTCAGGCTCGAGCCAACGTTTCGACAAGAAGACATTTCTTCGTCTCCTGTGTTTGAATCATTGACTCCAGTTACATCCCTTGTTAGACCATGATTGATAACAATGCGTCCAAGTGTTACATAAAGCACGTTGTGTTATATGGCTGGACTATTGATACGCGAGTCTTTTCGAATCAGCACAACTATAGTGGCGCTATATCGAGAAGCAATCAAAGGGGACCATATCCGACGAATCTACAGATTGGCGTAGGCGCGTTTATTTCATGCCATGAGATGCTGAAGCAACATCAGCAAAGCTTAACCGCCGCACAACGGAGTGGTCACCTAAAGCGCCACCGACCAGGAGCGCATATTCAAAACATGATTGCTTCACAGACTTTCGATGGCGTATGCACCATCAGAAATACGCCCAATAAAATTTTCGATCATGTTCCTTCGCTCCCATGAGTCAAAGACTCCATGACAACTCTATTGGTGACTAAAACTGACCACGAGGAATTGTTAACTAAGCCCGCAGTCAGGAAATATTTGCCCCGCAATTCACGAATAAACGCGAACGTATCACCACTCCGTGTATACCTTCCCGTGACGCCGTCGCAGATGCCCTCCTTGGCGACAGCGAATCCATCGGGGTTCATGCTGGGCATGATGTGGATACGCGTATTGTCCACCAGGTGGCGTACGTGCGGGTCCACATTGTATTGAATCAGCAGGTGCGAGATCAGGTACACCATCAGCTGGCGGCCGACAGTCTGCGAATGGCGTGGAATATAAAAGCTTGCACGATCGACAATGCAGTACATATAAATAGCTTTGTTCAACGGTTTGAAACACGCTATGCTGTAGTCTCGCTATCTCGAGTTCACTTGCGGCTCTGCATCAAAAGGTTCCCATTTTGTGATGCTACATCTCTCTTACAACATCCATCCTCTAGACCAGCGGTAAGGGACAAGAAGAAAGCATTTTGTAAGTCATCCTGCCGCTTATTTCTAAAACGCATTAAGACCTCATCGAGTTATTTTCGAAGCAACTAAATGTTCTTTTGCCCTTTACATCACGTATAAGTTATTACAACTACATAAATTTACGATGCTCATAAAGCAAAGCACGAGCAATTTTCATAACTTTGGGTTACTCACATAAAAAAGAAGAAAAAAGTAAAGCAACAAGATTCTGGTATAAATTTTCTATGTCACACTCCTTTCGACACCAAGGACAAAGCGCGTGCGCAAATGAATTGTGATAATTTTCCACACCATCGTGTTCTATATTCTGTAGAAGACCACGTTTCTAGCCAACGATTATTGAGGGGGCTGATGACGTAGGTGTTAGCCCTTCCAGTTGGATGGACGCCGTAGACGCATCGTCAACGAGGCAAACATCGCATTTCTCAAAACATCGCAAAACAGTACGAATATGGTTTTTCTAACTCGATAGCGTTGTGCAACATGAGTTGTATACCTGTCATTGTTTTTGGCGTTGGCTGAAAACAGAGGTGGCCGATGACAGAATTTATGTAATGAAAGGAGTGTGCCGATCATGAACAGTGCATGATTATAGCGGCTTTTAACGGAGCCCTGACCCACTTTTTATCGAAGTCGAGAAATGTATTTGAGATAAATTAGGCTATTTCAAAAATACTTTGCCGCTAAAAGTACTTCAGCGTGTTCACCTGAAAAGGAGTTACTGGCAGTCAAACATCCCCGTGGGGGTTTTTCCGCTATTTCTTTAATGACTTGCAATGTAAAGGCTACGGCGAAGCCGTAGTGTCCACAACGCTCCGCCTATTGAACGTCACCGTGGCGAGCTGCTCCAATTTGATTTTGTATGTTCACGTACAAACGTTCACGCACTATTTACGATTTTGGCGTCTGTAAGACGCGCCAAACACGGTTGTCCTTAGCGAGCCGCACTACACTCAGCCAGCGGACTCGTCGTGGCACCCCGCGGCGGCCTCGTTGCCTGCGCTACGTAGCGTAACGCAGCTACATGCAACTGCAGCGTTTGCTTTGTGCACGACAGGGCTTGAGTGCGCGCTCGTGCTCACATGCTCCAGTATGGCAGTGCACGTGGTGCGCACCGCCTTTGTAGCATACCAGCTTGACCAATGGATAGTAGCCAGATCCGACTTAAGCATTTCGAAGCGCTATCAATGGCTCAACTTGAAGCGAGATTTGCCAAGGCGTCTAACCGGGAGCAGCCAGGAATGAGCCATAGGTGGCCAGAGTGCGTGTGGTGTGACCTTATGTTTGAAGTGGTTCGAGGCTAACTGAGTGTTCAAGCTAGTCGAAATCAGCGATACCCGATGGCTACGCCACCGATAAGCTGGGTGGCCAAAGTTTAGTTCCTACATGGGCGGCCGCAGCCGAGCGTGAGCAGACGAGAGTTGGCTTCTTCCGCGAGTACGGAATTATCGAAATCTAAAAAGGCAAACTTTCGCTTACTTCAGCCTGTATATTAAACTGCGTCAAAAAATATACACAGTTACACCTAGGAAGCAACGCACTGATCCAACCACCCTTCTTGCTTGATGTCAGCTGTTGGCCAATACCAGCCGCATATGACAAAATATGGCAGCCCGAAAAGAGTGACGAGAAAGCTTCGATTGAAAAGAACATTTCATAAAAATGGGACATCGCGCTCCACTTACAACCTCCACACGGCGCGCACAGCTGCAAAACATGGCTGAGATTTTCACAGCAGCGTATGCTATGCGCGGACTGTATTTTTTCACCAAGCCCGAGGTGTGGTTCAGGACCCCTTTAATGTGATTTATGACAGAGGCCGATCCCGGAGGTATAGACCAACCAAAATCGCATCTGGGTTGACCCTGATAATGTCGTTGTATTTGTGTTGCTAATGCAAACCGCTAAAAGTAAGCATTCGTATTTTTTCACATTCAGGCAGTACATGTACGGATACATCAATCCTCCATGACCGTTTCATTATCAAGCTGGCTCAATCACTGCATGCGCGTTGGCGTGTCCACTGGAGGCAACACACTTTTTTTCAATATTTTGCGTTTTTCGCGAAGAAAGCATGGGTCTCCTTTATAGCTTCGTGCTTCAAGTCGCCAATTTTTTGCCTTTTAGGAATCCTCCTCCACCATGCGGGTTTCCGCAGAACTGATTTACCATTTACAATGTCCCTTTGCTTCAACTTGACGACTCATTTGGCCTCTTTGTGCAATCTGCTAGCCTCCTAATTAGTTCAAACGGTAGAGTGAATGCCTCGATCCAGGGTCCGAAAGACCTCGGTCCCTGGTTCAATAACCCTGACCAGGACAATTTTTTTTCTTCAACTAGGAAGCTTCCTTTCTTGCATTCTCCACCGGCATAGAACGCCTCACATTACTTGAACTGTGAGAGATCGGAGGCTGGTGGATGGTGCAAGAAAAACCATTTTGCTTGCCAGGTTCAAGCGAGATATAAATAAACTATAGGATAACAAACACAGCAAATAAATGATATAGGCCATCAGTGCCTCTCGTGACCGGAAGCTACAAAGAATAAAGACGACCGAAGACAGTTTTTGCAGATATCTAAGCACACAGGCGATGAAGTCCAGCGTATTCGCAGGGAGTGGAGTCTATATACACATGACTACTGACGTAGGATTTATATTACTACGAAGAAAATGCCAGCCGAACCTTTTAAACGAAACATCACGTTCTATTCACAGTGAAATACACTATGCACAGATTAGACATAAGAAGAGTTACCTCATCGCCGTGAATATTGGCAACGTATTTGACGTTCGGCTTGAGGAGTACTTCATTATCCGGGTCCCTGGTCACCAGCAGAACCCACAAGTCACGTCCTGCAGTTCAGTGAGAGATAATAGAAGCACAGCTAGTTTATGAGGGACATCTCCTCGTTTCACTATTTCTTTTTTCCCCATACATAGGACAGTGTGGTTGCAGCTGTAAAGAACACTCTGTAATCGCAACTTAGCCATATGGGTATGTTAAGTAGCGTACCCCACCGTATATTCGCTCAGTTTACATGATCACGCACGGGGCACCTAAAAATGCTGCTCTCCGTCCAACCCCTACGTGACAATATATAAGTGTGGCGTAAAATTAATGTATCGTCAAGCTTCCCCCTTCCTTGTTCTGGTTTTCTCTTTGTAAAATTCGCGATTCGACGTATAGTCACTTCAGCCGCAGGGGCGAGACAGGCCGCTTTATTGTGCGGTATGGTGAATCTTTCTTTTACGTGACCCTATTACGTCACAGAGAAGTTCCACCGCGAGCTGTACTTTGTGGTGCCGTATGCGTAATCACATAAATTAACCGAATAATGTGACGCCAGTAATTTTGGTCTACATTGCCCTTTTGAAATGTAGGAATAAGTATCTAGACCTTGAGGAACATTCTTTTGAACTTCACAACATAGCCACGTGCCGTAAAGGTTCTAGCTGAGTAGTTGACATAATTAGTTTAATTAGTAAATTATTTGCTTTTGTTTTCATTGCAAATATTACCTTTCGGGGCAAATAATTATTCTGTGGTGATGTAGTTCGAGTAAGTTTCGTAGGCTTTAGTAAAAAAAGTGTTCAAAGTAAAGAAAGCTTTATTTCCCTATGGTCAGTGGGCTTTTTCATGCAGTCATTAATTGTGCCAATTTTTGCTTTAAAATACCCAGCCGACTGGAGAATCCCGCATGCCCAAGACGCGGCAGTGGGTGTGCAGGGAATTTCCCGTGTTTGTTGTAAACAGACACAGTATGAACAAACAAACAAACCTAAGGCTGAGCAAGTGATTAGAATTTCAAAAATAAATAGTACGTTTGCTAATTAGCTCTTAATTCTTTTGTCTCATTTTGATGTCTCATACCAGAATTTTATAGATATGTGACCCTGTTTTGAGTGTGTCAAGGTATCTTATTGTTTACGATCTTAGCAAATGCATGCCTGAGAAATTATTTTGCTTTATGGAATAAAAAGCGCAGGAAGCAAATCTTGAACCTGCACGTGTCATCACCACTTGGTGTAAATCGAGCTGACCAGTGCTGCTAATACTACAATGGGAATACTCCAGCTAGACTCCCTGCTAATTCAAACTGGAAAAAGACCAGGAGCCAGATTCACAAAGCTTTTCTTTCGTAAGTTCGCTTTGCGATTAGCTGGCCGCTTTCGCTAATGATATGTCAGGCATCCGGATTGGCGAAAATGCTTTCTTGCGAGAAATTCTACCGTAAGAAGTGTTTGTGAATTCGGGCCCAGATGTCTGCTGGAATCGTTGCCATTTCTAGCTGGAAGTAGTGCAATTTCCAAGTGCTAACCAGCGGGAAACGAAACTCCTTCAGTTTGGGATATGGTTCGAACTGGGAAGGAGTACTTTTACCAAGTTTAAACCATCCTCATTGCCTGCTGGAAAAAAAGGTTTTTTTAGGCAGGAAAAGTTACAACCACAGCATATTTCCTGTCGAATTATCCAGCATCAGACAGGCAACATGTTCACCTGAGCTAGCCCTATACCCATAAGCTCCTCGATAAATTGACCAGTTGAATGTCCGTTCAGCCATTTCAGGACTAGAATAACTCCTCAAGGCTGGAATTGCGACCCCTTCAGAGAAGAGCAATGCTTTTCACAAGCATGTCGACGCGCTGCCAGCTCCAGCAGCCGCACTAGCCGCGCACTGTTCGGAGTTATCAGCTGTTGCGGAAAAAGAGCTGGGACGCTTGAAGCGAAATGCAGTTCCCACCTATCCAAGCCTACAGGTGTCAGCGACTGTGTACGTTAGTGGGTACGTAGCCCGTGGGGTCAGACAGCAATTGGAGTGCAACGACTGTTGCTCTCTGATGACAAAGCCTCTCACTGGCCAGCCTCTCCAGGAATTCACAAAGCGCCCGAACAGAGGTGGGATTTTGTAACCGGCTGATGAACTGTTCTATTTTCTCGAGGTGCTGAGAGTGTTTGTGAATACTGCCTTGAGAGGAACATTTAACTCTGGACAAGCACTTTAATGCTCTCCTGAATGCGGCAGTACCGGCAGTAATTAAATCAGGCCTTCTGCAGTGCAGGACCATTGACAGCCAGCACCACAACTACACAGTTGAGTTTGTGTGTTTCAAATTTATGAAATCACAGCTTGGGAACTACGCTAGTGCAGCCACTGACAGTAATGACGTCTACAATGGTTTTTATTCGAAACAACTGAAAAGAAAATATGTCAAATTGTAAATGAGCCCTCAGAATTTTGTGTGCCGGGACTCCGTGGACTGTATGCTTAATTCAACGAACCGATCGCAATAAAATATTTGCTCGCATCTTGCTTATTCAAGGCTCGCAGCGACTTTTCGTGCTCCTTAAAAATTTGTCTATTTTTCCTGGTCGCCCAGCCGGACGTGGTAGAAGGTGCAAATGTTTCTGGGTATGCATGTTTGCGTCGGACACAGCACTCGTCTGATGCAAAATAATTGTGGAAAACTCGTCTGAAAGTGGCAAAAATAGTATGCTACTATAAGAATATTCCAGCTTTAATTAGAGCATCCTCGCAAGCATGTTTTGGCAAGATATATCGGTAAGAGCACTTGCCGACTTCCGTATTCTCTGCACTTTGCTACGGTAATCAGTGGCGTATTAACCGCAGGCACTACTACAGCAGTAACTAAACTTGCGTGGTTTTTCTTTTTCTGCTACGTGCGTAGCATAATCCTCTTTGACACTAAAACTGCTGCAAGTGCGCTCGAACCTTCGTAGACTGCATTTGAGACACTGCTATAGTACTCTAGATCTAGCGTTATAAACAAGGTCACACAGTGGATCGTTGTTCCACCATCCCAGGTTTTGAAAACAGTCGGCGTCGCGGCCATCGCGCAGGCAGGATTCGCGGTGGTACTCTGCGTCGATGGCGCCCTCAGTGAAAAGAGTGGCGGCCGTTTGCAACTCTGCAGTCAGCGTCTCTCTATTGTGGTCTCGGCGTCTTGACAGGCACAGAATTTATCGAGGAGGCTATGCCCTACGCCACAACCACATTTCATTTCAGGGGAACAACAGTTGCGTTATGGGCTTAGATTTTTGGTTTCTCACAGTGGTTTTAACGGGTAACGTTACCTCAAGCTTCTGAAAATACAAAATGATCTCCTTGCGAGGTTGAAAGCATGCCTTAAAAGTACCTAAGGGCCAACCGAGCATCACATCCTACGAGTGGACAATCCTACTGCTGTACGCTTTTAATGGATCACATAAAGCTGACGTAAACATATTAAATTCATCATTTATTTACTTACAATATACAAGCGCAAAAGGGGACGTTAAACAATCAAGAGCGCGCCTCGTCATCTTCTATTCAGTCATCTATTCCTATTCTTCTGCTATTCAGTCATCTGTACAGCGGTTCCGGGACGGGCTTGGCGTTTCTGGTGGCCGGATGGCATGCGCCAGCAACTGTCGCTAGTAAGATATGATCGCGAGCGAATAGAATAACACGACAATCTCAATTTTCTTGCCGATTAAACAGTTATGCGGTCAAAGTTTATTCAAGACCGAGCTTCTCTCTTTTTTTCTTGCCATGTGTGTTTGGGCTTCATTTCATAAGTGGAGCGAAATATGTTTATGTCACGTCACGTCGAAGCGAGGCACACCTTCATTACCACTGCTCGCTATGTGCGCCCGATCGCCACAGGGTACGCGATTGAGTATCGAAAAAAGGCATGCAAGCAATGCCCTTTACTGATCGGTTGTCTGGGGGCGCTGAAATAGTGGCGCTATCACGCGGTTGCTTTTGTATTTCACGGGCTTTCTTTAAAGGCAATTACAAGAAGCTCCATCCTTGGTACTTAGTTGCGAACGCATTAGTCAGCCATTTTTAAATGCTATCTACAGCTTTCGTATTGGCACTTTCTTGGTGAAGCCAATATTTACGAAGTTAGGCAATTAGTTCATACTAATTCATTGACTTTGCAAAACGAAAGAAATACCGCAGACTAGGACAAGCGGTTCTCGACACCACTGAGTCATTTTGAGCATCATAACACACTCCGTCGTTTCTAAAACATTGGCTACTTTTAGCTGGGACATCCTGTATATATCTAAAGCGTTCAAGCCCAGCATACTACTCTTCAAGGAGAAGTCCTAGCATAAGATTCCGTGGCCACCACAATCACTTTTGTATGTTCAGTTGCTAGTTGTACATCATCGGAGGAGCTGTCCCGTATTGATGCATCTGTCGGAACGGAGAACTACCAATTTCGCCCCGAACACCAGTGCACATTGGTATTCAAGTGAAGACCAATCTTGAGCAATGTGCATGTAAACACTTCTTCAGTTGTATCACCGGGATGCTAGATTGGGGCTGCTGAACCTGTGGCTTTCTTTCCTAAGAAGTCTCTTTTCTCGAAACTTGGTCAAATGTAAATGGAGCTTGGTTGCGTTAGGGCTTAGATTTTTTGGTGAGATTCTCCTCAGTAATATAATGTGAATACTCCTCTGACGTTTCTGCAAGTCTTCCTAATAGATGTGACAACAATGGCCTCTCCACGTCTCCTTCCATACGCCCCACTTCCGACCGCTACATCGTTCAGCGGCGCGAAGATTGAATTCTAGACAGTGGTAGAAGAAAGACAGGGAGGTTAACCCAACTCAAGTCTCCCTGTGCTACCTTGAGTGTGGGAGGGGGAAAAGAGAGTCAGATACATTCCAGGCATTTGAAGCTTCTCATCGAGCCACCATGCTGGATTAGTGATGTATAGCAGTATGCAGCTGAGCATGACATCGTGATACCGACTCCCACCCATCGGTGGCAGTGTTCCAATGAGCGCACACCGAAAAAAAATATCGTGTGCGATGCTTTGGGTGCACGGTAAAGAATCACTGATCGTCAACGTTATTGCGAAGTGCTTCGCTGCAGCCTTCCTCAAAACATGCTGGCCGGTTTCGGGACGTTCGACGCCATAACGCAAATTGAAGGTCCAAGAACAATACCCCGTTGCAAGCAGCAACAATAGCTTGGTCTTGTCCGAATGCTAACAATGCCTAGTCCCCGCACGAGGAGCCTCGTCCATGCGGAGGCTGCCTTGCAACAAATCAAATAGCGTGAAGCGCTCTGTTACTCGCTGTCCTCTTACGTTTTTGTGGTACACGACGTATGCTTTGTGCGGCGCCTGTGTTATATAACATGCGATAAAAAATATCGCGGTAGAAGTGTGGGCGAAGCTGTGGGAATAAAGTGTGCCTATATGATTTGTAAGTTGCATTAGCGGTACTGTTCCTTATCGTGACCAGGATTGCTTATCGCTTTGAGTAGAAAGCACTCGAGGAAACGATAATTGCAAGAGTGTTCACTTCCTGTATTGCCGCATCCTAGAATAACTGTTCTATGCACTCTACGCTGCGATAAGAGGAACAAAAGATTGCATGGGCCTGCCATGGTGCTCACTGTCCAGTGGCACGCGCGTATCAGACAGGAGAGTTACAGTTTTACTTAAGGGGCTATGGCAATTGCGTGCATTACATATTAGCGTCATGCGAGATAATGCAATCACGTGCATTGCTTGAGTTCGTTGCGAACTGGTGTCGCCATCTCGACCCGAGCAGCCTTCTCATTATCAGTACTGTATTTATGGCAGTGGCTGTTGCTCGTCCGTACGTTACCTGCTAGCCCAAATACATTCCGCATATGAATACTATACATCCCACTGTTTACATGTAAAGTTTGCGGCTCTTTTCAGTCCTCTTAATTTCTTGCTTGGGGAGTTTTTTTTTTTATCGCGCTGGCTGATCGCATGCACGGGCCTCCTCTGTTCGCGGCTATGCATGTGTGTGCTCGCTTGCGGATGTGTACCAGTGTGCATCCTTGCAAAACGTCTGCATCTGCGCGGTTGTATGGTTTTGCCATCACTCAGCCCACAGGTAGGCACAGAGAGAGAGAGAGATAAATGAGATGCGAAAGGCAGGGAGGTTAACCGGAAGGTAGATATCCAGTTTGCTACCCTACACTGGGGAAGGGGTAAGGGGAGACAGAAAGATAAAGAAAAATGAGCTCACTTAGAGAGGGAGATAAAAAACACGCACACACACACACACACACCAAAATCAGGAGCGTCACAGTCGTTCGAACAGGTCACTTCACCGGAGGAACTTCAGTAGCGCCCTCGTCGCCTTCTGCTGTGAAGACCGTATCAGCCGGCATTCTAAAATCCTCTGCATAGAAAGCTGCCGGTCGTCGAGGCGTGCCAACTCCGTTACGAGCCACTGTCTCTGGGAGCTGTAGCGGAGACAATGACACAGCATATGTTCGACTGTTTCCTTGCTGCCGCAAGTATCACAGGCAGCACTTTCAGCCATTCCGATGCGACAACAAAAGCGTTCGTAAAGGATACTCCAAGCCACAGTCGGTAGAGAGCAGTTGTCTCGATTCGAGGATGTCCAGATGGAATGCGTAGTCGGAGGGATGGGTCCAAGCGGTGCAGTCGAGTATGTTGGAAACCAGGTGTGTTCCACATGGATCGTGTGGAATCACGCACGATTATGCGAAGCTTTGTTTCTGCATCGGCTCTTGATAACGGGATGGGTTCCTTCACAGCATTTTCGTGAGCCCTCCTCGCAGCTTCATCGGCCTGTTCGTTTCCCATGATGCCGCAGTGGCCTGGGAGCCACTGAAAAGTGATGCCTTTTTCTGCTAGTTGGTCTTGTGGTCTACGACGGAGAGCGGATAGCAGACAATACAGGGCGGCCTTCGAATCTGTAAATGTGCTCCATCTTCGTGGTAACTCTTCGTGAATCATGTGAAGTGCGCAGCGAAGTGCAGCAAGCTCCGCCGCAGTCCACGTTGTCCGGTGAGAAGTTTGAAACTGAAGGGTCACGGCTTTTGCGGGGAAGATCACAGCCCCTGTAGATCCGTCAAGAGTTGTCGAGCCATCAGTGTAAATGTGAAAATGGTCCATGTATGTCTCGTGCAGCATGAGGAGAGATAGCTGCTTGAGAGCTGGGGACGTGAGTCCTGCTTTCGTTCGAATCCCTGTTACCGAAAGTCGAACTTGTGGATGAGTCAAACACCAAGGAGGTGATAGCAGCCTCTGGGCAGGCGTATAATCTCGAGGGAGGCCGTCACGGTACGCTGATGTCGCCTGGCAAAAGGAGGCATTGGGTCGGTCATTCGGCAGAGTGACGAGGTTATGGAAAGGGGAGCGGGAAAAGTGCCTGATTTGTGCTTTGAGCACTTCCAATGTCATGTGAGTTGTCACTGGGTAATGTTGAGCTATTGCAATTGTCTCCACTGTCGATGTGCATCGTGGCAATCCAAGACAAACCCTTAATGCCTGCGCCTGAGCACTTTCGATTGTGCGGATGTTGCTTCTTCAGGTATTGCTCAGTACAGGTAAGCTGTACCTCAGCTATCGGAGAAACAGTGCCCTGTAGAGTTGTAACATTGCGTGTACTGACGCTCCCCACGTTTTCTCTCCAAGAAATTTGAAAACGTGTGAAATGGCCATTAGGCGTTTCTTTAGGTAGGTCACATGGGGACTCCAGCTGAGGTCTCGATCAATGATCACCCCTCAGAATTTGTGTGCCCTGGCGTAACAGATGTTTTGCCCATTGATGGATATGGTGTAAGGCGTCATTGAATTCCGCGTAAACGCGACCAGCGTACATTTCTCAGGTGAAATCTGGAGGCCTTGTTCGCTGAGACACGCCGAAATTGATGTCGCAGATTTTTGAAGTCTTGCGCGCACCTGAGGACGTGTTACACCTGACGTCCACACGCAGCTGTCATCGGCGTGATATCTGGACAGCATTTGGTATGCGTTCCACGAGACCGACAAGAACAAGGTTGAATAGTGTGGGGCTCAAGACACCACCTTTGGGAACACCACGATATGTGCAGTGTTGAGACGTCGGACCGTACTCGGTCTGCACAAAGAATGACCTAATGTGTAAGTAGTTGCGGGTCCACCGGTGCACGCGGCCACCAAGGCAAACCGATTCCAGAGCATCAAGTATGGCATCATGAGCAACATTGTCATAAACTTCTTTTACGTCCAGAAACATGGGGACAGATAATCGTTTACATCTCTTTTGATGCTGGACGTAAGTTACCAGATCGATGACATTATAGATGAAGCAGCGGAGACGTCGAAAGCCGGCCATAGCGTTTGGATGAACTTGGTAGCGTTCCAGGTACCACTCCAATCTGGCAAGGATCATGCGTTCCATCCCTTTCCCTACGCAACTTGCCAGCGCGATTGGGCGGTATGACGCGAGCTCTAGTGGTGGTTTGAGGAGTGGCACCAGGCGGCTTGTCTTCCATTTTTGAGGAACGTTTCCATCCTGCTAGGATTCATTGAATATATCCAGTAAGGCATTTCGTGCTCGCTCACCCAGGTGGCACAAGATGCGGCACGATATGCCATCTGGTCCAGGAGACGACGACCGATTACACAAAGCAACAGCCGCATCAAGTTCCTCGGTGGTGAAAGACAAGTCCATGCGTGAATCCCGTGTATGCGGCTCAATGCTATCCGTACCAAGGGAGCCTGTGTACGTTGATGGACCTGCAATCTTTCTGCAGAAATCTTCCGCAACCTCGATGTCCTCTCGATGTTGAAAAAGTGCCAAGGCTTTGAATGGCACGCGTTGTTCGGGAAATGTACGTAGGCCTCGCACGGTTCTCCATATATGAAAAAGAGATTTTGGGGGGTCTATGGATTCACAAAATTTTGCCCACCGTTGAGATTCCAGTTTGGCCATTCGGCGCTGGATTTTCTTTTGCGTGCGTCTGGCTATTCTGAGATCATGGATGGACTTTGTGCGTCGGTATCTTCGCTCGGCCCGCCGACGAATCGCACGGAGTCGCTCTAACTCCACGTCGGATTTTGAGAACTTTGGATTGCATGTCAGCGTGCACATCGCATTCTGCGCTGCCTCCTTGATCGCTTGCAGAAGGCCAGAAGAGAGACCGTTGCGACAAGCTTCTTCCATGCTGGTTTTGAATGTAGACCAGTCAATTCGGCGGATTGTGTTTCGCGAATAGCAGCTGGCCGAACCTTTGATCTGAAGGTAACTGGGGATATGATAACTCCCATGCGTCTCAATGTCAAAAAAACCACTTTACACAAGTAGCCAAGCGACGTGACACAGAAGCCAAGTCTAAGCAACTGCTGTGTGATGAGCCTCGTAGAAAGGTAGGGCTCCCATCATTAAGCAGGGACAGTCATGGTCAGATGCGAATGAAGCCAGTCGTAGGCCGGTTGCGTTAATTTTAGAGCTTCCCAAGATAGGGTGATGGGCGTTAAAGTCTCCCGTGATAATCCATGGACCAGGGGTTGCTGTCAAGATGTCTTCTAGTCTCTTGCTATCAAACCGGGTTGAAGGGGATAAGTAGGTATCCACCAGTGTAAAGGCTATATCATGAGCCAATAAAGGAAGAAATAAAGAAGAAGAAAAAGCAGATGATGAGAAGAGAACAAGAAGACACGTGGAGTCGGTGGCAGAAATAAAGAAAGAAGAAGTTAGAAAATAAGAGCGTCTGAATAAAAGGAATACAACATGAAAGCAGAAGAAGAAGCGCAAAAGTGCACGCGCAGCTACGTGGCCAATGGGAGAAGGGACACGTAGCCGAAGAGAGCAGCCCAGCTACGCGCTGGGATGACAAAGGGGAGAAGGATCTGGAGGCCGGACAAGACGGGTGGATCACGGAGACGGCGGCAACCCAATGGAAGCTGTTCTTCAGCTGCCGCGGCCACGACCCGCGAGCTGAGTGGACGTCCCACCGGAAGCCGCAGCTACAGGCTGACGGCGCCGCTTCCCGGATTCCCTGCGGCTACGATCCGCAGGCTAGCGGAGTTGACCGGGCGATCCAGGCGCCTCGGTCACCCCACCGTCGTGACCACCGATCCAGGCCAACCGTGGACCGAACGTCGGACACAGCGACGTCGAGTCTACGACGAATCGGCGGGCCCAACGACGTGTCGCCGGAAGCCGCGACGACGAGGTGACGTGGCCACGTCGATGGAGGCAATGTAAATATTTTGGACTCATCAATTCAAGATAGCTGAGGACTTCGGAGAATTGCTGGAATTAACTCGTTTTGTAAATTGTTAGCTTTGTGTTGTTTGCCGTTTCCTTTTTGCAATTATAAATGTTTGTCTTAAATGAGCGACTTGTCCCTGTCTGTCTTCAGTCTACCGAAATCCGTGACAGGCTACCTTTTTCTTCTTAACAGTCAGGCAAACATACTGATTCTCATCATGAGGTGGCGCTTGCTGAACGACATAGGTATGGTCCCGACGAATAAACACAACGACCTTGCTGCTTTCGCTGCAAGTTGAGGACATGATTGATTCGTAGCCGGATAGCCGGATTGGGTTTGATAATTTCGGTTCACAGATTACGATGATTGGGGAACGGTTAGAGTATACAAACTGACGAAAGTCAGGCATCCGACATCTAAGTCTTCTGGCGTTCCACTGGATAATAGATGCTTCTCTGACCTCTTGGCGGAGCAATTGGCGGAACTCTTGGCGGAACAATTGGTGAATGCCATCCATGGTTCTACTCGAGAGCTGCTAGGACGGGGCTCAGCGCGTCCAGCACTTGCAGGCCACTTCGAGCGGCTGGGGTTGCAATACTTGTCAGTAGCTCTTTAATGACATTCATTAGGGACCGCAGCATCGGTATGATCTGTCGGTCAACCCTTGGTACTTCATCCACCGAAGTGTGTGTGGAAGTAGACATCAGGCTGGAAGGCTTCTTGGCAGGCTGTGTGCGTGGAAGCGCAGGCCAGTCTTCCGCGGCGTTAGATTTCTCAGCCTCAATCCTCTTCGTGCTTGCATGTTTACTTGCACTCGAAGGTAGTGGGTTGGGTACATTCTGCGTATGGTCAGCACTCCGTCTTGTACGCTTCCGCCGACGATTACGCCGGCGTCGTACAGTCTCAGCAGCTTCTCTGTGGGATGAGTTGTCTCTGACCATTTGTTTAAGCACGGCAATTTCTCTCCGGATTTGCGGGCACTCTTTGGATGAGGCATCATGTGATTCATCACAGTTACTGCACTTTAAATGTGTTGCGCGGCAAGCGTCCACAGCATACGACTCCGCACAGCGTGGACAAACCGTACTCTTTGTACAGACGCGCATGGCATGGCCGATCTGGTAGACCAGGAACCCCGTTTCCTCGACGAGCTCGCCATAGTTGACCTCTGGCCGGGTGTCACCGCATTTGACTCCGCGTCCATAGCCACAAGGTAGTGAGCCTCGCTGATGACCTCGTTGAGGCTGGACCAGGCACGTTGATTTCCCAGGGAGCTTGCCATAGCAGACCTCAGGCGGGGCGGGCCTGTGGAAGGCCACAGCGACGGACATCGAAAGTTATCGTCGATGGTTTCTGCACAATTTCTTGGTCGTGAGTAGTTCGTAGTCACTGGGCGCTCAATGAAAGTGCGTTTGAAGTGTTTGTGCAAATAGGCGATGATGTTGGGTGCGTTGTTGCCGTCTGTAGATGATGCACGTCTATGCAGTGCCAGCATGGGGTACTTGATTAAGGCTAAAGAAGGCGCTTTAGTTGTGCGACGTGCTGCAACATTTTCCTGAAATTCCTGAGAATTACCATTGCCTGGTCATTGAAAAGCCTACTACGCCTAATTTTCTTATGTTCGTCCATGTTTCCTAGGTCTGCGGTGAGTGTGCCGCACGTAAACCACGAGTTTAACTTGCGCTTTGTGCTACTATTTTCTAAGGTTTACTGAAAACCTTTACTTTTCACATGAGCTGCACAAGGTCATTCAATAGTCGACGGTACACACTCATTGTTCATCATAGTTGTGGGTGATTGGTGCAGATTATTCAAGTGGCATTTACAGGTGTCGAAGGCACAGGTAAAGTTTGCAAGCGAGAGAAAGACGTTTATTATTGAAAAAAGTATATATATATATATATATATATATATATATATATATGAAATCTGTGGCCATTTCGCGTGGACTTCTTGAGCGGTCGTTTCGAGTGGTCGCTCTCCACCGCATCTTCTCGAAATAACCGCTTAGTTTTAAAAACCTCGCGCTTTTCTGGCGTCAAAGTTTAGTGACAACACGACCTCATCATGATTGCTTCCTAGGCCACAAAAAATTAAAATCGTGTACTGCTTGAAGAAAGGCGGCTCTGTCGCTCAGATTTCGTAGCAGATGTAAGAAAGCAGGCTCCTCGATCTCCAATCGATCGACACGGTGAGTTCTGCAGGAGACTGCAGTAACGATCAATTTCTGGAGAATCACGAGATGCACATGGGCAAGCAAGGAAAATAAGTTGAAGAGAGGGGCTTGATTGTTCGTTATAACCATGAGAAGCCGACCGTGAAGGTCGGGGAACTGTAGAACAGGAATTGCCTGTTCTTATTAATTAAAATGTACAAATTACAAGTAAAAACAAAACGTAATTGCTCGGAAAGACAATTTGCAAAGGTGGGAGCCGAGCCCACATTTCGCGCATTGCGCGTGCTATCTTCAGTATACCGTGAGCTGCTGCGGCAAATGACCTACGCTCCTCGTTGCGTGTAAGGATGTGGCCCTAGAAGCGTGAGCCAGTCCCATCGTAGCAGATGTGTAACATCCTTTCAACCTCGGGCGCCGCGTAGTACCTGAACTGAGTAGTCGGCGAATGGCTAGCAATATTTCGTATTATCATGCGTCTGCGAACAAGAAACATCAGCAGCACTTTGTGAACCATTTTGTAACTATTTTTACATAATTTTCACCATCAGAAAGGAATGCAATAGCTCTCGTGTACTAACATTTGGGTGCACATTAAGGAATCACGGCTGGATCCTCATATTTACGATGGTGGGCAGGTATAGCCCTCTTGGTCTCTTCCACCTGGCAGGGCTAGTGGCGTGCCGCAGTTTACGACACATTCAGCTGTTGTACTGCATGAAAGACCATGAACATGCAGCCTCGTGGCCATTGTTCATGTTATTCACGTAACACTAATTGTGAACAGAAAACGTAGGTCAGAGAGAGCAAATCTAAGGAAATGTAGAGTGTTCGGCATGAGGCAAAATTCTTCAATAGACTTGCTAGTCTGCTTCCAATGTACACACATTCGCACTCACAGACGCGAATCTAAGCTTGCGAGCCTGCGGTAAAAATTGCGCGTGGTGGGAACTGTAGTATGGCGTGAATTTTTTTTCGCAAGGCTACAAAGTCCGTGTCGCTGTTTTGGAGCTCCATTGATCAATTTTCTTCAATCAGCATTATCATCTGTAACCATGCTGCTGCAAGCCGAATAAGGAACTTACCTTTTGCGCTATGCAGACAAAAATGAATTGTACAAACCTTCGACAGACTTTCCAATAGTGTAGAGCTTGGTGAAATCTGGGTAGCGTTCACTGGTGTACTTCAGGAATGCAGTCATCTCATCGTGGTCGTAGTAGGTGAGTGCCTGGGCGTTGCCTACGTCTGTTATGGCGTATGATTGGCAGCGGTGAACTGCGCAGAGGCATACCAGCAGTGACGCCAGTCCGAGCAGGATCAACGACTTCATTGCAGCGCTTGTTCTTTTCTCTCAAGCACTGTAAATGACACAACAAATTCGTTACACGGCTGAGCACCAATTCTTGAGCTCTTCCGTAGGTCGTAATTACTTCATTAAAAAGGCAAACTTGGTGAATTGGTGAGTGCTAATTATTGCAAAAAGCACGTACGCACAAGGAAGACTGAATAACACAGGACTAGTGCTTATGCATTCAGTCGCAATTACGAACGCTCTGATATAGCTACTTCTTCCAAGAAAAGTTCCGTGGTTCTTTGCACTCATGGCGCGAATGAAGTCAAAATGGCGTCATTTATAACGCGCCATTCAGTTATAAGGAGCATCCGGGAGTTGCTAATAAAAATACTTGAATTCATTGCAAATCATATTAGACTTAATCCTACAGCTTTACCCGGCGTGGTATCCCAGTGGGTTTTGCGCTGCGCTACTGAGCTCGAGGTGGCGGGTTTGATTCCGGCCACGGCAGCCGCATTCCGATGGCGGAAGAATGCACAGATGCTCGTTTACCATGCAGTGGGTGCACGTTACAGAACCTCAGGTGGTCAAAATTATTCTGCGGCCCCGTACTACGGCGTGCCTTTTGGGTTTGGCACCTAAAACCCCGTAATTCAATTTTTAATTTAATCAAAAGTCAGAGACTGCTCGAATTTTCTTCGCAATTTTGAATAAGTTTATTTCAGTATCTTTGGCATTTCCCATGCACCGTCACAAATTGGAATTCATTGCGCGTGCTGCTTCACTTAGTGATTCGTTCTACGTAAATCGCTGTATATTATCCCGTGGCAATATGTTACACGTATTACAACATTCGTTATATTATTTTCTTGTGGGCTTTGTTACCCAATAAACGATGCACAGTCCTATCTTATTTTTTTGGAATGTAAATCTGGCATAGTAACACACAAAAATCACTTTTATTGTGTGACGTGCTTCCTTCCAGCTGAGATGACACATTACTTTCTTATTAATTTTTTATAGATAGACTTTTTTTTTCTTGTGGGTGCCACCACCCTTGCCGCCTTAATGAAAGCTAAGCACAGTGAGAGGAGAACAATGAAAAAAAGGAGAAACACTTGTCAAGCGAGTAATAGTACAGCACAGAAGCAAAATGCGATGACAAAGCTCACCATGAATGCTACAATTACCCAAAAGCACACAAGAAAACATCAAAACTTCCATGTGACGTCAGAGAAAAATACCCATGGTAAAAAATATAAATAACTTTCATGTGACGTCACGGAGCCGTCTCCCACCGCACTAGTACTCAAAGATGGTGACTACGATGACGTCAGTGCACGCACACACTGCTTTGCTTTTTGACGGCAATTGTTTTTCACCGGTTTATCACTGTTACCGCTCTGACGCTCGACGCAAGACAGGCCTGTCGTTGATGTCATGCTGTCATGTTTCTCGCTTACGCCGCTTCTCGACCTGCAAGTACCCAAATATGGCGACGTCCGTGCAACCTATCTTTAGAATAATGTTTCCTGTGGTTGTGTAATTGGGCTAGGTAAAACGTTGACAGTCACTTCAGCACACGATAAAGAAGATGAAGGTGAAAGCCTCCGCGCTCACGAGACATTCATTAAATTACTTAACATTCTCTTTCGAATGCGTTGTTACTTCCTATTGTTTTCTACAATCAAAGGTCGTGGGTTCGAGTGCCACAACTTAACTCTATCTTAATTTACTGCGTCTTAATTAACTTCGCCATATGTGCCACCAAAGGTCGTGTGTTTGACTCCAACCAAAGTTCGTGGGTTCGAGTGCCCTAATTACATCTACTTTAATTAAATGTGCCTTAATTAACCTCGCCCAAATTAACACCAAAGGTTGTGGGTTTGAGTGCCTCATTTATTTCTGCCTCAATTAAGGTGGAGTTATTTAGCACTCGAACTCACGACCTTTTTTGGTAGCACCGTGGTGGCACCATGAATTTTCGTGCCATGAATTTTGGTGCCATAATGCCAGACGTCGGAATTTTCGTCCCATGAGAAATCTAGGGCTTTCGCCTTTAAAAATGTGTGCATAAAATATACACAGACACTTAGTAGTTATACCTGATGATATGGGAAAGCCTAAGGTCGTAAGCAGCGTTGCAGAGCCAAGGTCACCTCGCGCGGCTTGGCGTAGAAATATCAAGTTATGATCAAGCCATCTTTCATGCACAACGATAAGACCAAAGTCTGCCTATGCCAGTTCATTACTATGAAACCGACGTTGGTCAATCTACCTGTCGTATACAATGCACACAAATTTACACTGTGCTTTTTAAACTAAATTCTCCAAGAAAGTTACAAACAGTTGCAAACAACTAATCCAAACCCTAGCCGGGAACGAACCAGCCCACAGGAGAGAGCGCGGGTACATTTATATCGACAAAAACTTTGAAGCTACGCCAAAATATCGTAGGGCCATGTTAACAATATTCTACACATGTAGAGAAAAGTACAGCTAGCTTTCCATTTGAACTCTTAGGCCCCTTACATACGACACACGGGGTGCCTTTCCCCCTTAAAGCGAATAGCTGAACTTCACTATCTCAAGCTTCATGGTGAACGACATCCGTGAAGATTATTTTACTTTTAAGTTAAGCCATTTGAGCAAGCTACATTTTTCAATGGAACTGATGCTACATAATATTTAGTAGTCATGTAAAATTTCCAGTTTGCGATACAGCTTGAGGTCATTATCGAATAGTAAGAGCTCAGAATGCTCAACTCACAGCGGTAAATATTTAAAACCACTAATAACAGTGTGCCAAAGGTAGAACCCGGAGGACACTTCAGAAGAAGACACGAAAGGATGTGAAATGCAGCCCAAGATCTTCACTCGGTTCTCGCGTTCTGCCAACAGCACGTGAGGACAACAGCATGTGGTCAGAAAAGGCATGGAGTGCCTTTGGTCATATAAAAATACATTGTGTCAACTAAGCCCACTTTAACACAACAGTGTTAAACTGGGATCAAGTTGACAGAATGTGGTGGGTGATAGCTAAGAAAACCACACAACTTTCTTTCTGCAGATCTTCCATTCTGAAAACCATTTTTCACGAACAAGATCTGCACAAATGGTTTCCTGCCGAACGTATTGACATAGACAGAAAGGTACGTCGTCATCCATTTCTGTCCAGCGTGTGTCGTCATCCCTATCTGTCCGTGTCAGTACGTTCTGCTAGAAAACATTTGTGCTAAGTGAAACCAACGAGCTTAGGCAAACACTATTCTGAAGACCTGTTTAAAGTATTAATTTAAACAATTGTAAATAACCATTTGAGAACTTTCTAGAACAACAATGAAGAGAAACAGAACGAACATTATTGATGTCCCAGGAGCGATGACAATCAGGTAGATTACCGGATAAGCGACGACAATCAGGTAGGTTACCACTTTCCGCAACCGCAGCTCCCAAGGGACCGCAGTTACAGATGGCGTTGCTTATATACTTGTCCTTAGGTGAGAGGACGCGAGGATATGAAATGGCACTAGGCGATGAAGCCAGCATGTTTAGATTACAATCTGTATTGCACCCGGCAACCCGTGCTTATCTAGGGCTTGATTGTTGAAAAACAACACTGCGTGGATAAGCGAAGACAGTGAGGTAGGTGGCCCGTTGCCGCAAACCACAGCAACCAAGTAACCGCTAGTCCAGATAGCCGTTGCTTATACGTAAATCTGTTCGTGGGCGAGAATGGGACGACGTAGTCGATAACTGGTTGCAATTGAGAAAGCCAACACGTGTCACTCTCAATCTGAATCTGGTAGCCCCTACTACTACTTTTACCGCCAAATAAGTTCAATTTTACAAGTCACGAGCCTCGCTGTTCTGATTTTTTATTCTCTTAGAGGGTTTAATGTTTCTAGGCGCCGCGGAGAGGTTACGGTCTGAATATACAGCTTTCGGACCATGCTACTCTAACGTGGTATACCTCTGTTGGGTCGAAACCTTTATATTTTATCCTAAAAGCACAAAAAAGACGAAGGAAGAACTCAATGTGGTGGGGAGGTTCAGCAAGTTGACATGCAGGGATAAGGTGAATGCGTCACTATATGCACGGTTCATTTCGCCATTAGGCTGCGCACTTTCAATGGGGAATGACCAGTTCAATTTTATATGTTTAGAAAAATATTGCTGCAAAAACACCCGGGCCCTTAGCAACACTGCTAGTTCTGGGCCCATCCAATACATACCAGACAACATTGTAAATCAGGTTGATAAGTAACGCGAATTGAAGGTACGGATTCGTGTAACATAAACGAAGTTCTTATTGCGCACAATGGCAAATGAAACAGCAGGAAAAGCAAAAATAATAAGACGTTCTTTTATTATTATAGATCACTAATACATCAGTAATACACCAAAACTATATCATGACCTGAACCCGTGGTTCTTAAGCACCTAGCAATGAGGAATGAAACAATTTGGATTTTTTTTAATAGAGACCCTGTGTGCTCTGTACAGCTATAGATGAATAGATAATCCGGAGTGCTGTTTTCGGCACCTCGATTACAGGACCTAGGTAAGTTGAATACGTATGGGCTCGTGTCACTACACAATAGGTTAGTCACTGTGAAAAATACTGAAATAAATCGTTCGTAATGTACATGCGGGAAAATACTGTCGAGCCTGATATAAGGCAAAGCAAGCATGACTGATTCGGTTGTAAACATTCGTTGTATGTCTTCTATGGAAGGGATGAATTTATCATTACACCAAGATATTCATACTATTGAACTTCTGAAGTTATGGTATTCAGAATGTTGAATACTTTTGTGTTGGTATTTTAGCTCTATTGGACTAAAATATATTATACTTTGTTTGAGACTTATTTAATATTAATCTGTTGTCCATGATCCAATTCTTTATGTTTTCTAGTTCCTTGTTAGCAACACTTGCTACTTGACTGATATTCTTGCCTGAGAATATAACCATGTATCGTCATGCATACATTATTACCTCTCTCTTATCAAGCATTTGTGGAAATCTTTAATATACGATGAAAACAGTATCGGTCCCAACAGTGACTCCTCCGGAACACCATGTGAAATAAGTAATTTATACGAAAAGTTGTTTAAGTGTACGCCCTGGCACCTGTCCTTGAGATAACTCCGAAATAATTTTGGACTGTCACCGCGAAATCTATAACATTTCAAATTGTTTAGCCAAGATCAAAAAGGGGCGCCGACAAATTGAGTAGCACACTGTGGCATACAAGTTACATAAGCGGGGATAAAGTGCCTCAGAAAGGCTGGCCTTCGTTCCGACAGCTGGACCTATCTTTGTCACAGGCAGCCCTGTCAGTTATAACGAGTTAGTATGGGGACGTCACGGGCGTTTGTTGTCGGCGGCCGCTGTCTGTAAAGGCAGAGACTGAAAAAAAATGAGCGCTATCATTTGGCCTTTATAGGCATTGATGCGGGGAGTGCGCGTTTGGGGAACGAAGGGAAGAAAGCGGAGGAGCGGGGAGGCGACAGGAAAAAAAATGTCGCAGTTTTGCCCGAAAGGCCAAGCATCAATTGCCATAGGAAATTAGTAGGGAGCTATACGGAGTAAGGATGGTAGTTTTATCGGCTGCATAAACTTGGACAGATTCGCTTGCTAACTTAATTAACAAGCATCGTGTCAGCGCACAAGCAAACATGAATTGATCACTCTCGATCACCGCATACAACCACTGCCAAACGCTGGCGTGAGCAAGCCCGGTGGCACCGAGCGAAGGTTCCTGCGGCCTATCGCTTCAACGGAAACTGAGCGGCAAAAGCCCAGCACCTAAAACGGTAACAGACGTGTGAAGATCTCTTTCAAGATACGGTGCGCGTGACCGTAGCCGTGGAAAGTACAAGTAGGCAGTTCCTGGCAGAGAAGAAGCCGCACCCTCTCCCTCCAGCGCTGCCTCCCCGCTTTACTCCTTACGCGTGGGAGATTGAGTCGCCAGTTCCCCTGGCGCCCGATCGCAAGATACGCATTTGGTGCCGCAGCACAGCGCCGCCCCCCCCCCTCCCTCCCGCCCCAACGGCCTTTCGCACGACAGAAGAAGTGGCGTTTGCTCTACGCCATGCGGTCGCTCTCCGTGAAAGCGCACGTGCCTTGCGCGCTTTAACTCGCACATACAGTATACGGCCCGCGGCGATGATTTTATCGCCCTTGGACTAATACGGAAGTTCACGTCGACGGCGACGGCAGGAATCCGCTTGGAGTGTCCATATATTTGCTATCGCAATAAAAGTCGCAGTTTCACCCGAAAGGCGACTGATATGGATTGCAATAGCAAATTATTAGAGAGCTATACGAAGTAAGGATGGTAGTTTTATCGGCCGTATCAACTTGTACACATTCGCTTACTAACTAAATAACAAGCATGGTGTCACGCGTGCATAAGCAAACAAGAACCCATATCACTCGATGACCGCGGACACACGCTGTTAAAATGCTGGAGTTAGGAAGTGCGGCAACAGCAGCGAGCAAATTGACCTTCGTGCTGCCTTTCATTTCAACGCGAACTAAGCGGCGAGAACACAGCGCATACGAAGCTATCACCACTCGGCGCACTCGGTCCCCATCGCAGATCGTTTTCAAAAAGAGCCCGCCGGCCGCACCATATGCAGCCGCCGCCAAATTAGACGGCCCCCGGTGATTTACGGGGAATTAAATATCGTGCGCTTCCTCCCCGCTTTCCTCCTTTGCGCCACGAGATCGAGCTACCAACGTCAGCTAAGCCTCACACAATTTCATTCGCACATACAGCATACGACGTGTGACGACGACGTTATCGCTCTTGGAACTTACACCGAACATGACGGTGACGATAACGGCAGAAATGCACCTGGAATGTCCATATCATTGCTATCGCAATAATTCAACGAAAACGGCGAAGCATCGATACCGATAGAAAATTAGCAGACAGCTATACGAAGTAGGGATACTAGTTTTATCGGCCGTATAAAGTTGTAAATATTTGCTTACTAACTAAATAAACAAGCACGGTGACACGCGCGCACACGTAAGCATGAACACATCTCGCTCGATGACCGCGGAAACTCGTGAAAACGCTGGAGTGAGAAAGCGCGCAAGCAGCAGCGAGAAAATTGGCCTTCGCTCTGGCTCTCGATTCAACGCTAGCTAAACGTCGAAAGCACAGCGCATACGAAGCTACCGGCACTCGGCGAATGCCCTTTGTCACTTCGCAGACCGCTTTGAAGATGAGGCCTCCCGGGCGCACACTTCGTCCGCCTCGCAGATCGCTTTCAAGATATAGCTCCGTGAGCAGTAGCCGCGTAAGCTGAACGCACCCCCCCCCCCCCCCTTCTCCCGTCTCCTTCGCCTCCTGCCCGTTCCTCGCGCCTGAAGAAAGACCGTGCGCTTCCGGCCGCTTTCCTCTCTCGCGCGCGCGAGATTCAGCTGCGGCTGCCGGCTCACCCTTCCAAGCTTACGTTCGTACACATAGCGCACGGCGCGCGGCGAAAATTTTATCGCCGTTGGCCTTTATACGGAACCCCACGGCGACGACGACGGCGATGGCAAAATGCACTTGGAGTGTTCATATAGTTGCTGTCGCAATAAAAGAAGACAGAGAGAGCGGCCCGGGGGAGTATTTCGGGAAGGGAGAGGATAGGAAGCCTTCAGAGAATGAACGGAAATCGTAGGTTTGGTAGGCGGCATGCATTTGTGACTTAGAAGAAACGCCCGGTTCGCCGGTCAGCGAAGGAACAACAAAAGGACATATTGAAAGAATGACCTGAGTGGCCCAACTGCAGTGCACCGGGAAATTTGAACCCGCACCTTGATGACCCGTCACTGGCACCCTATAACTGCGAAAAATTCTTTTTTTTAGTGTTCAGTTGCACATGACAAACAAGGTGAAAGGGGGACGACCATATTTTAATATCGTCGAGAGTGCTTGGCATACCCAACGCAATTATGTTTTCTTTCCGAAGCCACCGGCACGGTTGCTGTATAGGTGCATATTTCTTATGCCCTGCCACGCGGTGCATGTTCGTGGCCTTCTTTCTCATTGCAAAAAATAAAATGTAGCCTCATTAAAATTTTAGAAGCATGGAATTAATGTGCACAAATGCTTTTACACTCTCACGTTGGTCGATCCACACCAAGGATTTTGAATGAATTTAGCAATTTAGCCGAGTGTCATCAACTAGTAATTTTGCGTGGCATCTTGTTATTACTGGCCTGCCCTTCACTTTAGTGTGCCCTAACGGTGCTCCCTACTCGCGCATCATTGGTAACGTTAGCGTTTATGTTGCGCAAAATTAGTCTCTGCGAAGATAATAATAAACCCTCAGATTAAACGACCTATAATGATGAAGAATATCGCGAACACATCTCCTACATATGAATGAATGTTTATTTTTTATTTTTGCACATTTTGGGCCATACTGTAGATATGTCACGGTTTTATCGCTCAGGACAAAAACCAAGTATAGTACACCAGAATATGGTGCTAGTGCCTGCCCATGCTCATCAGTGATACTTTTCAGGGTGCTCTAGTATGAAATTTGCAAAGACTGAACGCTTAATTTCAGCATTGAATGGTCTCAACAGCTATTTCAACTTTACTCCTAGCGCATTATAGACAGTCTAGTACAACTGCACGCTCGGTGGTACAGCTGAAATTATTTTCTGCCACGACACAAAAGATCTGTTTTACGTATACTTCATGTCTTGGGTGTGCAGACACGACAAAGGAGATTGGAAGTATTAACATAATGGCGTATACGAGTGTAAGAATATATGCAAAACAGATATTTAAACACTTAGTGCCAGCAAATGCAATGAACTATAATTCAAGGAAAAGTTTATATATATATATATATATATATATATATATATATATATATATTGTTACGTAAAACGACACAAGGCGGGACTATTTACACTGTATTTACACTAGACAGACACAGTAGCCAAGATGGTGGACAGCCACCAGCACCCGACAGAACCGTCTTCTTTGTCGTCTGCCCCTGGCAGAATGTGTCTCTCGTAGCATTACCCCCGGCGGTGGAAGCGCCGTCGCGGCGCACTTCAAACATTGTCGTCAGAAGGTGGGTGGTATGCTTTCAGTCTGCTGACGTGAACTATGTCACTGGGAGCGATCGCAGGCGGCAAAGTCGGAGAGACGGGAACAATCTCGTAGGTGACGTCCGTGACCTGGCGGATGATTCTGTAAGGACCCGTGTACCGAGATAACAACTTCTCGGATAGGCCCACACGACGGAATGGACACCACAGGAGAACTAAGGCACCGGGTGAGAAGCGAACGTCATGATGCCGGCTGTCATAGAGGCGCTTTTGGGTCGCTTGCGAGGCCGACAGCCGAGAGCGGGCGATCTGACGCGCATGATCGGCACGAGCGATGGCATCACGTGCATATTCGCTAGGCGGCGCGGCAGCAGCCGGAAGTAGGGTGTTCATTGGTAACGTCGGTTCACGGCCAAAGAGCATATAAAAGGGTGAATAACCGGCGGTATCGTGACGTGATGAATTGTAGGCGAAGGTCACGTAAGGCAGCGCCAGGTCCCAGTCACGGTGGTCGGAGGAAACATACATTGAGAGCATGTCCGTGAGGGTGCGATTTAGGCGCTCGGTGAGGCCATTTGTGTGAGGATGGTAGGCGGTGGTCAACTGGTGCTGCGTTGAGGAGGAGCGCAAAAGATCGTCGATTACTCGGGATAAAAATGCACGGCCTCGAGCTGTGAGCAATTGGCTAGGGGAGCCATGGTGTAGAGTAACATCGTGGAGCAAAAAATCGGCAACGTCAGTAGCAGTGCTGGTGGGGAGCGCTCGAGTGATTGCATACCTGGTCGCATAATCGATAGCAACGGCGACCCACTTGTTGCCGGATCTTGACTCAGGAAAGGGACCGAGAAGGTCTAAACCAACACGGAAGAATGGTTCGGTTGGGATGGAGAGTGGTTGAAGTAGACCAGCAGGGGGTGCAGCGGGACGTTTCCGACGTTGGCATTTATCGCAGGAGGTCACGTAACGTCGAACAGACCGGGCGAGACCGCGCCAAAAGAAGCGGCGCCGGACACGGTCGTACGTGCGGGATACTCCAAGGTGACCAGCAGTTGGGTCGTCGTGAAGCTCATGCAGGACCGTTGAACGCAGATGTTTAGGCACAACGAGAAGCAGCTCAAGGCCATCGGACTGGACGTTACGACGGTAAAGTGTGCCATTCACGAGGACGAACATGCGCAGTGAGGCGTCGTTAGGTGCCGATTCCAGCCGGTCAATGAGCGATCGCAAAGAATCATCACGGCGTTGTTCGTCCCCAATCTGGAGAAACTGAGATATGGACATCACGCAGGTGCTAGGTTCGATTTCCGATCCGTCTGGTTGGTCAACAGGGTAGCGGGACAAGCAGTCCGCGTCCAGATGGAGGCGGCCAGACTTGTAGGTAACTGAGTAAGAGTACTCCTGAAGGCGCAGCGCCCAACGACCAAGTCGTCCAGTAGGGTCCTTCAGTGAGGAAAGCCAACAGAGAGCGTGATGATCTGTGACAACACGAAAAGGGCGGCCATACAAGTAAGGACGGAATTTCGAAACCGCCCAGACAAGGGCAACACATTCCGGTTCCGTAATCGAGTAATTGCGTTCAGATTTCGAAAGGAGACGACTTGCGTACGCAATAACACGATCAATGCCGCGTTGGTTTTGGGCTAAAACTGCACCGATGCCGTGGCCACTAGCGTCTGTGCGTACTTCTGTGGGAGCAGCTGGGTCAAAATGGGCAATAGGTGGAGTCGTTAGGGCGGCGATGAGCTCAGAGAAGGCGTTAGCTTGTAGAGGACCCCAACAAAACGGGACGTCTTGCTTGAGAAGGTCAGTGAGTGGACGTGCGAGTGCCGCAAAGTTTTTCACGAAACGGCGAAAGTAGGAGCACAGCCCCAAGAAACTACGAACGTCATGGACAGATCGAGGAACGGGGAAATTCGTGACAGCGCGTACCTTCGCTGGGTCTGGTCGGACACCGGAAGCGTCAACGAGGTGGCCCAGCACAGTAATTTGACGAAGAGCGAAGTGGCACTTCGAGGAATTGAGCTGGAGGCCAGCTCGTCGGAAAATTGCTAGAATGGTCGAAAGCCGCTCAAGGTGTGTTGCGAAAGTGGGAGAGAAAATTATCACGTCGTCCAGGTAACATAAACACGTCGACCATTTAAATCCTTGAAGCAGTGTGTCCATCATTCTCTCAAAGGTGGCTGGTGCGTTGCAGAGACCGAAAGGCATGACCTTGAATTGGTAAAGGCCGTCAGGGGTCACGAAGGCGGTCTTCTCGCGATCCAGGTCGTCTACAGCGATTTGCCAGTAGCCAGATCGAAGGTCCAGGGATGAAAAGAAGGTGGCACCATGGAGGCAGTCGAGGGCGTCGTCGATACGTGGAAGAGGGTACACGTCCTTCTTGGTGATTTTGTTGAGGTGCCGATAATCAATGCAGAAACGCCAGGAGCCGTCTTTCTTCTTTACTAAGACGACGGGGGAGGCCCAAGGACTAGATGATGGTTCGATGATGTCCTTAGCAAGCATTTTCGCCACTTCTTTTTGAATAACATCGCGCTCGGATGCGGACACACGGTAAGGTCGACGGTGAATGGGCAAAGAGTCGCCAGTGTTGATTCGGTGGGTGACAATCGTAGTCTGACACAGCGGTCGATCACGAATGTCAAAAATGTCGCTGTATGAGGCCAAAACCCGACAGAGAGCGTCGGCCTGGTCAGGCGAAAGGTCTGATGCAATCATTTTGCGAAAAATGCTGTCGTCAGAAACTGGTGACCGGGAAACTTCAGCTTCTTCAGGCGCAGTTATGGCGACAACCTTGACATCATGGTCTGTTATAGCGGTGTGGTGGGCAAGTGACATATTGTGGGGCAACACTTGAGGGGTCAGACCAAAGTTTAGTAGCGGGAGGAACACACAGTTATCAGATAATGTCGCGATGGTATGTGGCACAGTAACATTGCGCGTCAGGCGTACGTCAGTAATCGGAGTGACGATATAGTCGCCGTCAGGAACGGGTGGGGTCGATGACAAACACACGTACGTAACGGCTCGAGGCGGTAGGCGAACAAAAGCGGTGGGGCTTAATCGGCTGACGGTCGTTTCGCAGGCATCTGATACAAGAGGAAGATCGAGAGAGAGTGTTTCAGAGGAACAATCAATTAAGGCCGAGTGTGCCGAAAGAAAGTCAAGGCCAAGGATAAGGTCATGGGGGCAGTGAGCAAGGACGGCAAAAAGTACGACAGTGTGACGACCGGCAATGCTAACACGGGCGGTGCACATTCCGATCACTTGAACAGCACCACCATCGGCAACACGTATTGTCTGTGTCGTAGACGGCGTCATAATCTTCTTCAGGCGGCGGCGTAAAGGGGCGCTCATAATAGACAAGTGTGCACCAGTGTCGATGAGGGCGGTCACAGGAACATTGTCGACTTTGACTTCTAGAAGGCTATGGTGAGTGGGGAGAGTCAGCAGAGGATTTGCAGGGGACGACGGCATTGCAGCTTCACCTCCATAAGCTGCACTATCTAGTTTTCCGGCGGCGAGCGTCCAGAGAAGGACGGCGAGGAAAAGCGGCGAGGCTGCGGAGAGCGGGATTGGCGGCGTTGCGGCGACGGGGAGCGGGAAAAGCGGCGAACAGGAGCAGTGGCGTCAGAGGGAAGAGGCTCGTGGGAGGACGACGAGTAGTAAGTAGGGGAACCAGCGGCTGGACGTCTAAAAGGAGTAGAATGCATGGAGGTCTGGCGAGATGCGTAGGTCCAACGGCGACGGCAATAACGAGCAATGTGCCCGGCTTGATGACAGGAGAAGCAGATGGGCTGATCGTCGGGCGTTCTCCATTCCGCAGGGTTGCGGAAAGAGACAGGAGAGGTGTAGGATCGTCGAGCAGGTCCAGAGGAATAAGGCTGAGCGTCAGGACGAGTCAGTGGGCACGCCGATGGAAGGCCGAGATTGGCAAACTCCTGCCTTACTACAGCTTGAATGAAGGACACTGATGGCGGCGTTGGGTCACTGGCGTGGGATGTAAACACGGGTGGTGGAATAGGTGCAGGACAGGCAGCTTCAAGCTCGCGACGAACAATACGCGTAACGTGGTCACAGGTTGGCGGCAGGCGAACGGCATCACACGATGAACTTGCAGCCGTATTGGGCAGCCGGGTGAATCTCTGGGTTATACGGCGGCTCTTGGCATGTTCAAACCGCCGACACTCTTTGATGATTGTGTCGACGGTATCAACGTTGGTATACACGAGCAGGTTAAAGGCATCGTCAGCGATACCTTTGAGCACATGAGAAACCCTCTCGGACTCAGGCATGTGCTCGTCAACCTGGCGGCAAAGAGCGATAACGTCCTGGATGTAAGAGACGTACGACTCGGAGGATGTCTGTGCACGAGTCGCAAGTTCATTCCGCGCAGCATGCTGCCGGCCAGTGCTGTCACCGAAAAGGTCGCGTAGCTTCTCTTTGAAAGAGTCCCAGCTTGTAATGTCCGCCTCGTGCGTCTCGAACCACACCCGTGGTGGGCCATCGAGGTAAAAAAGCACGTTGGCGAGCATAAGGGTCGGGTCCCACCTGTAGCTGGCGCTGATCCGTTCGTAAAGGTTGAGCCATTTGTCGACGTCAACCCCATCCTGGCCGGAAAAGACGCCAGGATCACGAGCAGGAGGCAGAACGATGTAGGTGGGAGCCACGGGAGGGGCAGCGGGTGAAGACGTTGTGCCTGCACCGACTGACATGGTCGGAAGCGTGATGAAGCGGCCGTTGCGGAGCTCCGTGATGGAAACAGGGAACTACCCAGCACCTCCACCACAAAGATGTTACGTAAAACGACACAAGGCGGGACTATTTACACTGTATTTACACTAGACAGACACAGTAGCCAAGATGGTGGACAGCCACCAGCACCCGACAGAACCGTCTTCTTTGTCGTCTGCCCCTGGCAGAATGTGTCTCTCGTAGCAATATATATATATATATATATATATATATATATATATATATATATTGTGATAATGAATTTTTCATAATTGATAATTGCATCTGCACGTGCATTTCAGTATTTGCAGATGGCTAACCACAACACCACACTGAAAACGAAAATGAAGGAAGGCGTAGACGCAAAACAAGCACTTGTGTTGTGCTTACGTCTTACTTCGTCTTTCCTTTCCGTGCACTGTTGCTATTAGCCATAAACCAACACCAACTCGTAATTGTTTGTAATTTCTACACTTTACCATTAGTATTTATAACTGTATTACATACAGGGTGTGTCAGCAAACACTCTAAAACATTTGAAAGGTTGCCTGTGGCACATAGCACAATTGTAGTTCATGAGCTGGTCTGCTCGAAGATGCGGACATTGCTCGCACAAAAAATTGAAATGCATAATCGACTAAGTAACATAACTTCACTAATCAAGTGTTTAACTAATTACCTTATGGCACATATCCCAATTTACAAATCCTAGCCGTAGAGTTCGCAAGAAGGATCCACCTGGAACGAATTTTCAGGATGACACTAGTTTCGATGCATCATTTCCCGAACTTTGCAGAGAAATGCATTGGCGTTCCAGTTACTTTATTCTATTCATGCATTGAAGCACAAAAGTAACTGTAATGCCAATGCATTTCTCCGCAAAGTTTACACCAACAGCGAAGGGCAACAAACTTATTTATTGCAATATTACCTCTGTGTTTGTTTGGTGAAGCTCTGCACCATGCAGACCGCTCCTGTTTCCGCCTCGGCTCACGCGGTATTCCACCCGATTCACCAGCGTCTAGTGCTATAGGCCTTATGCGAAATCCGCTGCCATCTGGCGGCATACCCGCCATGTTGGAGGTTTAGCGCACTCCGCATGTGAGCGTACGGAACGTACTACGTCTCAACGTGTGGTGCCTGATAAGAGCCACTGCTTACCTTTTTTCCATCGGCATCCCGATTTACTCTCTGGGAAAGAAAAAAGGTAAGCAGTAAACTCTATCCCCGCATTGTTGTTTTTGTTCACCGTGAACGTTTTGAATGCTCCGGCAAATGACTCCAGTGCTCACGTTACTAACGACTAACGTCGTGTTTACGTTCACCTTTCTTAGGAAATACGACGATACCATTTGCGCTCGTGATCACACATTTTTTTTTCATGCCGAAACGAAACGGTTTTCGTTGCGTTTTCGTTACCATCTGCTTCCCAGACAAGCTGCCTTTATGTCTTCGATCTTTAAAGGTGCATTGTGTCTGCCTGCACATGCCCACGTTGCTTTTGAAATCGTTAGTTCATTTATTGCATTTTGATAAGGTGTACATGCTACAAGGGCTACTTGTGCGTGTTATCGGTACACACCGATTGTGCAGGAGAGTGTTGTTTTTAGTTTGTTTTTGATTGTGTAGTTTCAAGAGATACCGTTTGATGGGATATGGATCACTGTACACATTTTTCAAGCATTCCATGTGCTATAGAATGTTGTAAGGTGCTAGAGGTGTGTCTGACACTTCTCCTAAAAAATTAAATAATTGGGTTTTATGTGCCAAAACCACAATCTGATTATGACGCACACTGTAGTGGGGGACTCCGGAAAATTTGGACCACCTGGGGTTCTTTAACGTGCACCTAAATCTAAATAAATAAATCTAAATCTAAATAAAATTTCGCCCCCATCGAAATGCGGCCGCCGTGGCCGGGATTCGATCCCGCGACCTCGTGCTTAGCAGCCAAACACCATAGTCACTAAGCAACCACGGCGGTTAACACTCCTCGTATCAAAATAAAAAAATTCCGTTCCGCGAAATGGATTACATTCAACCGTGGGTACCCGATTGTTTGTTTCGTCGAGGTATTTTCTTGTCAGCGTTTCCTCAGCGCCGCAAAATCGAGTCTGCCTGCAATGCGACGAGATCCGCAAGGCCACCGTAAGCACCAAGGCGACGGAGTGAAACGCATTGACCTAACATGTTATTTATCAGCACATTTCGAAAAGATCCTGTGGCCACCCTACTGCACTCAAACTTTCTGAAACAAACGTTGCTTTGACAGCTTCTTGCTTGTACCATCGTCTCTGCGCCTGGTCGCGTCGCACGCGAAAACCTCTTCATGACCTTCGCACACTATATTTGTAAGCCTACCTTGGTGCGCGAAAGCCTTTCCTCTTAGGCCAACATTGCAACTGCATGAAGGCTACCCAAAATCACATTCTTTGGGAACGCGAAGGAAACTCTCCTCCAACGACAATACTACCAGCTCCCTCCCACGAGACAGGGGAGTCACTCCTGTCGACGACTGACTACCAGATTCAGGCATAAGTATACCAAACTGTGCCAAAACAGTCGCGTCAAGCAATTGGCCACCACCCTTAGGACCACCTGCAAGCTAATTTAACGACGTCGTTAAGCCGTAAATGAAGCTATCTCTCTCTCACACACACGGACACTATATCCATAATATTCAAGTGGATGAAAACGCTTTATACATCATACTGAAAACACAAAGAGAAAGTTTATTACCTGGGAGACTGCTTCGTTCTAAACGACGGCAGGCTCACATGTGACTCGGTTCGCAGCTTCGTTATGCTTGTGAGGTAGTTCTTGACGCGTAATAACTGTCAACTAAGACACTAGGAAATGCCTGCAACGCGGACAGGTCCTTACAGCACTCGTTTTAAAATTTTTATGCGCATTTTGATTACGAAAAAACACATATGTGCAAAAAGTTGTAGCAGCGACAGCAATACGACTCGGAAAGAGGCCTTAAACATGGCGCCATATCGCAATAGCTTCGTCAGACCTCCGACAGATGGGAGCAATTTCACATAAGGCCTATACTGGGCACGCTAAAACTCTCTATTGTCTGCTTCGATGTGATAGCCTAAAGGAAGGCGCTTTAAGGACTATCGCCAATGGTAACAAGAGGCACAGTTTTGTCACCAGTTAACACCTACTCCTTACTAAAATCACACGTACAAAAATAAGATAATATGACACTTCCAGCGTCTTTGGCCGTACGAGCCATTTGGCAGAGCACCACTTAGCACAACACTCAGTGCTTTAGCTCTTAGAGAGGATTGACAAGCAATATGACGGAGGGAAGTGTTGCCGTTTTGCAACGAAACTGCCCTTCTTCGACTGCCAGCTACCAGCAAAAGGTAGCGTCGCCATGCTGCTAGTGTTTCCCTACCAGAACCCGCGCTTATCATGCACCGATAAGATGCAGATAGATTTATTTAACACGTGAAAAACTGTTACGGCAATGACAATACGGTTCCAGTATGCTGAAGCCCCCTAATGTAATCGAATAAGAAGAATGAGTACCAAATATATAGCCCATGGGTGTTATACTGGGAGTGACACGGGGCGGGGCAACAATGTACTTTTGTTCGCAGCTGTAGCAAAGTTGGAATCCCTATCAAACAGTAAAGATTGCTTCATTGTTATGATTTGCGTTGGCCATCCGGCACGCAGCAATCCTCGTGATGAAAGACGATGGCTAAGAAATACAAACGCACTAAACATATCCTTCCTGACACAGAGCTGCGACGATGACAAGCTTAATTAAAAAGTATATATGGTTCATTGAACCAAAATATCATGTTTTTTTGTCAAACCAGTTCTCAAAATAAAAACAAATATAACAGCACATGCAATCAAAATCATAATTATTATGCCTGTACTTGAAAGCACGCGCGCTCTCGAGGAATCCTATTTCCGGATCTCAAATGCAGTGAAGTGACGTGAAGTACATGAAAAATACTTCTACGTCTCCGTGCAGACATTTGCCGCCCACTTTTGTTCCGTAGAACAGACAGGTTTGACTTGAGGCTAAATAAAATACTGGCCATTGGCACTACCTAAGGAAAGAATTCGCCTTGTACTCCGCGCTTCCTTACACCATGGTTCACTGCACTGCGGTTATTCATTTGCTGCAATCATGTTAACGGTTTACTACATCCAGGGCAGACAAAGCAAAGAGAAGCGCCAGGCAAAATATAAATTCCCCTTTAACGACAAAATGTGTCGCATTCTTGATGGTGCAGGGCACTGCTCAACAAGTTCAGCGACCCATTTGAATTAGGCGCCTCGGCGATACCCACGATGACGTCACTATTGTCGTCGTGAGTCACAGGCCGCCATCCACACCGCGGTGTCCCCCGCGGCTGAGGCTGCTGGATTTTGCTCATTTACCGCTACTTGTTTTATTTTATGGCCTGTTAAACAGCGATTTTGGTATTCATGTGGTGAATAACTATGACTCGCTGCAAGCTCACTTGTTTTGAAAAGGGTTTTAGCTTTCCTTAAGGCAGTGAACGACAAGATTGACTATATTGGCGGGTAAGCAATTTCTTATATATAAAAAGCTGTTTTATATATAAAAAACAGCTTACCCGCCAACACAAAGAATACCACTTGTTTGGTGCTCCAATCAACATTTTTCCTTGTTGCCTTACGCATTTTCGAGCGATCATATATACATATATTATATGGCATGTTTATAAAGTGGTATGTATATTTCTGTATCGTTAATTACAAATTCTTCTCGCCCTTATGTCATGTTGATGTAACTACTTCAACTTGTCATATAATTTTTCATTTATCTGTTATTATATTTTTCATACACACATAGATTTTGTATAAAAAGTATCAGCCCTTCCCCTGGGGTGGAGATGGAAGACCAGTGAAGCTGTACTAGGGCGGGAATTATGTATTTTCAATTATGACTATTAAGGTGGGATGGTGTAATTGGTTATTTGAACTTCTAAAGAATGATAAATATATATGATCCGGTCGTTTTCATTTATTTAGTGACCACAGTGACCATAGCCTTATGGTCGCTATGGTACGCCACCATAGCGTATATGGCAACGGTAGGCACGTTCTTCTTAAACACGACGTCTATACACGTCCAGTATGATGTAGTTGGTACCGTCGGTTCGTTCACACACGTCAACCGAAGCACTCGAGCACAAACGACGTGAACCACTTTCCATCCGGGCGTGCCATGTCTACGTTGAAGTCACCCCTTATTACGATAGATGCTTTGTCGTCGAACATAACCCATCTATCTATCATGAATGCTTGAATGCCTTTCTTGGGCGTCGTGGGTGGAACGTACACGACGGCGACCACCGGAACATTGCGCACCTTGATGGCACATGCGTCGGCGGAAGCGGAGACGATGGCATCGTACGCCACCGGCATCTCGTATCACTGGACTACACCAAGGAAATCGTTCCACGCGTAGATGGCAACGCCTCCGGCATGGCCGCCGGCGCCGATCACATTGCCGGCTCTGCTGTCGTTCGCGGCGTATTCGGCCAACGACCTCTTGTTCGACTAGGGCTTCCCAACCACTGGACGTAGTACGTTTTGCCAGGCCCCGGAAACTCTCGAGTTCACCAAACGGCCACAGAGGGCGAAAAATCAACCGCGGCGCGTTCTAGCATAAGCGCGCAAGTGGAGCTACTGTAATTTGGTCGCATACTTTAGTTTGTATTTTTTCTGCTAGGGGCGCTCAACACGACTCAATATTTGATCTATTAATGTACATATAATAACCTACAAACAGAGTTACAGTGTCATTTTTTTTACAAAATAAGCAGTCTATTGTTTTTATTGGACTTCTGTTATTAAAGTCCGTGCTTTGTTACTTGAATAAAGGTTATGAAGCTTCACTGACATGTGATCAGCAGCAGCCCACTGGTATCGATTGCAGTCCGTGCCGTTTATCGATTAAAATTGTACGGCGGTTATGTTTGCGAACGGGTGGTCGTTTCCTTTGAGAAGCATCACGCAGGTTAGTTTTAATTAGATGTCAATAATACCTCAGCCAGTTTATGCGTCCACCATTCGATAGCTGCCACCTAGCGAACGTGTTTAAAGACGGTGAACTTTATCAGCTGCGGCGTTTCACTGGCGGCTGCATGCACGGCTTCTGCCGTTTGTGATCTGCCGTGTCTGCCCGCGTAATGACGTGCTGGCCAGCACGAAAATTCATCGCTGGAACCGAGCACAGTCTGCTTGAAGACTACCCACGAAAGTGAATTAACCTTGCAGCCCCTGGGCTTGTGCGCCGGTGAGTATATAAAGCAGTGCTTCGCATTTCCAACTTTGATTTTCTTTGCGGGTGAGGCGGATAAAGCAGATTCCTGTCGTCATTTCTTAAAAGTAGAAAATAGTATTAATTATAAAGTTATTGCCCTTCCGAATCAATTCAAACGAGGCTATTGCTATTTTGCCAAGTTGCTAAAATTACTAACCTGAGTACAGGATAAATAATAAAGTTTGGCTGTTTCTGCATAAATATTACACCGCGATAAATTCACTGCACATTAGTGACAAGTGTACTTCCGGTGATACAGTTAGATTAACTGTATTGTTACTGTTCTCTGTCATACGTGAATCACAAACTCACTCACACTTCCACCATAGTAATTGAGGCTCTTTTTTCTTTCGACTCCAGCCTCCAAGACACTGCTCATATTTGGACTCGTTCGTTTGGACTCTATTGTCTCTGGACGTACAAGTCAACCGTGAATGTGTCACCACTGGAAGTAACATCAAGGGCCAGAATCCTAACAGGGTATGTTTCTGAACACTTCAACTAGAACCGTGATTTATTCATTTATGGGACTAACTTTTGTTTCACCAATTTTTGCTTGCATGTGTGTCATGGCTTTGCCATTTCTTATTTCAGGAAGACGGACAGAGAGAGATTATTGGTCTGCCGGCTGCCCACGCTGAGCCACAAGATGCTCAACTGTCACCATAATGACAACAGGTCCTCTTGAACTACGTGCCTCACTATGAAATGTTTGGAAGTTTACCAGATAGAGAGGTGTGAGCCCTATTAGGAAAACAGCAGTCTACAGTTCTGTATCATACTGAGCGGGAATGAGAAATTTGACGTACAAGCTTAGTTGCTTTTAAGGGCACTTTATGACAATCGGAGAAGAACCACATGTTGAGTCCCTACTTATTTCTTTTCCAGTCATTATAGCCATGACGACCAGAACAGAAACAATGTAGCAAGCTCCTGCTTGCTAATGCACAAACTCTGCCATCTGCTTTTTGCAAATTAGTTTGACGGGCATTAGTACCACGAAGTATCACATATTCCCTCACAACTAAAATTTGTTACATGAAAATGCAAAGAATTTGAAAATGATCAAAAGCGCTTAATGCAATTTTAAGGAAATGATACTTCATGTTAACTGAAACTGTGGCAGTCACTCTTCATTTTATTATTTTATTTTTAGTTTAACATACCTTCAGGGCCACATGGCAATAAAGAGGGGAGTGGTAACAAAGTAGTAGAGTAAAACAAACAAGTGCAGTGAGTTCTTGTAACATAATGATTCTCCTGATTATACAATGTTACCTAATGTTTAAAAAAAGTTTGTTATCTGTGATGGCTACAATACTTGGTGCTTCCATTTCTGAGCTGTACGCGGCATGAAAGAAAGACTTCGTGTTACATGAATCAATTCATACCTTACTACGATGATAGACGCAATTTGAAGGGCATTGAGGCCGCAGTATGAAGTCGTCATGAAGTGTGGTGAATTTTATGAAATAGCAAAAGATGGCCGACTTTGCGGCGATTAGCTACTGGAATGCGCTCGGCTAGTTTACATTGAAGTTATACTCGCGGTATGGTTATAATTAGAAATAATGAAACGAGTAGAGTTATTTTATGCTAGTTCAAGCGAAGTAATAAGATTAACACGACTGAGATCCCGTATTGCAGATGCATATTCAAGTTTCGAGCGAATTAGTCTTGTAAAGCTGTAGTTCTAAAGTAGACGGTGCTTTGGAAAAGTTGCGCCATAAGTACCCGAGCATGTGATTAGCATTGCTAATGACGTACTCTATATTGATGGTCCAATTTAAGTTATTTGTAATGTGTACACCGAGATATTTAAATGACATGGCAAAATCTAAGGGAACGTTAACATGGCAAATGCTAGGAGTAGAATTAGATCTGGAAATACGCATTATTTTACATTTGTTACTACAAGAGGCTCACATACAGTTTGCATGGAATCAATAACTAGGCTTGCCCTACATTATAAGAGATAGCTAGAAAAGGCAAGCTCAGACAACCGGCCAGCCTATTTCACACATCACTAACTTGAGAAATCACTAAAAACAAATTTTCTTTCACTTCAAACAGCAGATGACAAACCTGAGCACAGTGGGCTCCCAAAAAGATTTTGGAATGTACTCGAAGAATAAGTTCAGCTTAACATTCACCTAATCAACCGTAGACAAGCAAGGGAAACCTCAGCGTGGGAACTTGTCTTCGTCTCGGCCCTCACAATTATGTTTGCCTGGTGAAACGCTGGCTCCAAGCTGAGGCTTCCCTTGCTCACCTGTTACTCAACTGAAGTGTTCATCTCCTTGCAACCTCTTTGCCATGTGTGAATACATATACCGAGATTCGTTTTCAACATGAAACCACAAATTCCATTTTCCAAGGATCTGTGAGCATTAATTGGGCTTGCTTATATGTTGATGTAGTGTTCTTGTTTATTCACACAATATTTACACAAGTCATTCTAAGCATTGCTGTCTCCATAACGTTCCCTAGTTTCCCTACGAGTACTCCACTTGTCTCAAAGCCTTTACTGCCGCACCTGAACACTAATGTGCTGCAGAAAGAATATCAAGAGCAGAAAATATGTAATGTAAAATTTAGCATAATGCCCCCCCCCCCTCCTACACTTCGTGCCTCTCGCCAATGTGTTATGAGAGCAATGGGACATTGCAGCTCTAGCTTATGTTGCTGACAGTACATTTTTGCCGAGCAATTTTTTATGTTCCTTTTTTTAACCTAGCTGAAATCGTCGAACGCAGAGAATATAAAACGTCAAGCAGCACTGTACGCAATACCAGTACGAGGGCAGCTCAGCATAAATATCACTGTCTGAACCTTCGTTCTCCCTGCTTTACGGCACGCCGAACACGATAAAAAAACTTCGCTCGATTTCAGCTTTGGGTTCCATTAAATAGATGGCTATCTGCGTTTCTGTATGTTGTAAACTCAGTGACGGACACTATTAAATCCACCTGAGCTGTACGAAAATTGTGAGCATGTACTGCCTCATTCACCATTGACAATAAACAATGTAAGCTTACTTGTTTGAAGTGTTTTATTGCCAGTTGAGGCCTCTCGGTCACCTGGCGACATAATAAAGATATCTGTAGTCATGTTAGAGTACAGTACACACGAATACCGCCCCGAAAGCGGTAACAAAACGCCCAAAACCAGCGAGCGAGCAGCGCGACGAGCCCTACGAACCGCTACCGTAGCGGCCATATTGCTCACTATGTAATGATGATGATATTAGTTTTGACCCTGCCAGCGTCATCTTTCGGTCGCATACTTTAGTTCACAACGCCACCGCTACGCTTATTTCCGTTGCACTGTGGAAGGTACAGTTTCTCTTCTCTAAGTTTGTATGGGTGTTCTGTGGTTCTGCTGCGTATGCTCTTTTGTGGCGTTTGCGCACCCATTCGCGCTTCTGGGCACGCAGTCGCTCGTTGCGTTGTTCCTCCGAATGAACGGCACGCGGCCGGGCCATCCTGAGCCGTAACTGCAACTGATAAGAGCGCAAGCGCGATGTCCACGTTACGGAACGGCTAAACGTTGAGAGAGGCGGCCGAGATCCCGGAGAGAGTCCGCGGCACAGGCGGCAGAGGCCGGTAGGGCTGCGCGCATGCGCCGCAGTGGGAGAATGGGCACACACACGCACAGTCATGAGTGGCAGCCGCCTATCTCGCCTACCAGCCGCTCTGTCAATAGACGCACGCGGAGCAGCCGGAGGGGTGAGGGAAAGTGCGCGCGTCAACAGCCGAGGCGGCGCCTGCCTAGCCTCGCTAACCTCCCAGCAGGGCTCAACTGTAGTCGGGCGCAGCTTCCAGCAGGCTTGCCGCGCTAGCCTCGCAGCCGGGCCCAACTCTACTCAGGAGGGAACGCGCCATAAGAAAAGGTCAACTGGCGCAAGAGAAGAGAGATAGCTCAGCTGGCCGGGAGGGAGGAGGGGCCATGCGCTCAAAAAGACGACGACGCTCGAGCCAATGCTGATGACGACAGTTTTTTTCTACACGCGAACACGATCCTTGGGGACGTAGCCCTTAACAGCTTCGCTGTAAAAAACAGCTTGCCCGCAAATATAAAGAATGCCACTTGGGCAAAGAATGCAATAGAACGCCGTTCGTGGAATTCAGAGGTCAGTGGAGGTCAAAGTACAGGTATCCCATAACCAGGTGGGGGCGCACTAACCGTCTGCGTGGTCATAGAAAAGTTGCAGCAACCTCAAACGAAAAAAGCAAAAGAAACACTATCCAGGCAGCTGCCGCCCCTCGCATACCCTTTGTTCCCTTTGTTACCCTTTGACCCATCTTCACTACATTCCATTGGCTGTGTCGTTCCTCAATTGTGGACACGACCGAATGCACCTGTTCACGTGTGGCTTACTCACAAATTACCTATCCATCTTCCTTTTTTTCACGCCACTGTATGCACGTGCACGTTTGTACTCACGTTATAGCGCCACTGTAGGTGCGCCCGAAGTTTGCAGTCACATTGATTTCTCTCTCTCTCTCTTATTTCCGTCCAGTTTGACATGAGTTAATGTACAGTGGTGAGCACTGTTGGGGTGAACACCTAATTAGTATTCAAGTTGGTATAACTTCAACATACCTTCTACTTCAGGAGGGAAATCTGCCGAATACGACGCGTAATGATGATGCCGATAAAAGAAATGTGAAGAAGACGCGCCTCCGGTCCAGCGGCATCGCCAATGCTTGGCCCGCTCTCCTCGCAATGTTGGTCGCTGGTGTCTTTTGGAGACGGTGCTCCACGCTGCCTCGCCGTTCTTGGAACTCGAAGCGTCCTTGAAGGACAGCGTCAATAAACCTCTTCTCAATCGGTGGAGGTGCTGGAATTCCCCCGCTGCTTGCACCCTGGAGCTTTGAACCCGAACGCTTCCGCCCATCATGACCGACAACACAGACCCGCCGGCGCCTGCGCCCCAGCCCGTCATCTGCGCCGGGGTTCCTCGGCTACGCGATCCGAAGGTCTTCAGCGGTACAGATGAAACAGACGTGGAGGACTGGTTTACGGCGTATGAACGGGTGAGAGCGCACAACAAGTGGGACGATGTCGCGAAGTTGACCAACGTCATATTTTATCTTACTGGCGTTGCCCAACTCTGGTTCCATAACCACGAAGTCGACATCCCGACATGGTCAACTTTCAAGACGTCTTTCACTCAAGTCTTTGGTCGACCTGCTGTCCGCAAACTACGCGCTGAACAGCGCTTGCGAGCCCGTGCACAGCAGACTGGTGAAAATTTCACTAGCTACATTGAAGACGTCGTCGACCTTTGTAAACGTGTCAACGCCGCCATGCCCGAAGCTGATAAAGTTCAGCACATCCTTAAAGGCATCGATGAGGGCGCATTCCAGATGCTTTTGGCCAGGAATCCGCGTACCGTTTCTGATGTAGTCACGTTATGCCAGAACTACGAAGAGTTGACGAAGCAACGCGCCCTGACTCGGCAGCCTCTGTCGACCGCCGGCTCACTAGCGAGCTGTTGGTCGCTGGTGTCTTTTGGAGACGGTGCTCCACGCTGCCTCGTCGTTCTTGGAACTCGAAGCGTCCTTGAAGGACAGCGCCAATAAACCTCTTCTCAGAAATAATAGTTTCCTTTATTTTCGGCTGAACAACAACTGCTATAGGATCGTGAATACTGATGAGGTGTTCACCCTAACAGTGCTCCCCACTGTACGTGTTGGTATGCTTGACGTCACTAAATGGGCACGTGTGTGTGGTCATACACCATGTACCTAGTTTTTTCTTTTTTCTTTTCTTTGTTTTTTTGCCTTCGTTACAGAGAAACTATAAATTGAGCGCTCTGTGCTCGCACTCGCATTCTTGATGAAGGCCGCACCTCAGCCGAAACGTCGAAATTATGTTTTTGCTTTTTCTTTTACTTTATTACACACCGGATCCAAAGAAATACTTCCTTCATATATATATATATATATATATATATATATATATATTTATATATATACTGCTCGTGATAACAACGTGATTCCATTAGCTGCCGTGTGCTACGCGTCGAAGTCTGTGCCTTCAAAAATAACGGGTTAACGTCATTTTGACGGTCCCGTGCTCTTGGACACGGAGCTGCCAGGATATTCTGCGTCATTAACCACAACAAACAAAACAGGGACAGTGCGTCACGAACATGTTCAAAGGGATTCAGTATTGCATGAACATAAGTCAGTATGGCGTTGCGCCGCTAAATTCTGGTTCATAGGTTCAATCCCGGCCGTGGTGACTGCATTCGGATGGGGGCGCAATGCAAATATTCCTTGCACTTTGATTTCGGTGCTTGCCAAAGAAACCCAGGTGGTCAAAATGAATCCGCAGTTCCCCACTACGGCGTGGTTCATAATCATATTGTGGTTTTTGCACGTAAAACCCAAGAACCTAATTAGTTTAATTGAAATAAATTACCGAAGAAGAAGCCGAAGGTATGTAGTGTCTACAGTTCGGCGGCATTCAGAAGGGGATGGCTAGGCTGATATTAACCATGGAGCATGGGGCGACCCTGAATGGTCGACGGTTCTCAGCGAGCCTATGGTTCAGAACTAGGCACTCACTCAGAACGAAAAGATGGGGAAGGCTGAAAAAGAAAACACCAGGATAAAGAAATAATATGGATGCGAGTTACATCGCTAAGCCGATATTTAAAGGAAGCACTGTTATTATTACTGGATTACGAGAGCAGATGGAAATATAATGTCTTCGCACGTGCGTGTGCGTGATTTATGAGTGAGCGACAAAGCTTAGCAAAGCAGAGAGAAATTCTGGGAAACAGAGGAAGGCGATTTGTCAATTATGGCAGACCTGTTATCATTTGAAGGGGCTATGCCGCCGCCATTATCGACATCAGAATTATCACCGCACTTACCACATCGGAGGCTTTCGAAATGCTTGAGTAACCACGGTGTTCAATAGCTTAAGCACAACGGGAGCCGACCTTTCGACAGCTGAACTTATATTGTTCAGACGGAGTGTGTGCTCAACGGTGTCTGAACAATAAAGATTCACCTATCGTTACCTTGGCGCCCGTTGTGATTAGGCTATGCAATGCCGGTGTTGCACGAGCATTTCGGAAACGTTGTAGGACTGAAGTGTGAAGTAGGTGCTGCTATACGCGGAGCCTAAAGGCTGTCAACCCTTATCGTCTTATCTAGTCGACTGAGCTGCGTGACGTAGGCCTTCGAGCGCCATGGATGGAGATCCTCGTATACAGCGGGTTAACACTAGCGCACAGTAAAAAACGGTGTTCTAATTTGGAACCTTCTAAAGGGAATTTGTTTCATTACATTGAAAAAGTTGTTCCCACGCTACAACAAAAACCGACAACAAACCTCGGGCATAGCCACCAAGCCACCATCCAGGCATCAGAATAATGCTTTAACAATGTGCTACTCCTCGCTACTGTTACAGCTACCTCCTTCGCCGAATTCCAATTTTGAGTGCGCGAGTTAACCGCCGATGAAGCTCGTGAAGCTCGTGCGGTCAGCTCGGATTAGCTTGCATGCACTATGGTTAGCAGATGGCTGGCGCCGGAACAGCAAGCGGTAGTACCATGCTCTCTAGTAAATAGATGTTTTGTGCAGTGGAGCTCACGTAGATGTTTATTTCGTTGATCAATAAGACTGGGGGGGGGGGGGGGGGTGCTTTGTAGAATGGTTATGACATGCCTACAGAAGAATGAAAAAAATATGCATATCCCACGCACTGTAGGAATCGATGTTGTGCAATGTATTTTGCAGGTAGCTTGCTACCCAGCATCGTATCGTTTGGTGTTGCGGTTTGAGTAAGGCGAACAGCTATGTGTCTGTCGGGGGCGTGTGTTTGGCGACAGCAGCAAGAAGGTGACGACGATCGTGTGATGGCAATGACACCTAGTCTACTCCGGCAGTTCAGCGTCATGTTTACGACATACTGATTGTTGGGTTCTGCATAGGTACTGGACGAGCGCGCGCGAACGAAACGCGGAGTGTGACGTCATTTGAGGCTACGTGTTACGTAATCCTACGTAGCTATGTCTATCTTATACGGTATATGTTAAAATATAATGTAGCATTTGCACTCCGGTGACGACATGATGAAACCTGTTTGACCTGAAGCGATCATGAAGGCTTTACAGTGAAGCACAGCTTTTCGTAGCATTAGCTGCTACGAGGAACGCAATGGGGAATGTGTGCTGATCTCGAAAGTTGTGAAGTCTAACAAAGCAGGAGCGACCCCGACAGCAGAATGCCGAAAGTGACACGTGACGCACGCGGCCAAACGTCTCAAAGAGCTAGTCGGCTCTGGCCCGAGAGGAGGGTGCATGCCCTCATAATGAGCCTAATAATTCAAGCGTCGGGCTACTATACCGGAAGTCAGACGTATGATTCCATGGCTGGCCACGCATCATTTCTTTCTATTTAAGAGGCCCGAAACGAGGGGAGAAAGGAACCTACCTACTCACTGCGAAGTGTCTGGAATGAGGGGAAGAATTCTTCGGTTAAAAAGGCTTTCCAATAAATATCGGTTCATTTAAATTATAACATCCATCCCTCCATACATCCGACAAACCGTCGTACTGCTTGTCAGAGATACCTGACCTTGACCTATGCGGAGACGGAGTTATCTTTAAACAAGACCTTCAATCATCTTGTGTACACTAGGCAACCGTTGCGCACGATTTCAACCGTTCTCAAGTTTGGAGACTTTAATGGTGCCAAACTGCGCTGCATTGCACAGAGTTCCTTACTAACATCATCAATCGCAAGTGTGTTCCTTGAGTGTTCAGGTTCAGACCCATAAGTTTATTCGGTGCGATGAAACAGCGAGCAGCTCGCCTGTTCAGGACATGAAACTCGCTTGTAGAGCTGTCTGACGGGTTACAAAATTCAGTGCGGTCAGCGTTGAAGTACGGGCTTCAAGATAGATGCACTCGACTTCAAGGATGCACTGAGCGTTTTTAAAGAGAAGTTTTCTTGCCGTGTTCGAGGCACGTTTTTCTACGTATCTGGCCTCTCTAACACCGAACACCACGGACACATGCTTCCACAAGCGGCATAAGAACATCCTTTCTCGCGGGCAAGCCCGCGCGTTGAGACGCTTGGCGCGCTTTGATGCGCAGTTGCACTATAGAAGAAACCGACGAATCAGAGGCACCACTAAGTGCAACACGACACTATGGATCCCCCACTGAAAATTTGAACGAGTAATATATGCATGATGTACCGCATGTAAATATGGCGATATAATATCCTGCCTCCCTATAATTCAATGCAAACACAGTAATTTCTTCTTAGACCTTGCTGCTTTTAATACTAGCATCTATACCTCGAAAACCACACTTCATATTTTGCTTTGCCTCACAAGACGGCCTAGAGTTTGTCGCCAGATGAATAATCACCAGAGGCAGAGTACAACTCTGTGCCCTCACTTTAACTATACAAACGTATCCCCGATTCCTTGAGGCGGATCCCGCAGACTATCTTGAACAGGGCGGAATTGTAGGGATAATGACACAGTGTGGTTCATCGCTAAGGCGAGCTTGAACGGCTGAACAGAAAGCGGGACCAATGAATACAGACAAGGAGGACGCTTAATTATCAACTCACCTTTACTTTCGCGCAGTCTGCTATATATATAAATATATACATATATATATAGAAAGATGCGAAGCACAACTACGCGGTTATCTTAGGCTTATAACCGCGAAGTTGTGGTTCTCATCATTTTAAATACGCTTGGCCCATCGAAAAATCCAACAGCCCACTCAATCGACCTCTGTGCGCGGAACAGCCTTTTCTAATTTGTTCAACTTACATTTCAGGACACTAAAAGCGCGGCGCGTAAGCCGGCAGTCACGTACTTTTTTAAATTTCGCGCACTTTAAAGAAATGCTGAAAAAATTAATCAGGGCGGTTATCTTAGCAGAGATGACATAATCCGATGTTTCTTAACAAGCGCTACAACTTTTGCATTGAGTATTTTTCGCTAGAGGTAATAATTAAAAAGTTATTAGGTAATCTTTGTTATTTACCAGCTTGGCGGATTTTTTAAAATATTATGACGTGCTTCATACGACTCAGAACAATACTGCGCCAATGTGACACACGTATACCTATTTGTATTTTTAATACTTCGCTAAAGTTAGCTGAAACACCCTGTGTGTATGTATATATATGAACGAGAAGAAAGGAACCCGATGGGCCCTATTTTTATTAGTCATATTATAAGCCAACAAACAATGATACCAAGGACAGTATAGGGAAAGTTATCTGTAGCTCTTAATTGAATTAAAGATATGATAAACAAGTGAAAATGAAAGTCGATGAAAAAACAACTGGAACCAGGTGGGATACCAACCCCCGTCTTTGCATTAAGCGTGCCATGCTCTCACCATTGTGCTACCGAGGCGCCGTTTTCCCATCCATTGTCGGGAGCATTTATGTTTATCTGCTCGAACGAACCCTGGGAGTGTTAACCAGCGCCACAACACTCGACTTTGGCTTCGGATGTGGAACATCACTTCTACCACAGACGTCACGTATACGTGAGCTATCTGGTTGAAGGCAACTGGTCAATAAACCCACACATGCTACCTGAAGGCATCGAAGCTGCCGGATTCGAGACCCTCGCTATGTGGTGAATGAGAAGAGGGGAAACTGAGGGGCCCGATTCGCAAATGCCATTCTGTGATTCCAATCGCATATCCTGTCGGGGTTGTAACTTCACCAAAGACTGGTAGGCCGGTTGGCTTCCCTAAGCCCACGGTAAAACCACAAATGAGGCAGTGCGGGTTGACATGGGTAGGGCCTCTTGTGAAGTCAGACAAGCGCAGAGCAAAATTAGTTTAGAAGAAAGACTTAGGAATATGGATCAAAATAAAAGGGCGGCTAAAGTGCACAAGTACGGAGTCATCAGAAAGAAAGGGAGAGAAACAGACACTGTGAATTGGATGGAAAAAAATGGAAACAAAAAGACCAAGGAGGTATACAAGAATGGGAAGAGAGAAATTAGAGAATGTACGATAACACAAAGGGCAGTGCCTTGCTATTTGAAGCTCGAGCCGGTTGCCTAAGGGCAAAAACATGCCGGAACAAAAATTCGCAGCAGCATGAGGCATGCGTATGCTGCAGGAAAAATCCGGAGACCATTCGGCACAGCCTAATAAAATGCAAAGGGATTCACCCAATGACGCCCGGAGGTAACGTACACCTTCCAGAAGCGCTTGGATTTCATGTGGAAAGGAAGCATCAACCAGTCAGCAGTCGAGAAAAACAAGAGGCGTTTAGAGTATTGGTGGGAAGAAATCTGGGAACAAATTGATACGACCGTATTCTTTAGAGGCATAGGTAGCGATACGAGGTTTGAGGGGAAAATATTGGTGAGATGTATACAAAAACGCTAGAGTGACAAACTACAGTATACCTGAATAAATGAAGCAGGTGACTATTGGTAACCGCCCCGTTTCAAAAGAGATGCCAATAAATCAGCGTCATCATCATCTTCCCCGTGGTAGCAGTGGTATCTGCTGTGCGGCGGAAAGAAAAAAAAGAACCAGAAAGACACAAACTCGTGTTTCGACTCTTTATGCATTCACACAAAGCTTCGCTATATGTAGATTCAAACTCGTTGGATCTGGTGCATTTTTTTCGTGTACCGCTTTTCGCCGGCTAATGACTATTACAATGTGGTCACTAGGCAGAAGACGCACCTACAAGTACCGGGCTATCCCCGAATGTTGCCGCCGATTTTGTGCAGTCGTAGTGCACATTTTGAAGCGTAGGCCAGTACCAGGAATTACGATGGAACGTATTCGATTAGTCATGTATAAATAATCGAAGCACTTCGATTATTCGTCGATTTCGACGACCGACGTCAGCCCTCGCCGCTATCGTTGTGCTTTGATTCTTACTTGTTTTCCTGCGCGCAAGTTCGCGCACTAAAGAGTTACACCGCCAAAAGAATTTTGGCGTCAGTAATGATGTCTACGTGCTTCGTTTAAGATCAGCTCGCGTTTTCATCTCAATTTTTCTTGTGTGTGTGTGTTGAGGTGGACATCGCGTCATTTAGCGCAGCGGGCACAGATTGGCGTGCTCATAACTGCTGAAACAACTCTATGATACTTTCCGCTTCTGCTTCCATAGCTTTAATGCGCACTTTCACACGAAAAGAAAAAAAATATCACCGACCATTACGATATTGCCTAATGCGAAATTTGAGCGCAGCTATATTCGTGTCTTCATTTCCTGATATACTGAGGCAAAGAATTTGAGAGAGACATGTAGCAGAGTCGGCGATCGTTGTATGTCCGATCTGCGGGTCAAGCTCGTCAGTTATTGTGCGTAACTCGTCGAAGGTTCCACTGTAATCGCTGGTGCCGCTTGGCTTCCAGAAAGCACTGCACAATTCGCGTCGCGCATACAATCAGATTACAAAACAATCGCAAACTATGACAATCGAAACAAGTGAGAACGAGGCCAAATCAAGCAAACCAAACAAGCTCGAGCGAGAGCTGACGCGAGCATGCGATAGTACAAAACGAGCGATCCGGTTTAGCCCAGATACGAGTATGCAACGAGCGGTCGGGCGGGTCCGCATGAAACCGCGGTTTCCCGCGCGCCCGTGACTGAAGGAGCTGCTCTCATTGGTCTCCGCCGTTCGCGGCTCGCGTTCCACTTTATCATCTTTCGCTGTTGTGCTCTTTCACTTGGTTACGCCACCGCCGACGTTCACCCAAGGTGCGCTCTGAATATTTGTAAAAGATCTCGTATGCGTTTCAAAGTGGCTGCACCGCAAGGCAGCTGTGTCATGCGGTGAAGCTTAGGAGTACTAGCGATTCGCTAGTGGAACTGTCGCTGTTGAAGCTGCTGCTAGTAGATTTATCAGTTAAGAACACGTCGAAGTCAAAACTTCGAACATCCGATCCACCCATTAACAGAAACGTTAACTAACACCCAAAGCGATGAAAAGCAACTCTACACTGAACAGCTTTAAGGTTTCGCTTGCAAACAGGCGAGAGTGAGACTTGTATGGCTTGCTTTGTCACTCATAAGCAATTTCCTCAAGACAATTCTGTGAGAGACTGTGCCATCATCTCATCTCTCAAAGCAAACCACTAATATAACTTGGATATTTGCAGCGTGTGTTTGTAGGGCGTCGTATAATGCGTCGTGCTCCTGTAGGGTTGGTAATATCGATGAACAATAAATCGATTAATTGATTAAAAGTATGCCGCAAAACGGTTAATCTTCATTGATGTCCACCTTTCATTTAATTGACTTAATCGATTAGGCCTGTTCGATTAATCGTTTTGGAGAGTGGCCATGGCCCTCAGCTCCCAGTGGCTGCGGAGCACCTGACCAAGGCGGCGGTCAGACCTGCTACGCGACAGAGGATGCTAAGAATCTCTGGGTCCGGACAGGCCGCCAATGGAAACGGAACCTGGCAATGTTCAACACGCGCACCCTCTCGAGTGAAGCTAGCTTAGCAGGACTATTTGAAGAATTATCAGGCATTGCCTGGGATATTATTGGCCTTAGTGAGGTTAGAAGAACTGGTGAGGCTTACACAGGGCTGACTAACGGCCACGTCCTCTGCTACAGAGGTCTTCCAGATACGAGAGAAATCGGAGTAGGATTTCTAGTCCATAAGGAAAAGCGGGCAACATTGATGAACTCTACAGCATTAATGAGAGGGTAGCAGTCGTCGTAATAAAGCTGAATAGGAGGTACAAAATGAAGGTAGTACAAGCCTACGCCCCAACCTCTAGTCACGATGATGAAGAAATGCAGCAGTTTTATGAAGATGATGAATTAGGAATGCGAAAGGTGCAAACTCATAAGACTTCAATGCCAAAGTGGAGAAAAAGCAGGTTGGTGAGCAAGCAATTGGCAACTACGGCAACGATTCCAGGAATGCAAGAGGAGAGATGTTAGTAAAATTCGGGGAAAGAAATATGCTCCGAATAATGAATATCTTCATCAGGAAGCGCAGCAACAGAAAGTGGACCTGGAAAAGCCCTAATGGAGAAACAAGGAATGAAATAGATTTCATACTCTCTGCCGATCCAAGCATAGTGCAGGATGTAGAAGTGTTACGTAAGGTAAAGTGCAGTGACCATAGGTTATTGAGGTCTAGGATTTCTCTCAATTTAAAGAGAGAAAGAGTGAACTTAGTCAAGAGAATACAGGCCAACCTAGAGGCAGTAAGGGTAAAAGCCGACCAATTCAGGCTGGTGCTCGCAAACAAATATGCAGCTTTAGAAAAAGAAGATAAAGACAACACAGAGGTAATGAATGAAAACGTAACTAGGTTGATCTCAGAAGCAGCAATAGAAGTGGGAGGTAAGGAACCAAGGCAAACAGTATAGGGCCGCAGAATTTTTCATTCTTGACTAAGTGCCATTTTATAACATATATTGTTTATCTTGTCAAAAGTAACTAGTTTATAACAAGGTAAAAATTGCCTTTATCAAACGTTTATACACTTGTGTTTCAAACTTGGTTCCACCTCTCAAACATTGAAACAGGGCCCTACAAAAGTAGATAACTGCGTTTCAGCCGGTTTGATAGTACCCAGCAAAAATTTCAAATAATCGATTAATTGATGAAAAACTCTGCATTGAATGATATTAATCGATTAAAAGCTAAAACGATGAACGATTAATTGTTAATCCATTAAAATAATTGATCGACCATCCCTATGTTCCTGCACACATTTAAAAGCACACATGGCCGTGTCTGTACAAACTTATACTTTGTTGCTGATTCGTTTTCTGAAAATTGTGAAGGCGGATTCCTGCGCCAACATGAGAGAGAATCCATGAACAGTAGCTCGTTTTTGATGACAGTTGATGCCAGCACAGCTGAGGGCTCACTTTTTGAACGAAAGAGGCGTTTACGTGTGACTAGGCGTTAAAGAAACCTGTGGGACGATGGCCATTGCAATTTGGAGTAACTGATTATTATAACAAATACTACCCCATAGCGACCTTCAATTCTTAGCGTTTCTTGAAAGTAGCCACGTCTGGACAGGCAATGTTTCACAATGATATTTAAAAACGGGAATGTGTTTGGAGATAGAGGCATAATCATATCATGCACATGACTTTCTACATCCAGTCTTAGCAGGCCGAAGTATTTTTCGCGGTAAAGTGCTGGCAGGAACAACATATACATTAAATCACAAAACGTTTTTTTGGTGATACAAAGTAAAAATATTCATTTTAAAACGTCACTGTTAAAAAAAAACGAAACGAGAAATATACTTGACGTTTAAACCCGTAAGGTCATGGTCGTAAAGAACAAAACTGATGAAATCCCTAGGCTAAGTAGGACATGTAGCAGGTTGACCGGCAAAAAAAAAAAAAACTCGAACTCTCGAAAAACTCGGGATGCGAAACACCGTGAAAAAAAAGAATCAGTGATGCAGGTTTTCCCCACATTCAGATCAATTAAGCCCAGGCTACCTGCACTAACTGGCCTGAAAAGGTTATCTCGTGTTATACTTTCATAGCTTCAAAACCAAATGCAAGCCGGAAATATGAGGCGAAATTGTGAAATGTACAATCTGGCCCAATGGAGCCTTTGTAATGTATAGAAGCCTCTCTTTCCAATCTGCCTTTCATACGGTGCGACGGCGCGTGCTCCATGCCCTAGCGAATTAGTCGCAAAACGTTTTGGAAGGGACACGCGCACGGCCACGAGGCCCGATCTTTGGGAACAGTCCTCCGATATAAAAAAGTTGTTGCAGTTTCACCCGAAAGGCGAAGCATCAATTGTGATAGCAAATTATTAGAGAGCTATATGGAGCAAGGATAGTAGTTTTATCAGCTGTGTAAACTTGGACATGCAGCAGCACCAGCAACGCGCAGAACTGTTGTCGACGCCGTCGGCGTTTTGCCCGCGTTCGCACCAAACGCGCGCGGCGTTGGTGACTGTTGCCGGTGCCTCTGGGGGTGGGTCGGAGGTTTTCCACGAGATCAGAACGGGACACTCATCGAGCAGCGTGGGAAGTCTTTATCACCTTCTCGCCTCGCAACGTTTTTATATAAATAGGCATTTGGTGCCGCAGCTAAACGTCACCTCCCCTCTCTCCCTCCCGTCCCCCCACGGCCTTTCGCGCGACGGAAGAAGTCGCGTTTGCTCTATATATATGGCGATTGTAAAGGAGGAAAGAGACGCTTAATTCTGCAGCCCTTCATGGAGCACGGCGCAGAACGGGCGTTTGCTCTCCGCCGCGTGCGTTCACTCCCCGTGAAAGCGCGCGTCCCACACGCCCTTTCACTCGCACATACAGCACACGGCGCGCGGCGACGAGTTGACGTCATACGGAACCTCACAGCGACGGCGATCGCGACGGCGACGGCGATGGCAGAAATCCGCTTTCGAGTGTCCATATAATTGCTGTCGCAAGAAAGAAAAAAAGTGCATGGACGTGCACTGCTACAAATATTCGTGATTTGTACCGCGTTGCTACTCCACTGGCAGCTCTACGTCGGGGTGGCGCCAAAAACGTCAGTAGCGCGATTACAACTCCAATTTAAAGCAGACAGCGGCCAGGACTTCATCCGGACTGCACCGTGAACTACGTACTCGTAGTTGCCGCATTTCACTGATGGCTAGCAAATTTATCTAAAAACACGTGCGTTACACTTGGGCGACACTTCAAAAAATGTCACAGTTTCGCCCTAAGGGCGAAGCAATGAATGCGATAGCAACACAGCAATGTCATACGAAGTAAGGTGAGCGGCTTTGGTAGCAACAACACGCAGAACTGTTGTCGACGCCATCGGCGTTTTGCCCGCGTTAGCTCAAAATGCGTGCGGCGTTGGTGACTGTTGCTGGAGCCTCTGATATAAATAGGCACTTGGTGCCGCAGCTAAACGTCGCCTCCCTTCCCTCCCCCTCCCCCACGGCCTCTCGCGCGTCCGAAGAAGGCGCGTTTGCTCTACATATATGGTGATTGTAAAGGAGGAAAGAGACGCCTACTTCTGCAGCCCTTAAGCAAGCACGGCGCGGAACGCGCGTTTGTTCTCCGCCGTGCGTTCACTCCCCGTGAAAGAGCGCGTCCCTCGCGCCCTTTCACTCGCACATACAGCGTTCGGCGCGCGGCGACGATTTCATCTCCAAATGACGTCATACGGAACCTCACGGCGACGGCGACGGCGACGCCGACGGCAGAAATCTGCTTTTGAGTGTCCATATAATTGCTATCGCAATAAAACATCACGTTGCTCCCGAAGTCTTCTTGCAGCATCGACCCTCTCTAGCTAGTGATGGCAGCGCGTCCCTGACTTCACGTACAGTCTGTTTCATACTTAGGGGAAATCTCGAAGCGCATTGCATCGCGATGCGGCGAGCGCTGGAGTCGGGTGCCGGAAGTAGCTCGCGCAGGCGCAGACGGTCAAGGCGCGTTATCTTGAACCGCGTCAACTGCTAAGGCCGCGCGCCCTGGCCGCATCGTCGGGAAGCGTGCTACTAGAAAGATTTATCTTGTCCGGTAATCGGGTAAACGCGGGCGGTCCAGATGTTGGGGCGTGCTAGCGGAACCGTAAAAGTAAGCGGCCTGTATGGTGCTGCCACCTGGTGGCACAGAGCTCAAACTGACTAAAACAGCTAATATTGCAGTAACCAAGTGTATTCTACTTCGCTGCTGGTGTAAATTTTCGGCAGTGGCGTAATCGTGTTGCTGCCGAAAATTTGAGAGAGAACGTGACGTAACGTATATTGAGAGAACGGCCGCTCGGCCGTTCTCTCAATATGATTCCTTTCAGGGTTTATATGCGCAGATATGTAATTTTTGCCACGTTTTGACATTATTTCCTATCAGCGATGCGCCATTTCCACAATATTTGAAGCTGACAATGACCTGTGGCTGTAGATGTCGTTGTAAACTGATGCACCACTTTGATAAATCCGACGTGGAAGACAGCGCTTTAAGACTTCGTGAATATGCGAAATGTCTAAAGAATGTGTGAAAGGATTACAAAAAGCGACGTGCAAGTGCAGAAATCAGCGACAACAAACTCCGAGACAGCCGCGTTGGCATACGGAACTCAGATTACCTTAATTAGCCGCACTGCTAGCACAACAGCGCACTCAGGCTTTCTCTCCCGGTAGTACGTCGGTGAGTGCTACATTGGCTTCCAGGTACGACATGGCATTCATCGCCATCCACTAAACGTGCAACCGACGCGCACACTCCACATGGGCGCAGGTATACAAATCAACCGGCGAAACCCCCGGTCCCCATCGAAAACGTTTCCAGTGGCGTGCGGCAGAGGGCAGGGCCGGAAAATGAAAAAGACGGATTATGCATACTTGTGTGCATTTCAAGGAACACCAAGGCATTTTGGTGGCACCACAGACCCCTCTGTTTCTATTAATGAAGTGACTAATGAAGCACCACCATGACCCCAGCCACAGACCTGAACTTTTTGAATAAATAATCTGTGTGCCTGAAATAATACCAAAATTTTCTACTACATATATACAAATTTTTCTATGCTTGGCTTGTCCGTGCAGAAAAAATCAATATCGTCTAGATACGCTAGCAGTGAAATCTCCGGCCTTAGCACGCTAAAACCATGAATGCTATACGATTGAGTGATGTTCATGCACAGCGGCTCCAAAGAAAGAGAAAACTGGAGAGGTGACCGAGGAGAGTCTTGCGTGACAGAGGATTTGATAAATATAGTCTCAGAAAGATCGCTTCTTACAATCTAGTGAGTAGAACATTGACTTATGCTCGTGCACAGCGGCTCTAAGTAAAGGGAATATTGGAGAGGTGACGTATATAGGAGAGCCTTGCTTGATAGAGGATTTGATAAAGATAGCCTCCGACAGATGACTGCTTACAATCAAGTTGGTAGAACATTGTCTATAACAAAGTCGCATTGCTTTGAACAAAGTAGAACCAACATTAGTTTGTTGTAGAAGAGAAAAAAGAAAATAGGTGGGAAACATGATGAAATGCTTTTGCGAGGTCAACTGGAAGTAATACAACCTGTTCATAATTGTTTAAGCAAAAATAAAGAATCGAACGAGTCAGATCAATGTTAGTTTGCATAAAGCGGTCCTTTAATGCACACGTTTGATAAGGCCCAATTAGGAGTGAATTAGCAATTCGCCTTTGCTATTGTAGTCTATTAGACAAATGTTTGGGAAATATTTTATATACAAGATTGCATAACAGTATGGGCCTGTCAGTGATGTAATTTTTCGCGAACGTTAGTTTTTAGAATCAAACTCCTATGACTTTTGGTAAAGAACTGTGGAAGAGTCTCTCTCTGGCAGCCTTTGTGAAAATTTTCTTCAAAGCGAGGCAGGAATGCTTCTTAAATGCACCATAAAGTTCACTTGAAATTTCATCAACACCTGGTGCTTTTCACAAAGGCAACTGATGTAGGTAGCACAGGTAGCTGAGAGAGGACGAGTTCAACCTCTTGCGGTGTAAGACGACGACTTACAGTTTAACACTCTTCATCAGTTCATGGGCTAATAAGAGAGATGAAATGGTTTAGAATTTTAGAATTCTCAGTACGTGAATTAGCGCTAAACAGTGTTCTGTAGTAGTTCGCAACTTGTGCCCTACCATCATTTGTACCTGTTACCAAGTGCGGTTACAGTATATTTCCAATTTTTTTCGCCTTTGCTTGGTGATGCTCATCTAGCAAAGCCTCATGGGTTAGATTATCTGAATTTATTGGCAACTGTGGTGCGAGAGAATACGGGTACCTTATTAGCTTTCTGTGTCATGTTCTTGCAGCTGACGTTAAAGCTAGCAATGTCTTCATACATCAACCGAGAACCACGCACTGTATCTCATAAAATCTTTTGAGACTAATCGCCAACAACGTTTCTTCGTTCTCTCTGTAGAATGACCACACAGAGCTTAGTTTTATAGCCATGGTGCGTACTTCGTGCTTAAATTGTTCCTATGCAGCAAATAAAGGCAAATGAGTAGTAAAACAAGTGAAACTTTTGCACACTCGAATGCAAAATTTCTTATCACTGACGTGTGCGCAGTCAAGAGACAATTTTGTGACATTCATTAATTGTTGCTTGCGTGATGTACCAGAAACAATGCAACATTGTTTATAACCTGTAGAGATGCATTTTTATTTTTGGGTGTGCTCCCCGAACTCCTTCAGAAACACTTTGATCTCAATCCTCTATCCTTGTGAATAAGGTGCGAGCGAGTTGTGGCAATGTACCCTTTAATATGTGTCTACTTATTCGAATGCATTCCCTGTGTGAGACAAGCATGGTATATCAAAATGCCAAAGCTATAATTTCTTCAGCAACTCATTTCATTCAAATTATTGTCCAACTGAAGTATCTACACGAAAAAATCAAATTTAGTCCATATTGATATTCTGCATCGGTGAAGAGCTTATCCTTACTCCTACTTTAGTGCTTCTTGTTGATCTCGACACTGACTAGAGCAGCACGCTTGAAGGTTCAATTGGGACTCTATACGGCTCTGTGAAGGTGTGGGCATTGCCGAGCAAGTGCAAGATACTCGTTAGTTTATTTATATACTGACGTTTCCTGCAAGATTCATTTGTGTCTGAAATAAATACAAAAAAATAATACTTAGCGCTAAGGCATAACTAGGATCAGCGACGTTTTTTCTCATTATTTTCTTTTTCTGTCTTTCGTTCATTTGTGCTTTGCTGCAGTTTGTCCGTAGTAAGGAAACGATTTTTCGGAGCTTTGATGTGGCAAGATTACAGCAAGCAGTGGGTTCTAACAAACGCCCGATAGCCACAAGCATTGCAACGTCAGGTCATGTGTTTAAGCACGTTTATTTTGTGTTTTCATATTTTTGTACAAGCTGTTTAGCACATTGGATGTGGATGAGGTATGCGTATATCATGAAGAGTTGTGAATAAATATCGTTTGTTCTGTGATTTCGACAATGAGTGGTGCGCTATTGTGCTAAAAGCTGTAGTCCACCCTTTGTGTAACTTCTGGAAACGACCTAATTTGCGAAACGTCATAGCTCTAGCTTACTCATACTTTCCATACTAAGAACGACAGGTCTTAAATTTATTTTTAATAACCTTAGTGACCACAAAACTGAGTTCATGATTAATTCAGGGAGCACTATCAAAATTTTATTGCGAATGTAACTCTTTGCCTAGTGAGATATGACTTCATGGAGGAGCTTTCTCCTCATTGATTTGACGTGCCTTTAAGAAGATCACGCTGTACGTCGAACGTACCGTTAAAATACATTAAGGAAACCGTTCAACGCATATTTAATAAATGTTGGCGCGTTCGCCTGACCTATATGCAGACACTTCACTGGAAATAAAGCTTTGCAATTGGTTAAAACTGCGCATTAGTCAATCAACGTAAGCTTGTTGTGTGGAAAAATATCCCAGCATACCGTCATTGACTGAGAATAGCCATTTCCCTTTCGGGTGTGCTTTTCTGCTTGATGCTCCCCCACTCTGATTTCTCCTTGTGTTTGTCTCCGTTCTCTCATCAATTGCAAAGGTCACAGCAGCAGCGTGCTTGCAGCGACTGTTGACACGGCTTCAGATTAACATATTACTGGTTGACTGCTCCTTGCTTTGTTGAGCTGTAAGAATATTTTCATATCTATAAAAAATGTTGTCAAATGTAAATGACCACATAGCAATGGGGATTTATGTTTACTTCGAGGACTGCATTGAGGCTAGATCACCGCAGCGAGCTTCATCTGGGGAACATTCATTCCAAAGATGATGATGTCGTTCGTGAAAGACCGCAACAAGAAAGGTTTCAATCGAAAGTTTCAGTGTATCCTATCTCACATTTTGAATGCTGGAAATTACGAAGTTGATGCACTTGCGTACGCAGCAATCTCACATCCTCATAAAGGAAAAGTACCAAAAAGCAATCAAGTCAAGAAATCGGACATTCGTGGGATTCCGCCACACGTACCCGACGTAACCAGGCTGTTTCGTCGAGAGGAAGCCTTGCTACTGCACCAAATAAGGAATGGATCTGCTTACCCCAGCGCAAGACAGGGGTAATTGGAGATCGCAGGGTGAGACCTTCGTCGTGCCGTGGACATAAATGTAGGCGGATGATGATAATGATGGCGATGATACCCCTGCATACCTATTCAAGACGTGATGTACCAATTATTCGCTGTCTACTTCATGCAATGAGACAGAAGATATCGAACGCTTTTTGAAGTCGTCCACAAGCTACCATGGGGAAAGGGGCGCTCTACTTGCGACCTTACAACGTGTGTCTTCAACACCTTGTGTTTCCGGAAGGATCTGCTACAGTCCACAAGGAAGCTGCACGCCTTCTTCGCACCTTTTGAAGACACACTAATTACTGCTCGGCAGATGTTGAATACTCCAGTGACAATTAAAGAGAGCTCAGGCGGAGCAACTGCTGGCCTAAATCTCCAGGCTAAACCTGCCTGTAGCTATAACACAACACCATCAGCACATGATGTTTTCTTCCTGCCACTCACGAAAATTATAGGCATGCCCTGCCTCGATAACTTCCTTGCCTTTCTGAAGTTAGTGGTCTTACGAAACGTTTTATACTTCACAATGCCTTGAAAGCCGCAGCAGAGGAATACGGGCAATACCATGGGCGTCGCGTCCTCTCCTACGCATCCCGCCGCCTTGCGATACTTCGCCGCAGTGGCGGTGTTCGCAAACGCGCCGATGGTTTCGTATAAGAGCCGCCCGGTGCCAATATGGAGAGGCTTTTGAACCCTCTAATCAAGCAGCAATTTCATTCCTTGCCTCACAAAGTCGACTGGTTTCAGCGTCTTCAAAATTAAAATCTTTATTTTTATTTGTTCTATGTGTGGCTTTATTTGAAAAAGAAGCTGAAGAGCTTGACCGTGAAAATTTAGCTTTCTTGACACATGATGCGCTTTGCGACCTAAAAGTCCTTCCTGTCGGGTGCGGTTCCAATCCTGCCACTTTCCAATTTATGGACTGCATCCTTCTGCATCTGGACATCATCCCTTTTTGTTTGAACAAGTTCACAAATATTTCGAATTGCCTAAAGCATTCTTGCAGCGATCCGCACTCTAACCTCACTACCAAGCTTTAAAATTATAACTCAATCATGTAGTTTGCCGCAAGGCATTCAGCCAGACCCTGACAAATTGGTGGCGTTTCCTCGTTTCCACCCTTTCCAAAAAGAAAAGAAGTCTGTCTATAGTCGCGGACAACTTTCGGTAGCATTCAATGGACGCTGTATTCGAATCAGGACCTCTAGCACAGAAGCCCGATACTGTGACCAATAGGCTACGGACACTCTCCCCCCACTTCCGTGTGCCCCGTAAAACATTGTAGTTTTGGCTTGTAAATCCCCAGGAATTTTTTAAGTATAGTACCACGTCAGCACACGTAATATTGTTTACCGATCCCGAAGATAGTGCAGTCAAAACGTTTAAGCAGTCCGATGATCCTCCAACTTGCCTTAAGCGAGGCGTGACGCGATAGGTTACCAGTGGACCCGCCCCATTCTCACTCCCGATTTGCTCTAGAAGACTGTCTTTCGCCGACTTCAACTGCACTTTAAATCACCTTCCAAATTTTTTTGTTGAGAATTTCCTCACGCAGTGCAGCATTGCGATATTTAAATACACGAAATATTATGAACACTGTTAGCATTGTGGGCCCTTTTCTGGCCATTGATGAAGCATTGATTGTTTGTTCGTAACATTTTCACAAATTAAGTCAACCGTCTTATGAGGGCACCATTGCGTCATCATGTGCAATTAAGATGGTGGGAGTTTGACGAAGCCAAACGGAAGCATGTGCGATCTTTGAAGTGGCATTGAGCGTTGCCCGCTTTCATGAAGTAAGTAATGTTTGGCTTTGATGTTCACGGCAGCCTTTTCTCGGGTCTAGTTTGATTTCTTTACCATGTTCAAAAAGTGTTGCAAGGCCCCTTAAAGCTTTAAAAAGAGGAAAAGGCTAAGAACCACCTTAAGGGACTGTCAGAGGCGAATGGTAACACCGAACGATAACCACTGTCCAAATTCACATATACTGTTAGCGTTCGAAAAGAAAATTATCAATCCAGTCTACCTGGTGAGACTTTCTCAAATGTGCATTATTTTTTGCCATAAATCAGAAAAAAATACTGTGTAGAAGGTGCTTGAAAAAAATTAAAAAAATAGAATTAGTTTGATTCTTATATCAGTTGGAAGAACGAGATATTATGAACTAACTGAAGCGCGTTGTGGTACTGAAACCTCCATTCAATTCATTGTAAACTACTATTAGACTCTGTAAACTTCATTATATCTTGTTTATTACATCTACAAGAGCATTAAACCAGTTGGGTGCTATGGAAGTTTCCCGCAGTCATCTAAAGTTGTTCATCACCTCTTCGAACCAAGAATTATTTTTGGGAGATTCCAAGATCATAAAATATTAGCTGAGCTGAAACACCTTATGTGCGATGGCAAGCCAACGCTACCTGGATTAGTTGTAGCAAAGTGTAAATGATTCGGGAATGTTATCAGAAACATGTACTTTTTTCGTCTATGCGTATGTAAGTTTAAAGCAAAATAATTAATGTCTGGTAACCATAACATAAAGAATCCTAAAATGTTGGTCATAAGCAAAACTAGGAATTGCATCGCTGTCGGTAGTTTACAACCCCTGATAATGTTCATTCAACGCAACAAGGACATATGCAGGGTCATAAGCAATTTTGTTATCAATTGTAAAGCATTCTGATCTGTCAATCTATCATGGTAACACTGAGCCTCAAAATTTAGGTAGCCCTTTAACTGCACACCAATAAAAATATCTTTAGCCAAATGCATTAAGGCGAATTGCCCGTCAGACAGAATAAAGCCGGGCAATGGCATCGTTATCCTTACTGCTCTTTGAGCGCTTGGGTCCTCCATGGCCCCATGATAACTGCGCATTTTTTATCCGAAGTCTCTCAGGTTTTTTTCTGCTTGGTTTTAAGGGAAGCACACATTTTGGCGGCTCTATAATTTCCTAACAAGAGGGTTGACATCAGACCTTACTCTGAACACACTAAAGGCAACAAGAGGATAGAGAGATTTAGCACAGCCTTAGTGTATACTGTGAGCGTTACCCTATACCAGCTGCCGCGAATGCGCATGTGCCGAGTTAAGTGGGCGTCGGTATAAGTTTACCGGAACGCTCCGCCTTACGTATACCAGGATTGCGTATGCAACATGACAGCACCTAGGCTGACCGCTCAGGTCCTGATTTGCCCATGATACTTGCTGTTCTTTCTGACAGTAAAACAGAAACATAAATTATTTTGCACTGCGACATTTGTCCACGATACCAATACTTCTAAATACTAAATTAAGAACTGCAATCTATCTTGCATTGTCTTAAGCAGAATTAGTGATTCCGAAAGACATACAAATATTATTAAGTCCATTAGCTAAGATGCTGCCGCATGCTGCTGAAAACACATAGGCGCGCATTCAGAGAACGCTCTTACGCTTGAATTGTTCGTAAGTGCAAATTATATATGCTACAAATAATATTAGCGAAGGGGACCAGCCAATGGAAAAGAGCACTTATGAACTATAGGATTTATTCACAACACAGTTCTCGCACAACATGTTTCTGTGGATAAGGGCCCAGAATAGTAGCATTGCGAAGGAAAGTTTGCACCAAAAAGAAATCCGCTTTCTTCAGGAGAAGGAATGAAAGACAATTTAAAATCAGACTTGAACAGAACTACAACACAACCACCTCTGGTGGTCTTCCCTTTGGCCTTCCCATTTCTTTTAGTCCACCATTTACTGACAACTTTACGCCAAGACCGAGATTGCCGCTCTCAGCAAGGCCCAATGAGAAGAGTGTATGGGGCTTCTATGCCACAGGGCGCTGCGTCCTGTCTATGGAGGATGAAGTAAGCTAGTTGAAAGTAGATAAAGTAGGCTGTCCTCTGCTGCTCTAGTTTTCAAGGCCGCATTTGTTTTGCAAATCCCTGTGCGTTGCATACACCGAAAAATGTAAAAATTATGCGGCAATAACAATAACCCCTCATAGTGCTAAAACGTATACCCTTTGGTAGTCTTCCTTTTATTATTACCACATTAATAAACTGCAAAATAGGGCACATTAGCTGGTCACTAAATAAAAAAAGGCAGTTGCCTGGAATAAGATACGTTGGATGCACTCACGCTCTGTGGGCAGGAAAAGTACTGGTATTGCGCTCAACAAATTTGGCCACCCTCTGCACGCAAGAAAGCCAGGATTCTTCAGCACTCACCAATTTTCAATACATTATTGACGTTTTTATATGCACCGCATTGCTTCTCATCTCGTGGCATACTTGATATGAAAAGCCAGCGCTGTGTTTATCAGGACTTGGAATTGTATTGACTGATAAGCAGTGTCTGATGCCTACTAGGGCGGAGCTGAGTGACCTAAAAAAAAAGCTCAGCTCTCTACTAATCAGTACCTGCTGAGGCAGTCCCGCTCCTTCAGATGGTCGCTAAACCGTAATAGCTTTACTGTTCATTCCAGAGTTCCAGGGCAGCCAGCGCGGGTACCCATCGAATCTCAGCTGTGCAAGTGCAATGAAGCCTGGAAGCGTGACTTGCTCTCGTCTGCTGCATTTTCTGGGCGCGCTCTGCAACAATTTTTGTTTATGTGCTTATGCTATGTTGCAATGGAAGTAAGAAAAGTAGCAAAGACAACGGCACACACGTCAAGTTTGCTGTATCCCACAAGGATGATGCTGCAAAGGGCGCAATAATGAGGCTGTGTGCGCAACTAAGAGAACTTCCGTCGCTTTAAAGAAATACCCTGTATCTATGTTATACAGAAGTATGAAGTGAAGCTGTCATGGAGCACTAACACGGTTATTGCAGATGTGTAGCGAGGCATTGACTGGCATTCAGTCAATTCGTGTGCACAAGAATAGTATAACTAACATTGTTCGTTTAATCATGATCGCCCGTATTCACAAACAGCACTAACGCAAAAATTATTCGTAAAAGCAAATTCCGCCAAATCGTGACACTGGACATACCATTAGCGGACGCGGCTAGCCAGTGGCTAAAAAGCACTTACGAACGGAAATCTTTGTATATTCTGCCCCATGTCTGCTTCACGTCACTGAGCAGAAATTTTGGAAACTATTTGTACAGCTGCCCAAGAGGACGGTGGACCATAAACAGAAAAATAGAATAAAACCGTCCATGTCTATCGGCGTTTTCATTGAAGCGAGAACGAGCAACAAACAAAGTACGACATACTTATATTCTAAAATTTTACTTAAATATGCCATTAGGCGCAAAAAATGTAGCGGGCGATCTTGTCTTATATGGGCAAGAATGTGGTGTTTTAAAGAATTTTGACATTAATAATTTAGGAAAGGAATGGCTTGCCCTGAAGTGTAAACCGTCAAAGCACGCTTTAGCTTCTACGGTCATAAAGCACTTTCGATGAGGACGAGGTAAGGCATAAGTGGCTTTCCAATCAAGGCTAGCTTGGCGGCCTCTTGCTGACTTTCTTGATCATTATTTCGCTCTCACGCCTGTAATATAACTGCGCAAAGGACAGGCAGTGCTACTACTAGCGCCCTTCTGGCAATTTTTGTAGCGGGATGCACACGCGCAGCAGTCGTTATGTGGCATTCAGGAATGTCGTGGTGGGTGACCTGCTCTCCGTTTAACTTTGAGTTTCGCTTTCCGGGTGTTTTGAAGCCTGTTCTATGGTGAAGAGTCTCCTTGCATGTCGTAATTTTATTCTTTCTTTGGGACAATTTGCTCATTCAAATTCCACTTCGCGAGTAGCCCATTTTGACCTGATAATGAACTGGTGCCGAATTCACAGTTTTTTGTTCGTAAATGCTGTTCGACAATGGCTGGCCGCTTTCGCTAATTTATATGTCCGTCATCCGCAATGGTTGGTGTATGCGCTTACGAACAATTCAAGTGCAAGAACGTTTTTGTGAGCACGGGCCCTGCTTCTTTGATAATATCTTGCATGATTTAACTATATGCGACGAAGCTAACAAGTCTCGATTATGTAGCGCACAAGTAGCAGGGATCTAGGAGTCGCATCACATGCGCAATGTTACATTTTTTTATAAACGAAATGTTGTTTATCAGTGCTTCAACGTAAAAGTTTTGCTTTATTGTTTTTTTTTACTTTAGGCAGATATACTGAGTGTACAAAGTAGCTAGCATTATAAAATGCGGTCGACGGTCTCTATATTTTCGATCGTTCTCTCTTCAAGCGCCAATTGTACCCTCCCGCATTTTGATATGGGTGAAATAAAAAAAAAACGGCCGAGTGCCATGCATTGGGTGCACATTGAAAATCACCAGGTGGTAAAAATTAATCCGGAGGCCCCACTATACGGTGCATCCTCTAATCATATAGTTGGTTATCGCACTTAAAATCCCAGAATTTACTTCAAATATACATGGTGATGAAACTTAAGTCGACAAGTTTTTTTTTTAATTAGGCGCTTAGATGTATACGTGAACTTCATCTCTACAGTAAGGTTATGCGTCCAGGGGGACACAGAACGAGGTGGTAATTATTGATGTTGGTGGCTTAATTAGCTAAAATTGAATAATTAATTTTTAGCGGCTGCAGTAAGCAGGCATGTTTCTATTGAAAAGTTAGACGCAATCGTGTTTCTACACTGTATCAGTTGGAAGAATTCTTCTAGTGTGTCTGTGCTCCGTGATATCCGACTCCAAATTTTAATTGTCGTGTGCGTGATTACGCATGCAAGAGAGTTAGGAGCGGCGCAAAGCTCCTCCCTGATGTGAAGCGGCTGTTGCGTGTGGCGTTTAATCTGACAGTGGGGCGGAGGCACTGGCAAAGATGATAACTGACCCCCTTCCCCTCTCGGCTGGCGAAATCAAGATATGACAGCCGAACGCCGCACGCAACAAGTGTCACAAAAAGGGAGGAGCTGTGCGCCGGTTCTCACTGTCTTGCATGTGTAATCTTGCGAACGGTAATTAAACTTCGCAGTTAAATATCTCGGAGTACGGATGCCCTAGAAGAATTCTGCCAAATGAAACTGTGTAGAAACACGATTGCATCTAACTTTTCAGTACAAACATGCCTACTTAGTGCAGCCACTAAAAAGTTAATTATAAATTTTAGGTAATTAAGCAACCGACATCAATAATTACCACCTCATTTTGTGTCCCCCTGGGCGCCTAACCTTACTGTAAACGTGGTCATCACGTACATCTAAGCGCCTAATTAAAAAAAAACGTCGATTTAACGTCCATCAGCCAGTATATTTTCAAGCATAACCTCGCCATTTGGTTCTTGGTGCTTAGATTGAGGTTCGCACTGGTGGCACCAACTTTCACCTCCACCAATGACTTTTAACACAAACGTGGCATTACATTTGGCCGCTTCCTAAAGTTGAGCAGCATTTGTTCATCTGGTTTCTTTTCTTCGTTTGTTGGTGTTTAAGGGACGGCGTTTGCATTAAGTTTCCGTTTCCCTAAATCATTGCGTAATATCAGGCGGCACACATCCCTGTTCAATTTCAGAGCTTCTGAATCATGCGCACAGTCACACCGTAGTAAATGCCTCCCACGTTCTATTTTTTCATCGCTATGTGACGTTGATGGACATCCAACTGGGTGTCATCTTGTTCCTAATCTGTGCCCTTCCAAAACCTATCCCGTCATTGACAGGTGCATAATAATTATTTGATTAACGTTAGGGTACTTCATGCACTTTCTAGAGTCCGTCCGTCTTTCTGTCTGTCCGTCCGCCCGCCCGCCCGCGGGCGGGCGGGCGGGTTGCATCGAATAGGAGGTATCCAATTAGCGGGCGACACTGGTATTTTCCACAGCGCGAAACTGCAACCTATAGTTACCGCGTATTTTCATCGTGAATTCCAAAATGTGGGCATTTATGAAGAAATCCTGGTTGCCTCTTGCCCGGATTCCGAAAATAGATCTTATGAGAACTAAATAAGAAAACCACCCACATAAGGGAAGTGTTCCACCGCTCTCACGTCTCCTAAAGCGGATTAATGTTTACTGCTTCCTTTCCTTAGGAAAAAATCTAAGAGAACGGGTGCTATATTTACTATAACCAATGCAGATTCCTACGTTTTGATCATATATAGATCCGCGAAAGCAAAGAAAACAAAGAATATATTCACAGTCTTTAAAGATCAAGGTAGTCCTGACACTTATGACACTTATGACACTCACTCTGAAACTTTATCCTTCCATATCTGTCAATCCTGTCTACAACAGTGTAGATAGTTTCGGGCTGAGGAATGTTGTAAAAAAGATGTTTTATATCCACTGAAAACCACTCTGATTCTCAGAAAAAGCACTTTTTCTAATCTCTACATTGACGTTGATCGTAGTTGCTTCCTACAATTTCACTCGACGTGATGATGATGACGATAATGGTGATTATAATAATTTGTAGAAAACTGGGAAAAAGGCAATTCGTGTGATTTAAAACTGAAAATTTAAATAATACTTTTCATTTTTATTTTCTGCATTGGCGTTGATTGGGGTTATTTCTTACAATTTCACATGAAGTGATGATGTAGATGATAGTGATGATGATGATGACCATAATAATAAAACGCAAGCTCCATTCAAAGTTTCATATTGTAAGCTCTTTTATCTAAAGTAACAAATACCAAAATATTTGTATGAAACTGCGGGAAAAACGGCAATTTGTATGCAATCAATTTTTGTTTCAAATATACTAGTGCCCATGTGGATGAACATTTATTTCTCTCTCAACTACAAGTAACTAAAAAAATTGACAGCCGATCCACGAAGTGAATGCTGATGATGGACCGAAGCTCCTTGGACGATTACGGCTGCTGCTCGAGCTTTCGCCTCGGGGTCTTGCTGCTGTTGTTGGCATGCTGCTGCTTCTCCTGCCCGTAGCTCGGAGTTAGCTTCGCGGCGTTGCCGTTGGGCTGCCGCGTCTCGTTCTCGAAGTGTAGGATCAGAGTCACGACGTTTGCGCTTACGTTCGCGCTCCTCCATACTGCAGTGCTGTAAGTGTAGCGACAACGGCGCGGCGCCAGCGCAACACCTGCGCGCGGTCGGTATGCGCGCTGCGTGCGCTCTGGGAACGGTTCTGCGCATGACGTCGTGCGCTTGCTCGGAGAGGGGTTTCGGAGCGGCGCCGGCGCAACACCTGTGCGCGGTCGGTTTGCGCGCTGCGTGCACGACGGGGAGCTACGACGACGATGGCGACAACGGACATCGTGAGAGCCTGAAAACATATTGCTTCATATGCCCTATCCAAGAGTATAATCGCAGAAATTTGGGCCTGTTTGTATACCATGGTAAATATTTTGAAGAGCAATAACGAGGAAATAAAATCAACCAAAGACAGCGCTAACTTCCAACAAACTTTATTCGTGAGAACAGCAGCTTATTTAGATTACAGCGACAGCAGATGACAGCAACTATTCATCATTTGAGGAAGTCGATCTTTCTCTCCGTCAAAAGCACCCAAGGAGTGCTTACACAATCTGGCCCGAGTTCTAAGATAAGATTGGCTTCCATTTTCGCGAGTCAGCCGGTCACGATCCTTACGGACAGTAGTACAGGAATCAAAAGAAGGCTTGCATCCGCAGCTTGTACGATGAAACATCAGCCAACCATCACGTGTATTTTTCACATTGTTTGCATGCTCAGGGAGGTGATCACTGAGGCACCGACCCGTCTGACCTATATGCAGCTTACCACACGAAAGTGGTATCTTGTAAACCACGTTTTAGATACAACTGACAAAGTGCACTCTGTGTTTTTTATTACATATGTTCTTTCCATCTAACAAGCGCCTTAAACGACACAACTTGCCTATTTTTCAAGGTGCAGAGAAGACCATTTTAGCTTTGAAGCGTTCGTCTATCTTTTTTCAGATTATCTGGCACTTTATGAAGATAGGAAATCACTGAAACGCTTTTTTCTTTGTCTGAGTCGGCTTGCGCAGGTCTTATACAGGAGGGCGCTTTCGCAGCACTGACGCAGCTACAGCAGTTTGGACGTGAATTGCGTACATAGGACAACCTTTTTGATTGCATTTCTAGACTGATAACCCATCTCGTGAGCGCAACACTTCTGAAGTGCATTGCGGAAGCACTCGTTTACCCCTATCATTACGAGCTTCGAGTGGGCCGACTGAAATGGGAGGATGGGTTTGTTACTACGAAGGTGATAGCGCCAGCAGTCGTGTTAGGTGTAAAACACACAGCTTTGTCTAAAAACCGGATTGCGTCCGGTACGGCTAATTCCTGTGTAAACAAAAGAGGATCAAGAGAACCTTTGAAAACTGATAAAATACTATGAACTATGAGTTAGTAGTTACAACGTTACAACTACGTAGTCACCCAGGACGGGGGCGATGAACCGGTCCTGGATGACATATTTCTAGCCAAGGTTCATTGTATTTTATCAGTTTTGAAAGATCCTCGTCATCCTTTTTTGTTAATGCATGAATTGCCCGTACAGTACGCAATCAGATTTTTAGACATAGCTGCGTGTTTTCACCCTAACATGACATAGTGGCGATATCACCCTAGCAGCATCAAACCCATCATCCCATACCAGTTGGTCCACTCTAAGCTCTCAAAGAGGGCGATTGTACACGGGTGCTTCCGCAATGCACTTCAGAAGTGTTGAACTCACGAGATGGGTTATCAGTCTAGAAATGCAATCAAAAACGTTGTCCGATGCTGGCTACGTAATTGACGTCCACACTGCTGTAGCTGAGTCAGTGCTGAGAAGGCACCCTCCTGTGTAACTCCTGTGCAACCCGATTCAGACAAAGGAAAAAAACGTTGCAGTGATTCTTTATCTTCATAAAGTGTCAGATAATCTCAAAAATATAGGTGACCGTTCCAAAGCTAAAATGGTCTTCTCTTCGCCATGCAAAATAAGCAAATTGTGTCGTTTAAGGCTCTGTTTTGACCGAAAGAACATTTGTAATAAAAAAAAAAAACACAAAGTGCACTTTGCTAGTTGTATCTAAAACGTGGTTTACAAGATACCACTTTCGTGTGGTAAGTTGTATATAGGTCAGACGGATCAGTGCCTCAATGATCATCTCCCTGAGAATGCAAACAATGTGAAAAATAAACGTGATTTTAGGCTGGCATTTCTTTGTACAAGCTGCGGATGTAAGCCTTCTTTTGATTCCTGTAATACTGTCCGTGAGAATCGTAACTGGCTGACTGACGAAATTATGAAAGGCAATCTTATCTTAGAACTCGGGCCAGATTGTGTAAGTACTCCTTGAGTGCTTTTGACGCAGAAAAGGTCGACTTCCTGAAATGGTGAATAGTTGCTGTCATGTGCGGTCGATGTAATCTATATAAGCTGCTGTTTTCACGAATAAACTTTGTTGGAAGTTAGCGCTCGGTCTTTCGTTGAGTTTCTTCCCTCGTCCTTGCTATTCAAAATATTTTACCATGGTATACAAACAGGCCTAAATTGGAACGGTTGTACTCTTGGATAGGGCATATGAAGCAATATGTTCTTTAGTTACTTGTAGTTCAACGAGAAATAAATGTTCATCCACGTGGGCACTAGTATATTTCAAACAAAAACTAATCGCTCACTGACAAACAGACAGACAAAGAACTTTATTAACTGGGTCCTGAGAAGCCCTGCCCTAAGGCAGAGCTGCGGGCCGCTCCCACGTGGGGACGGGTAGGCCGAGCCTAACCGCCGCATCACTAATTGTCGTTTTTCCCGCACTTTCATACAAATATTTTGTAATTTGTTACTTTAGATAAAAGAGCTTTCAATATATAACATTGAATGGGGAACAAGGCGGATACATTACATGAAACAAAGCGGATATATATATATATATATATATATATATATATTGATACATCAACAGACAGGAAGAAAGATAGTGCTCTTCCGATAACGGCTTACCATATAACATCCAAAAAGAACATGCTGGAAACATTTCTGAAAGTCCTTTTTGGAAATAGATTATTTCATGGATTCAAGTGCTGCTTGGAAAGGGCGCAAATGTTTGTGGAATATGTCAATTACGTGTGAGTGTTCGTTGCATGCCCGCCAAATGATTCTTCGAGACGCCAGAAGAAGATAGGTGAAAGGGTTTATCCACCCGTTATTTTTCACTGAATTTTTATACTAACGTGATCCAATATTTCTTACAATCAATTAGACAATCTACAAGCTTCGATAAGAAGTTTAACTTCTTAACTGGCAAGATAGGAAAGACGTTACCTGGAACAGTTTTATAGCTTTAGTTCTTTACTTTGCTCAAATACATACCAATTGAAATATTTAACGGTTTTTCTAAAAACTAAGCGAGATGCAGTAGGTAAATTTTCTCGTTGATCAGGTGGTGAAAGGTAAATGTATTGTCAAAAACTGGTCTCTGACACTTGCTTTGGCAAGGTCAATGTATGTTCTTGAGATGTACCTTTACGGAGTTAAGAAGTAAGTGCTTGCGTAAAAAAAAAGGAGAAACGATTTCGCATTCGCGAGAATATGACCCCCATGCGCGCTAAGAAGATAACGACGAAGTAATAAGGTTCTGCGACCAATACATCTGCTGCTGCTCACGCTCGACATTTTATTGAATACCATTATTGATCAGGTACCTAAATAAAGGTAAATTGAAAGGCACAGCCTAATATTTGAATTTGTCTAGTTTTGCAGGTGCTTTTGTCAGCTCAACAATATTGTTGAGCTACCAGCTACCTAGCGCAAGACAGGGGTAATTGGAGATCACAGGGAGAGGCCATTGTCCTCCAGTGGACATAAATATAGGCTGATGATGACGATGATGATGACCAGCTAAAGGTTTAAGTCAGCTCTTGTGCTTCTTCAGTGCAGATCTTTTATATCGAGTGAGGACTGAGAGCGCAGCTTTTGTTCACGGCCAACCTGCATGGAGCACCGATATCGCTCTATGCAGGTCTAGGTTGGTGAGTGCTGGCGCTCGCTAACACTCCTAGGGTTATTTGTAGTTCTAAGTCATACTCGTAAATACCCCAGAAAGTGGATGGTAAAATGGCGCCGCGGTAGCTCAATGGTGAGAACATCGCACGCGTAATGCGAAGACGGGGGTTCGTTCCCCACCTGCGGCCAGTTTTTTTTTCATCCATTTTCCTTTTGATTAATTTGTCATTTTCGTTAATTCAATTAGTAAGTACAAGTAATTTCCCCTATGTTGTCCTTGGTGTCACTGTTGGCTTCTTATATGATTAATAAAAATCGGGCCCCTCGGTTCCCTTTCTTCTCGTTCATTAGATAACGAGGGCTCGAATCCGGCAGCATTGATGCCTTCAAGTAGCATATGTGGGTATATTGACCAGTTGCCTTCACCCACAAGATCACGTACTCGTGACGCCTGCGGCAGAAAGGATGTTCCACATCCGCCGCCTAGTTTTGTGAGTGGTGGCGCTGGCGAACACTCCCAGGGTTAGTTCGAGTTGTAAAACATAAATACCCCAGAAAGGTGATGGGAAAACGGCTCCACGGTAACTCAATGGTGAGAGCATCGCACGCGTAATGCCAAAACGTGGGTTCGTTCCCCACCTGCGACCAGTTGTTTTTTCATCCATTTTCATTTTCATTTCATTTATTATACCCTCAAGGCATGTGAAGGCTTTACAGAGGGGAGTGGGCTACAGGTAAATTCAAACAGTAAGTATTACAAGAGAAACAAGTACAACATAAAAATATAATTTGACAAATATATCAGCAGGAATGCAATGAACAATGAAAAGAAAATTATTACAATAAAAAGACAAAATATACAAGTACATGAAACCGCTTTCTAGCAAGTAATGTTGGTTAAGGCATCACGAAACAAGGAATTATCGCTGATGGATACAATGTTTGCGGGAAGGTGGTTCCACTCTAATGACGTCCGAGGTACAAATGACAGGGAAAATGTATTTGTGCTGTAAGAAGGGACGTGAACCTTGTAAGAATGATCGATGCGACGAGATACGTTGTGTGGAATATGAATGAATACATCATGCAGTGTTGTATGGTGAAACATTTTGAGAAATGATCATAAAAAGAAAACTTGACGTCGAGCTGCAAGAGATGGAAGCGAAAGGTTAGTTTTCATGGCTGTTACGCTGGCAATTCTGTTGAGTTCGAAAGAATAAAATGAGCAGCGTTATTCTGAACTAATTCTAATGCGTTAATTAAGTTTAAGTTATTAGGGTCCCAGACTGATGTAGCGCATTATAATTTCGGGCCGTATTAGGGTTTCATAAAGCAATAATTTCAAAGAGTGTAGAGCCTTCAAAAAGTTTCGCCTTAAGTAACCAAGAGCGCGGTTAGCATTGTTTACTATATTATTAATGTGGGTTGCCCAGGTAAGGTTGTATGTGACATGAATTATGAAGTATTTGTACGAAGTTACCTGTTCTAAAGGAAGTTTACTTAAATAGTATACTTGAGAGACGTTAGGTGTCCTAGATACATGCATAGCTTTACACTTGTTAACATTCAATTCCAGTATCCATAAACTGCGCCAGTTAGATATTATATCAAGGTCGGATTGAAGATGATTAATATCACAATCTGCAGTTATTTCTCAATAGATAACACAATCATCAGCGAAGAGATGAATGTTAGAAGTTACTTGCGAAGGAAGGTCGTTAATATATATTAAGAACAAGAAAGGATCGAGAACCGTTCCTTGGGGCACTCCGGAAGCAACAGAACACATCGGTGAATTGCAGCCGTTAGCAGTGACGAATTGTGAGTTATGAACAAGAAAACATTCGATCCATTTTAAAAGATTACCATCAATATTCAAATGGGTTAGTTTGTGGATTGGAAGTTTGTGACAGACTTTATCGAAAGCCTAATTTATCATTTTCTTTAATTCAATCAGTAAGTACAAGTAATTTCCCCTAAGTTGTCCTGGGTGTCACTGTTTGTTGGCTTCTTATGATATAGAGACAAATGTACTCTGAACTCTCTCTAATCAACCTTCTAGACTGGCAAGTGCTGTTCCAAATGGCAGTGGCATTTCTAGCGGTGGTAGGTAGAGGGATGTGTACAACTTAAGGAATACACCTGTGTTTCGGAATTCCCTCGAAATTCGACTTGCCGTGCCCAGGGTGCGCAGGCCGCGTTTATCTGGGGCGAGAAGGTGAGCTCGGAACCAGATTATTCAAGGGTCAGTAACATCACACTTCCTAAAGTGTGTAGCTTTGCCCAGGTAGTAAGAGAAATGGAACTCATCTGTATTGCGTGTCCATGACACCACTTTTGTCTTTCGTCCGCTTTGTACCAGTTTTTTCCCCCACATCAATCGGTAAATGCGGATATGTCTTGGTGAAATAGAATGCAGTTTGTAAGATTGCGAATTTCTTTGAATGCCTTTAGAAAGACTATCTCTCTTAGACTTTTGATATATAACTTACAAACAGACGGAAGAAACTTAGGTGACTGTTTGGGCATGCTTGTAAGACATAAAATAACTTTATGCGCACAAGACCAGGACAGGGAAAAGGCTAAGACAGAGAGAAGTGGTCCAAATAAAGAGCCCGGGGGCACGCCACTGGCCAAGAAACCAACGTGCTTGATGACTGTCTGTTCCAGGTGACATAACCTTCTCGGTCTGACAGTTAGTCTTGCAGCAAATGTATAAAAGATGCGGAAACAGCGCTACCGATGTGTGGGTGGTAAAAGTGACAAAGTTTATAGTTGTTGAACAACCCGGTATAAACCCATGCTTATTAGATATTAGGCTCTTCCACACGCTGCATGCAAATACTGTGTGCAGGACTGGCGAGACAGACTAAAGGAGTGATATCGGTCTTTAGTTTAGCACGTGTTTTCGAGAAAGGTTTAAGGACGTGAATGACATGAGATATTTTTCATGTTATTGGAAATGTTCTTGTTTACAGGCAGGTGTTGTGCATGCAAGTTAGTATTGTAGTAAGCACATTGCCGAATTAATAATTTAGAGTCATAGGAACACCATCAATGCCACATGACAGCAATGATTTCTCGTTGCGAATGGTTTTGGCGATAAGTTCATCCCTAATTGACGTAGAGCTTGGTGCATCACCCCTGAGCAATGGAAGGTCGAACGAAGTGGGTCTCCTTCCCAGCCGAAAACTGATTGAAAGTGGGCAAACGCATCTGAGGCACCCTCCATAGCTCCAAGATTACTTGTTAACAGAGAGATCATATCTGCTTTATTTGATGTTGACCTGCGTTGCACATATTTGAAAAAATTTTGAGGTTTTTTTCGAAATATATTTTTCGAATGAGCTAATGTGACTATTGTGACCACAGTTATACATTTGTCGCTGACGTATCGGTGCTCCTTCAATTTAGCTTTTCATTTCCCCGATCTGCTCTTAACCTTTATGTGGGCGTGCTCTTTGTACTTCAGTGATTTCCGAAGTTCGCTGGAAAACCTAAATGGGTACCGAGAAGGTCTAATTTGTTTTAGGGGAGCGTGCACACATGCATTCCTTCCTGCCGAACGTCAGCGAAATGTTGAACATGATAATTTGCATTGTCCGACGGTAGTATAGGGGACCAGTCTGCCTCAAAAACAAAGTGATAAAAACTGACGTAATCACTAGAGACGAAATTATACTGCGAAGAGGTCGACGGTTTTGGTGCATTTCATGAGTGTTGTCGCAATTGAAAGACAATGATGATACTTGTATGCTCGAACCTATTCTCTGTCATCATGGGATGCACACACGCTTTCAATATTCGACAACCCCGTGAATAATATGTTGTCATGCGAGTTCGGCACGTGGTTGAACAGTTGAAGACTGAAAACAAAGCAGAATCGACCCTTTGTGTGTAATTTAGTTGACAGTAAGATATTGGCAGGTTCTCATATTGTATTCAAGGTGCGTTAAAACCTATAAGTACTATGAATTCACACCTTCGGTGGGAAGGGATGATATTCTCACTAAACCTTTCCAGAAATTCGCGTGCACCGTCAGGGGCAGCCGCAAGGCAGTATGGCAGGTCGGAGCGCAAGCCGCCGCGAAGTGAAGGGCACTTTGCATATACAGGGAATTGTTATGGGATATGCTTAAGAACTAACGCATAGATGACGATTTCGTGGAGCTACTGAGGGAGATATATAGAGACAACCCAGTACATGTTGTATGAAAAGGTCGAAGAGGTAATCAAGTAGTGGAAATTCACCAAGGACTGAAGCAAGGATGCCCTCTGTCCCCATTGTTGTTCACGCTTTATGTTAAATGCATAGAAAGACGACTGGAACCACCTAATTAGAAGTTAATTATCCCACAAGCGCATTGGACAAATGGTGCAACAGAAGGTCCCTGGACTGACGTATACGGACGACATAGTGCTACTAGTGGCGAATACAAGAGATTTACAGACACTTGCGAATATCTGTGGCAACGCAGCGACAAATCTAGGCCTTAAGTTAAGCACAGAGAAATCAGGAATTATGATCTTTAAAGAGACGAGTAATTACGTGGTGTCAATTCAACAGCAAGTCATACCCATTGTCAAGCAATATAAATACCTCGGCGTATACATAAATGAAGGAAATACTTACCCAAGCACCCACCAAGATAATCTGAAAGCACGAAGCAGAATGCTGCAATAATAATACGCAGAGCACTGTGGGGCCTCAATAAGTATGAGGTGGCGCGTGGAATCTGGAAAGTGGTAATGGTGCCAGCGCTAACGTTCGCAAATGCCATTCTGTGCTTAAAATCGGATTTGTTGTCGGGGTTGGAAGTTAACCAAAGTTCACTAGGCCGGTTGGCTTTGGGATCCCACGGTAAAACCACAAATGAGGCAGTGCAGGGTCACATGGGTTGGCCCTCTTTTGAAGTCAGAAAGCACAGAGCAAAATCCGTTTTTGAAGAAAGACGCAGGAACACGGAAGAAAACAAATGGAATGCTAAAGTGCACATTTATCTGCACCTGAAAAGCGTGGACACAAAATGGAGGAAGAGGTCGAGAAAGGTGGCAACCAAGTGCAGGGGAATTGAAACTGTAAATAGGCAACTAGGAGTCATCAGAAAGAAAGTAAGAGGAACAGACACAGTGAATTGGATGGAAAGATTGGAAACAAAAAGGACCATGGAGATTTACAAGAATGAGAAGAAAGAAATTGGAAGGGAAAATCTGTACGACAACACAAAGGACAGTGAATCCCCTCGTGTGTACGAGCCTTGTTTTGAGGCAACAACAAAAACAAAGGCCAGTGCCTTGCTACCTGAGGCTCCAGCTGGTTGCCTAAGGACAAAAAACATACTAGGGCCAATATTCGGATCTAGATGAGGATGTGTTTGCTGCAGCAAAAATCTGGAGAACACTCAGCTCATCCTAATGTAATGCGAAGGAATTCACCCAGTGAGAACCTTAGGTAACGTATGCCAGAAGCGCTTGGGTTTAAACTGCGCGGAAACATCAAGTGGTCAACTGCCGAGATACGCAAGAGACGTTGAGCGCATTGGTAGAAAAAAAGCAAGAGATGGATACGACCAGATTTCTTAAAGTGATGGGTAGTGGTAAAGGTTAGATTTTGAAGGCAAAAACATTAAGATGTATACAAAAATTCTAGATAAAAGCTTATCGAGATAAAAAGCGAGCTACAACGCCAGATTCTGCCAGATAAAAAGCTTATCATGATAAGCTTGGCATGGACTCTGACTTCAAAAGAGGCCCAACCCATATCACCCTGCACTGCCTCATTTGCGGTTTACCGTGAGCTCCCAAAGATAACCGGCTTACTGATCTTTTGTTAACTTCCAACCCCGACAAGTTATCCGATTTTAAGCATAGAATGGCATTTGCGAACGTTAGCGCTGGCACCATTACTCCTTTCCAGATTCCACACACCCCCTCATACATTGTGTGGCCCCACAGGGCTCTGTGTTTCATTATTGCTGCATTCCGCTTCCCCTTTATCTTCCGATTATCTTGGTGGGTGCTTGAGTAAGTATTAACTTCGTTTGTGTATACGCCGGGGTAATTATATTGCTTGACTATGGGTATGGCTTGCTGTTGAATTGACACCACGTAATTACTCGTCATTTCATAAAAGATCATAATTCCATACTTCTCTGTGCTAAACTTAAGGCATAGATTTGTAGCTGCATTGCCACAGATATTCGCAAGTATTTGTAAATCTTTATTTTCCGCTAGTAGCACTATGTGTCGGCGTACATCAGTCCAGGGACATTCTGTTGCACCGTTTGTCCATTACGCATGTAAGATAAATCAAACCCTAATTCGCTGTTTTCCAGTCGTCTTTCTATGCCCTTAACATAACGCGTGAAAACACTAGACACAGAGGACATCCCTGCTTCAATGCTTGACCTTTTCGACCTTCCCATACAACGTGTTCTCAGTTCTTTCTGTATATCTTCCTCAGCAGCTTCACGAAATCGTCATCTATGCGTTCGTGTTTAAGAATATCCCATTACAATTCCCTGTCTACGCTGTCATAGGCTCCTTTATTATCTAGAAATGCTATCGATAAAGGTCTATTCTGAGCTACTGAAATCTTTATGCACTGAGTTAGTACAAACATATTATCCTCTAAGCGTCTGCCTGGCCTGAACCTATTCTGTTGTTACCCCAATACATCGTTTTTAACAGCGGAGCTGTTTAAGCCGGCCGTAATGTGTGCCGCCTGCCACTGCGTTGCCTAGCAACCACTTCGCGGAGCGTCGCGCGCTATGCTCGGGAGAGAGAAAGAGAAAATCAGAGGGCGCAAGAGAGAGAAACAAATTGTTGCAGCACCACCGAGGCAACGCGCAGTGGTGCGGCCGACGCCATCCGCGCTTCTGCGTTTAGCCGCATTATCACCGAACGCTCGCGGTGTCCGTGACTTCAGCAACCGCCTTTGGAGGAGGCTCGGCCGAGCTCCCACCAGCTGATGTCATGGCTCATGCGCGCTACTGCGCAAAGGCCGTGACGTGATCCCGGCGTGTCGTCTATTGCGGGCCGCCCGTACACTGTGCATAGTTTTCGCCCCACTTCCCGTACGTGTGCTCGGACTTCAAATGCTTCGCGAGGCGTTCCCCTATGCCACGGACCACAATAAATTGCTTATATACTTCGTATAACTTACCATCACTTAGCATTACTTCTTATAACTTAGCATCACTTCGTATAGACTAGACCAGCTAGGAACCGATCAGCTCCGCTGTGTCTTTAGCCTTGGGCCACTAGTGCGAGCTACCCCGATTTTTCTCCACCCACTTCAACAGTCCTAGTTTTATGGCTTGCATTGCCATTCTATATATCACCAACGTTACTGTATTTGGCCTGTACGAGCTCGTCTTATCCTTAATTGTCTCCGTTGCCTTCGTAGATGAGGTTCATCTTGCATTCGCAGCATCCAATCGGATTTTTCTTCGTTCTAATTGCTTGCTACATGGCATTAGTCAGGAGTGCCTTGCTCTTTGGACCAAGATTTTTGATCAGTTGTATTGGGATTTCATCGGGTCCTGCTGCCGTGTTACTAGGGACATTTTCTGCTGCCTTTTTCTAATAAAAGTTTTCTATGCTAAATTTTGATTTCTCAAGCTTCTCTGTTTTTGCTAGATCTGTTGTCTGAAGTACTCTTTCTTTCTTGCTGAAGTAATCTCTAATAACATTTGGGATGTACCGCAGCGCATCGTCTCCTTCGTAGATGTTATCGTTTTCGCCCCTTATAGCCGTTTGCGAGTTTTTAGTTGGAGCTTAGAGTGCTTTTATATGGTTTCAGAATCTTTTTGGGGTGCTTTTGTCTTTTTCGTGAATGTTATGCACCCAACGCTCACTTGAGCATTTAATTTTCTTTTGCGTGAGCTCACTCGCCAACCTTTTTCTCGGTATGTGTTCCATCTAAGGAGCACCTCTTCTTCCTGGAATCCTAACTCTTTCGCTTCTCGATGATCTCTAGATGCCTCTTTGCGTTCTTCTATAGCTTGCTTTATTTCCTTGTTCCATCACTTATGTGGTTTCCTCTTTCCAATACAAAAGTTGTTTTGCCGTGTCTGCCTTATTTCCTGCTGCATAACGTCTACCAGTTCCTTATATTCCCAGACTGCTGTAGGAAAAGCCTCAATTTTCTTCTGTATGTTTTTTGTGATCTCTATTATGTGCTCTTCATTCATTTTTAAAATTTTTGAAGCCATTGGTTCGTGTTCTGCGTTGGTATCTCTCCCAAACTTTAATGCTAAATGTCTGTGATCGCTACACAGTCTATTTTTTCTATTTTCGTCTATTATCATTTGGTCTAGTGGTTCGTAGACCATTGCTGAGACTAAGGGTAGTCGATACATGACTGCCTGTTTCCGCATTGGCACGTTACTTCTCCATGACACTTATTCTCCCTGTTAACTACTATACGGTTCTGTTCATCACACAAATCCAGCACTACAGAACTGTTGTAATCTGTATATCCATCTAAATCATCCATGTGCGCGTTCATATCTCCCACTAATATCACCTGGCCCCATTCCTTGAACTCATTATTATCGCTTCTAATGCAATCAACCAATTCCTTATCTTTGTCTCTGCCATCACTACCTGTCCATTGATAAGCTACTCCCAACCACATCTTTTTGCCCTGCCATGTGCCGCAAATCCATAAATACATGTCTCTTTAATTTACCCTTTGCCATTTCAGACCTCGCCTAATTAGTATGATTACGCCTCCGCCTTGCCTTGACCCGGACATTCTGTTGCACCATTCTCATACAAAATTGCCAATAACAGGCGGCTGCTCCAAATCTCGTAGATGCGTTTCGGTCAAGGCGTACACGCTAATCGCTTCGTCGTTCACCTGCGTTTGAATTTCCAGCCATTTTTCCTGCTTGCGACCAACCTGCATGTTTATGTAACAAATTTTACCTTCTCTAATTTTATCCTTTACGCGTCTTTTCGTAACTCCTGGTGGTCTACTTTTGCCCTTTACTGGTGTTTCGTTAGGTTCAATACTTGATCCAGCTTCCTGATTGCCTGGGGCCTGCCTAAAAAAGCTGCAGCTCACGCCGCGAATCGACGTCGAATCGGTGTTGCTACACTTTCGCTAAAATGTATCCCGTCATGCACAAAAGCGCCTTCGCGGCCTGTTCGGGACACTTCTTGGTTGATGTCAATGACCGTAAAATTCATTGCTTTAGCTAGAGTCCAAATATCCCGGTTTACTGCAAGAACTGCCCTTTCAATTTCATACCCTACCTTTCAACCTCTGGCGCCATGCATACCGCAATTTGTACTTCCTTTGAAACATTTCGCTGGTTGGTTACCTCTTTGGCTACTTGCTTTGTAATCCCTGCCCCTCGTCAGTGCAGTACGTCAATCACTGCGCCCATTATTACCACTAGGTGACTCTCCTCCATTGTGTCCCACATGCGTTCCTTGGTTTTCGTTATCACCCCTCTAACCGGTTTTCCCGGAAGCGCGCTAACCTGAACTTGTTCGCCTGCACCTACCCTCTCTGTCATCGCCGGTTCTACTGTATGCATGTTGGAATCCCCAACCAAGACAACTCGACGCTTTTCGTCCTCCTCGTCGCCGAAGCTGCACTTGAGGTCACTATGGCCTCCCCTGCTATCTTATCCTTGTTCTTTGCTTTGTTGTTTTCTCCCGCGGCCGCGTCAGTGGCAGCCCCGTCGGGACCACCCCTGGCGTTTCCGGCACCGCTTGCCGGCGTGGTGTTTTCGGTTTCCTTAGCTGTTGCCGCATCGGAGCCAGCTCCGTTCGCGGTGCTCGCCTCAATGCGTTCACCATTGCTTTGCCGAATGGTGGCCCTCAGCTGAATTTCTGCGTTAGCTAGCTTTTCTTCTGCCTCCTTCTTCTGCTTCTGTTAGCGTTTAAGTTTATTTTCTAGGTTTCCAACCCGCTTAGCTAGCTTTTCCTTCTCCTGCTCTAGACGGTCTAGCCGCGACCTTAGCACACACATCCTACCGATAAAATCTGCAACGTTCGCTTCGCGTGCTGAATCAAACCGCGTTTCTTCCAACGTGTAAGAACGCTCGCACTTAGAACAACGCATGGGTGGGTTCGCCCTAGTACCAACCATCATCTTGTACTAACAATGCGTAGATGTGACAAAAATACAATTATTCGTTACCTACTTATATATAACCGAATAGACCAAGAGACTGAAAAGCACGAAAAATAATTTCTAAAATTGCTCGGATAACCTAACACTCGTAAAAAACTAAGAAATATAAAATTAAAAAAACTTATCCCTTTGGTACGATGCTCCGGCTGCGCTGAGAAGTCTCCTCTCGACACGTCCGTTCTCTTTGGATTCACTCGAGAGAGTTAAAACAAGTTATAAATTTCTCGTTATAACAACTTATAACAAGTTATAACTTCTAAGTTATAACAGCGCCTCCTGACGGATGGGACAAATAAACATAAACGACGAAGCGCTTCGTCGTTCCAGTTGCTTACGTATTTGTCCCGTAATTAGCGCTGTTATAAACTTCGAAATGTACCAACTAGCCCGCGTCAAGATGATGGTTAGACTTCTACTTTCGAACAAAATAGTTTCATTTTTCGCTAGATACTGCAAAAAGCTAGTAGTTATCACATGGCCGTTCGGTGATAACTCTGAAACAAATACGATGCTGTGCCGTTGGTCGTTTCTAATTTGGAATAACCTGTTTCGTGGTGTTTTGTATCACTGGGAGTAGCCAGGCAGAATGGCTCTTACTTGCGCTGATGGTTAAATTCACGCGAGAAACATGGAGAGGCAAAACATTCCCCATAGCTCTCCAGAAAAAAAAAGAAAGATTAGCACTGCATGGCTTCCACTGCATTTGAAGCGAACAACGAGTGGTGGCAGCTGTAAACAAATGCACCCCTTGCGCCGCGGTCATAGGGTTAATATAACCAACTCTAGAGAAAAACCTACTTATAGCGCGCATGCTTTCAAATCGGTAACGGCAAGGGCGCCGCCATGGTGCTACTCTGCGCAGGCGCAGGAGCGGAACACGAGATGCGATTGAGAGGAGACGCGCGTTCAACGCGATCTCGATCCTCTCTCAGTATGGTGGTGCCCTCTAGTTCAGGATCCTACAAACGTAGTCATTCACGCGCGTAAACTTTACATCGAAATTTTATTAATAACCATCGGATCTTTTTCAAAGATATACGGAATGACCCGAACAAATTCTCTATACGTACGTGCTACGCGTAAATGTTTGTTTGTGCATCATATTTTGAATATTTCTAGCGTTAGAAAATTAGAGGTATAGCAATATGGCGGCTACCTTAGCGGTTGCCACTTCTTTCGCCCAACTTTACCTCTAGAGTCAGCATACTAGCTCAATGGCCACTGTGAAAAGTTGTGACGTCATCTATTGAGTATGAAAACAACGAAACATTCGTAAAGTATGTCCTTTCAAAATTGACAGCGCTAAAAACCTCGGACGCTATTCCCAGGTAATATAGCCACCTTTGTTAAGCTTAGTGGGCCAGGAAACTGAGGACAAATCTCGGACACAGTGCCCAGTTGTGGCTAATAGCTTGTTGTCGAAGCATCATTATTCAAATCTAAAGCAAATACACGCATCTGTTCGGAGCAATAGGACAAAACAGTGCAGGACAACGACTTGAAAAGATTCGAAGCGGCCGGCGGTCTTCTCGAAGGTGCCACCATGTTCAGTCGTGTATAGTCCGTTCTCGCCGACGCTCCGCCGACACGGCCGTCGGCAAACCATGCGTAGACTGTTGGGTCGATGCAGTGTGACAGGGGCGCGGACAGGACGGGAAACGATGTCGCCGAGAGTCGGCAGAACAAAATTGGTGCCGTACCGGCCTAGTGTGACCGGACCTTTGCGGATCAGTCATTGCCATGAACTGTTATGTCCGCAGCATACCATCGTATGCCTGCTGCATTATCCGCTCTTCAGGCGGACAATACGTCACGGCGAGAGCAGACAGCTCGGCGGCGGTCGCTGCTCTCAAGAGGAAACGCTGCATCTTTAGAAAGCTGGCAGCAGTAACCATGGTAACAAAATAAAAGAAAGTTCAAAATAGATATTATGAATATTAACAGTTTGCTTGCGTTTTTATCCCTACAGGAATTTATCAAGCTTTGAGCTATTATTTGGCACAACTATACATTTAACTTTTTTTAAATCGTACGCCTCCACCCGCTCAGATCGCGTCAAGTACGCGCTGTGGGGATCATCATCAAGCGTAGTTCGAAGGAGACGCAAATTCGGGGTGTCACTGGCCGGTCCTTGTCAAGTGTAGGACTATGGAAAGCTCCGGGTGTTTCTTTATGCTTGTGTAATTTATGTGCGCTTCATGCCTGATTACATATTGTAGTTATGCGCCTTGGTGTACTATTAATGACAGGCACTGCCTCTATCCACTGAGCAAATTTAAGCGCAGGCAAAATAAATTATTGTAAGACTTCACAAGGGTTGAAAAGCGAAGGAGTTTCTTTTTCTGTTAGATGCATTAGGTTTGCAGTCAATCTGCTTTGATTGAGTTCAGACTGAAAATGCACTAGCGATAGCATGACCTCTCAGGCTGAATTTGTTGCCATGATTTTCATTTCTTATGAACACATGAAAACTAGCTGAAATTCGTAAGGTACTTCACCGCAGTGTTCATAAAGCTTTCACAACACCCTGTGTGCATCTCGACGGTGCCTGTATGACCTAGAGAATGAAATGTGAATGTTACATTTTGAGCACGCCTGAATGGGCAAATCCTCACTCCTTGCAATAAAAAAAACTTCTGAATAGCCTGAAATTAAAAGTCGAGAAACATGTGCGCGACACGAAACCGACCAGCGAGAGGCAGCTGCAGCAAGTTATATCTCGCATTTCCTGTTTTACGACCCCCATTAAAACTCATCCTTAATTTTGCACCCAGCATCAACGTTCTGTGTCTGCTAACTGGCAATGAAAAATTGAAACTACGTACTACATCTACCAAGACGTGAGTCTATTTTTGCTGTTCTGTCGATTTTTTTCCTTGCTATCTGAGAGATAACGTTTGCTTCTCCAATTTATTACATTGTTATTCTATTTGTTTTGCATTTAATTGACTTCATAGTCTTTTATATTGATTACATAATCAATTTACACCATCGGTGCAGCTTGTAACTTATTCCTTCGGCTGAGGCCTTGGGCAAGTATTAAACAACACGTCTCTGTCTCTGCGTTACGAAAACGTGTTGCATTTGTACTACCATAGTCGAGGCTCCTACACTAGATTCGGAAACAATTCCTGTATCTGTGCAACCGGCGAAAGTACAGGGGGATTTCTCAATTACAACTTAGGCTGAAGCATAACGTACTTGGAAACACTTAAATGGGCCAGTGACACCAAAATACTGCACTGCAACTGTTTGCCTCATCGTGCTCTTCGTGCATTGTATGACAACTGTTTGAAATATGTGTAAATTTCATAGTGTAAATAACTTAAAATGAATATTTTGATCTCTCCTTTAGTGTCTTCGTAGTCTGACAGCTCTCCCACATTTGCACTGATGAAGAAATCGAAACCCACATACTCTTCTGAAGAGGATGCTGAGGTTTTTTTTGCCGGTGCGGATGCGTTTAATGTGTAATTACTTGCTCTTCGCTAGAACACAAAATGGAAACAGCTCTTCGCTAAAACTAATTGACATACCAGCTTAGTTACACCTACCAATCTACCTGGAGAAGCACCGTTCAATGGGAACCACTGTCGCAGACAGCTGATGACACCATTCAATGCCGTAGGCGCTTGCCCCTTTTTGCATGTGCTGTATACGACGTAAAAATGTTTATTTCAAGCCAACATGAACAATACTTAAAACACTAAATGCATCTTCTCTGGAATTGCCCAACGTCTCCCAGGATAGACTTCTGCACGCACGTACTCATTGGGAGAGCTACTCCTGACCTTCGTCCAACCCAGACAGCATCAGCGAAAATTTGCACTCGTGCTGTTGACTAGTGCCGGAGTTAATAATTTCGTGCTTCGGACACTTCTTTCGATATACATAGAGCGCGAGTACAATGCATACGAGCGCCAGGAAAAATTCAGGAAAAATCCAGGGAAAATTCTTGATGTTTGCGCAGTTCTACGTGGGTGAAAATATTTATACGTGGGTGATAATGTCTCTAGCCAAAACTCGACCGATTGTTGGCGACAGCTTCGAGTCGGTTTCAGTGTTGTACCCGCATAGATTGGCGGCAGCGAAACGAGCTGAGCGCAGTCGCACTTCGAAGCTGCTGCGAAGAGTCGGCAGAAATGCTCAATTGTGAGAACGTGTTTACTTGCTGTATGAGTCCCTCAGTCTAGTCGGAGGGCCTGCGCATTTTATCGGAGGCACCAGCGCACCGCAGGTCTTGATGTCACACGCTGCGGTCGTTGCCGATGAGGAGAGCCTCGAGCTCATAGTTTGAGTAAGGTCGTTTTTACCTTGAGTAGCTAAATTTAGATTTATCAGAATGGGCGGAAATCTGAAACTTACCACTTATGTGAATGGGTTCCTACACTTTTATTGTAAAACCCCAATATGTTGGTCGATTATGTCGCAGCTCTGTAAAAAATATTTGTGCCCGAAATCGGATCAGACTTCATCCTTCACTATTTTCTCCTAAATGATGCTCGGTTACCTATCTTTCTGGATGTGACGCAACGAGAAAGGAGAAACACTTTCAGGAACGTCCAAAAGCGCGTGGTGCACCCTTGTCTGCTTGCAATGCCCAAACCTGGCGACCACTTGAGAGTAATCGAGTTAATGGTTTGAATCCGCCTAACATGTCTGAAATGTTCAGAGGCGTACCAACTATTTTAGAGTGGGGGCAAGTCTCGCCCTTTGCCTCCCTCTCTCTCTCTTTATTTATATATATATATATATATATATATATATATATATAAAGAGAGAGAAAGAGAGATTTCTTGACGAAAGCTGCAGCACGGCCGAAACGTTGTAAGAAAATCAACGTTCCACACATTCGTCCGCTCTTTTTGTATGCATTTAAAGCAACTTGATCATCCAGACAAACCTTTACTTCGTTTCACGGTGTAAGAATCAGCAAGAGAGGTGCTGACACTCCCCCCACAACGCGCGCGAAAGCGCCGCCCGTTCGCGTCCAGATTATGTTCGGCTCGGTTACAGCTCGGTCGGCGCCGTCGTAGAGGGCGCTGCGGAATGCGGTCCCAGCCTCGGTGGCAAGGCGCGTGCTGCCGCTGTTGTACCCTAAAGCGGTTCCTCAGGACCACCAATAAAGTTGTTTGTCTGTCTGTCTGCCGTCTTCATGCTTGCATGTGCGACCGCGCTGCTATGAAGGCACGCGTTTTGTTCGCATGCGTTTCATAAGCTTGTGCTTGGGTATTGTCGCCACGGGCCCTCGACAAAGGTGGCAGCAGCCTTCTCAGGGGCGTTTGAAATCGATAGAAACTGATTCGTTCCGAACTGCAATTCTGGATGCCGGCCTTTTGCGGAGCGTGTGTCTTTATTCAAAGCGCCGTCTGACAGCGGTCGTCTAGAGCAGTAGCGCCATGGAAATCTAAGGGGCAGAGGGGCAGACCAAGCTCTAATGCTTACCGACCATGTCCGCGCCAACCATTTTTCAGAGGATACGATATCGACGGCACATTACCCGGAGCTCGATAAAAGGTTTCCCACCTTATTTCCGAACTGTCCAAAGATCCTGGCATGGTAAAATAAACCTCGAAAGCCGCTGCAGAAGAGAGAACCTTCTGTGTGCCACAGCAGTTTGTGCAAATTTTGCTGCATGCACAAGATATATATTGGGTGGCTTAACTATTATGCACCAAGATTTAAAAATATGCAAATATCACGTAGCTGGACAGAACCAAGGTAATGTTGTCTGCCGTGGCTTGCAGATACTCAAATTATTTTGTGCATTCCACTTAATCACATAACTATTTTCATAATTGATTATTCAACGTTTCTAATGCTATAACTGAATAAAAAGTGTGAACGAGAAAATTGTAGAGCAACATGAAAAACTCCTGATACAGCTTTCTGTTGCTCAATAGGTGATACATAAAAGTGTTTTCCGAGCATTAAAGACTGGACTGGCAAACTTTATTTGGGTCCTGCAGGACGCGCTTAGGGCGTAGTGGGCGTCTCCCACGTAGGGACTGACAGGGAATACCTGGCGGCCGCTTCGTGGGCCTGCTGGGCGGCCCATTGCTGGTCGGCGAAAAGCGAGCTTCTGAGGGACTTCTCCCACTTGTCCGAGGTAGAGTCGGGAAGAGCGTTTCTACACTCCCAGAGCATGTGTGTGAGTGTCGCCGTGTATCCGCACGGGCACATGTCGCTAGGGTACGCGTCAGGATAGTGAACGTGGAGTTTGGCGGGCTTTAGGTACGTGTGTGTTTGTAATAAGCGTAGGGTTAGCGCTTGCGGTCTGTTAAGTTTGGGGTGTGGGGGCGGAAAGATGCGGCGCCCAAGGTAGAAGTGTTTGGTGATTTCATTATACGTAATGGGTGCATCCCGGTTGGTCTCTATCTCGGCAAGGTGGTGTTGCCCTGGGACGGCGCGGTCAGTAAGCGCACGCGCTGCGTAGTGGGCGATCTCGTTGAGGTTTGGCGGGGCACCCGGCACCCGTCCGAGATGGGCGGGGAACCGAGCGTTAAAGAAACACGCGAATACACGCAAAATTGCCGCGCGACTGGTCGCTCGAGGCACTTTGCGTGTATTCGTGGGCTTCTTTCACGCTCGGAAAAACACTTCTACGTAGCGCGTAATGAGCAATAGAAAGCTGTATCGGGAGTATTTCATGTTGCCTAAAATTTTCTCCTTGACACTTGTAATCTAATTATAATATTTGAGAAGTTGAATAATTGATTAAGATTACATCTGTAATTAGGCGGAATGTAAAAAATAATCTGAGTATCTCTTAGCCACGGCAACAACATTACTATGGTTCTATCCAGCTACGTGACATTTGCAATTTTTAAATCTTTGTGCGCCTTGTATACTACTGTTTTCTCTGCATATGTGTGCCTGATTTTCAAATTTGTTCCATCCTGGCTACTGATTTTTTACAATGCCCGTGCGGTCTATAGTACACGCATGCATGTTTTCATTGAACATTTTCCCATTGTGGAAGTGTATGAGAGCGTAAGCTTCTGGGATGGTTAACCCCTATTAAAATTGTCGAGCTGCTTCATGCACAATGTTTTTTTTTTCGTATTGTGTCTTTGCAAAGAAATGTATATGGGATTATTGTGTGGTGAATGTAAGTGTATTTGTGGACAGGCTGTAGCATGCATTCTCAAACACGCTTACATTGGCATATTCTCATATGCAATTTAAGAAAAAAGAAAGTCACCTCTTTTTTAGATCTTCCAACAGCCGCTCAGTCCTCAATGGACGAAAGTCAAATGAGTAATATACACGGTCTATGGTAAGTGGAATTGAAAAAAAGAAAGGCATTTGCTCAGGTTTTCACCAGTAAACTGTATTGGTGATGCTGTAATCCAAGATAGGACGCCTGCCCTTCTTCCCGCCTAATAAATTCCGATTTGAAAGAGTTTTTACATAGCTGATGTGCATTCCCATCTTAAGTTCTAGCCACTAACTGCCACTTTGTGCTAGTGAGTTGCATATCGCAAGCCTGCGACGTTTCATTTCTTAATTTATATCGCGGCCACATTGAATTCGCGCAACGGTGCTTGAACGGTTTTCTGAGTGTGAATGCAAGTAGCGATAAGCATGAAATACAACATTTTCCTGTGCAGTCACTATTTTCTTCTGATCAAGGGGTAGCACGCGGGTTAACGTTTTTATTTTTTTATGCTTAGATGAATGGCTGGACCGGACGAAACAAATTGTGCGCGTGAGCGTAACTTGAGTGGGCTTTGAGTGTTGCCCAATTGATCCGTGTTCACGTCATTCACGCTCTGCACAAGGAACCTCCATGTTAGCGAAGCATTAAGCCTGGTATACTTATCCTTTAATCTGAAGTAACGAATTTGCTTCGAGATTTGAATTTTACTCACTCCATAATGAACGAAAATTTAGCGGAAGCAGAAAAATGTCACGCCGCCGGCGTGACATGATCGTGACTTCGTCCGATCATTCTTTAGCCAGAGAACTGCCAAGCTCAAGATCGAAGGATACCTCTCGCAAGAAATCACCTTCGGTTCACGCGGCACGCCTCAGGGCTCAGTCATCTCGCCAACATTATTCAACATCGCAATGATCGGGCTTTCCAAGGAGCTCGCCAAGATTCAAGGAATCAACCATACCATCTACGCAGATGACATCACCATCTGGTGTGCTGGCGGGAGTGACGGCCAAGTTGAGACGCCATGCAGAGCTCCATCGATGCGACTGAGCGCTTCCTCCGCCCCACTGGGCTGAGATGTTCTCCATCCAAGTCTGCGCTACTTCTCTACAAGAAAAGACCCAGAGGTGGTGGCCATCGGGTTTGGACACCGGCGTCCGAAAGAGAAATACGGCTTTTCACTGGTGACGGGTCTCTGGTGCCCAGAGTGGACTCGCTCCGAATATTGGGGATGTATATCGAGTCTAACGGTGCCAATGGTGCCGCACTCAGAAGGATCATCGCCAAAACGGAGAGTGCTCTCGGCCTCATCCGGAGGATCGCTAACAGGCACCGGGGAATCAAGGAGGACAACTCATCCGCATTATACATGCTTGTGTGCTCTGCCACCTTTTATACTAGGCAGCCATGCATAATTGGCATGTTGCAGAGAGGAACAAGTTAAATTCCCTCATCAGAAAGGTCTTCAAGCTTGCCCTCGGCTTACCTGTGAGCACTCACACCGAATACCTGTTAAAGCTCGGAGTGCACAACACGCTCGAAGAAATAATAGAGGCGCAAGAGCGTTCACAGCTGCTCAGGCTATCCGGCACCTCGGCGGGCCGCAAGATACTCGACGAGATGGACCTCTGACCTGTCGACCAGTGCCCCGACGCCGTGCGCATTCCCAGCGACATCAGATCTCAACTGCACATCGCGCCCATTCCCCGCAATATGCACCAAGCACACAACGTCGGCAGACGTCGGGCCAGGGGTAGAGCTCTACTCGAACATGTCCGTAACAACCACATTGAGGCAAGCTTCGTGGATGCCGCGGCATATGTCCAACAAGAGGCGTTCGCCGTCTCCATCGTCGACTCTAATTCCAGGATCACTTGCTGCGCTACAGTACGCACTTCGAAGCGATTAGTAGCCGAACAGGTTACAATCGTGCTGGCTGTGCTCGATGGTCGTAGAGAGGCAATATATAGCGATTCTAAGGCGGCCATTAAGGCCTACCAAACCGGGATGGTCTCACCTCAGGCCCTTCGCATTCTCCAAAGCTGGAAAAGTATCTCTCCGCATTCTCTCATTTGATTTCCCGCTCACTTGGAGTCGACTGAGGGCTCTCCTTCTAACCCTAACGAGAGTGCGCACGAGGCCGCGCGAGGACTCACTGACCGCTCCACCTCCGCAGTCCCCCTACCGCGCGGGGAACCATTGATGACGTATAATGAGATCACCCAGCATTATTATCTGTCAAGACGGGTATTCCCCCTCCCGCACCCTGCCTTATGCAGGGCGGCGGCGGTGACCCTTCGACTTTTACAAGCTCGTGCGTATCCTAACCTGGCGGTTCTTCACGCTATATACCCTGAAAGGTATCCCAGGGTGGACTGCCCTGCCTGTGGACTAACGGCAACATTGAACCATATGTTGTGGGAGTGTTAAGCCATCGGCTCCGCCTTCAGCGAGGATAGGTGGGCTGCGCTTTTGGGCAGCCCCGAACTCAACGACCAAACCCTGGCCGTCCAGAGTGCCCACGATCGGGCCGTCAAGCTCGGCTTGGCGGTCCCTACGTGGGACTAGCCGGGTGGCGCGGGTGATCCCTGCGTCTTCTCTGGACCTCAATAAAGTTGTTTCACTCACTCACGCCGCCGGCGCCGCTAAGCTGGGACCGCTGACCGCGGCGCCATCTATCGGCTCGCAGCAGAGCTACTCGCTGCGCCCGCGCGCTGCCGAACATATTCTGGACGCTCGCTCGCGCGCAGTGTCAAACCTAAATGTTCTTACACCATGCTTCGTTCATATATATATGAACGATAAGAACTTCAAACGAGGCGCCTGATTTGTTATTGTTCCTATCTGCAGTTCTGAATTGAATTAAAAAATAATAAATCATTGGAAATGAAAGTGGCCGCTGGTGTGATTTATTCCCGCGTCTTCCCATTACGCGTGCAATGCTCTTACCAATTGAGCGATACCGTTGCGGCGTTTTCCAACCCACGTTCTGGGATATTTTATGTTTTGACGCGCCTTCAATAGTACTTAGAACATAACGAGGTATATCCGAATGCGAATGCGATAACATCCATTCAACACCGAAAGAGTATGAAACCATTAACGGTGGTGCTGTTTCTTGATGCGCAAGGCGCATATAATAATGTAGCGCACCAAGCAATCGTCGAAGCTTTGACCGATGTGGGCATTCGTGGCCGTGCACTACGCTGGATTTACAGCTCTTTGGAGGATAAATCCTTCTTCGTACTTACAGAGGATGGAATGACATCCCACCATGTCACCAGCAAAGGTGTGCCGCAAGGCGGAGTGTGTTGATCGACTACATTGAAGAGCGTAGCACTGCTTGGCCTTGTTGGATCATTTCCAAGGACGGTCGAGATATCCGTCTTTACAGATGATATCTGCATCTGGGCGTCCGGCGTGACTCGTCCGCATATACGAGTGAGACTGCAGAAGGCGGTCACACAAACGTCGCCTTACCTGCGTATGAAAGGCCTAGAACTATCCTCTGAAAAGTGCCGATTAGTCGCATTTACGCGCAAAACAATGACTCCATATGTTATACGCCTAAATGGACAAGTAATTGCTTACAAAACAAAGCACTGCTTCCTTGGAGTCATCATCGACCTTGTTTTGTCTTGGACGCCACATATTTCATGTATGAAAAAGAAGTTGACTGCAATAGCCCATGTATCCAAATTTGTCGGCGGAAAGTCTTGGGGTGCATCTGTGCAATCCATGCTACAGCTGTCATCATCATCATCATTATCAGCCGATATTTTATGTCCGCAGCAGGACGAAGTCCTCTCCCTGCGATCTCCAATTACTCCTGTCTTGCGCTAGCGTATTCCAACTTGCTCCCGCAGATTTCCTAACTTCGTCATCTCATCTGGTTTTCTGCCATCCTCGACTGGGCTTCCCTTCTCTTGGTATCCATTTTGTAACTCTGATGGTCCACCGCTTATTCATCCTACGCGTTACACGGCCTGCCAAGCTCCATTTTTTTCTCTTAATGTCAATTAGAATATCGGCTATCCCCGTTTGCTCTCTGATCCACGCCACTCTCTTCCTGTTTCTTAACGTTAGGCGAAGCCACTTCATTTTTCGTTCCAGCGTTCTTTATGCGTTCCTTAACTTGTTGTCGAGCTTCTTTGTTAACCTCCAAGTTTCTGCCCCATATGTTAGCACCGGTAGAATGCAATGATGTTACACTTTTCTTTCAACGACAGTGGTAGGCTCCAAGTCAGGATTTGGCAATACCTGCCGTATGCACTCCAACCTAATTTTATTCTTCTGTAAACTTCCTTCTCATGATCACAGTCCCCTATGAGTAATTGACCTAGATAAACGTACTCCTTTCCAGACTCTAGAGGCTGACTGGCGATCCTGACTTCTTGCTCTCATGCCAAGCTATTGAACATTATCTTTGTATTCTTCATATTAATCTTTAACCCAATTCTTACACTTTCGAGAGTAAGGGCCTCAATCATTTGCTGTAATTCGTCTATATTGTTGCTGAGTAGGACAATCTCATCTGCAAACCGAAGGTTGCTGAGATATTCGCCGTTGATCCTCACTCTTAAGCCTTCCCAGTGTAAGAGCTTGAATACTTCTAAGCATGCAGTGAATAGCATTGGAGAGATTGCGTCTCCTTGGCTGACCCCTTTCTTCATAGGTAAGTTTCGACGTTTCTTGTGGAGAACCAAGGTAGCTGTGGAATCTTTGTAGATATTTGCCAAGATAATCACGTATGCCTCATGTACTCCTTGATTACGCAATGCCTCTATGACTTCTGGTATCTGTACTGAATCAAATGTCGTTTCGTAATCTATGAAAGCCATATAGACATGTTTATTATACTCCTCAGATTTCTCGATTACCTGATTGATGACATGGATATGATCCATCGTCGAATATTCCTTCCTGAAGCCAGTCTGTTCGCTCGGTTGATTGAAGTCAAGTGTTGTCCTAATTCTATTGGAAATTATCTTGGTGAATATTTTATACAATACTGAAAGCAAGCTAATGGGTCTATAATTCTTCAATTCTTGAATGTCTACCTTCTTATAAATTTGTATAATGTTGACATTCGTCCAGCTATCTGGAACAGTTGAAGTCGTGCGGCAATGCGTATAAGTGGCCACAAAATTTTCAAGCATATCTCCTCCATCTTTGACTAAATCGATGGTTATTCCATGTTATCCTGCAGCTTTCCCCCTGAATATGTCTTGCAAGGCCCTTTAGACTTCATCGCTAATTATAGAAAGAGCCTCTGCATCATGTTCATGACTATAGTCGGGTACAACTTTAGAAGTCACGAGATGCGCAGCCCAGATGACCGAAACACAGCAGCCGATGGCCTCCGCCACTAAAGAAATGGTCCCGCTCAAAAATTGTGACTGCTTCTAAAACGCGTATTTCTCAGTATAAATAAGATTTGTGTACCTTGATGAGTGGTTTGGTAAAACTGTCATGATTTAAATGCTACAGCACATGACGGATCGCGAGAGAAAAATAACTCCGTGCCTTCTACAACGCTGTGCATCGTCTGCCACGAAGCAAGATCGACGGCACCGGGCGTGTAATTATAAAGCAGTCGCTGGTTTAATAGCATAAGATTCATATATAGTTTTTGTGTGTTTTCATAAACTGAAGTTTTTTAATGTGTTAGGCTTATATTTAATTATTATTTTTTTGCGGTTGCGGTTGCGAACCTGCCATCTCGTGAGTTCGCGCACGTTCGCGCATGGAATGCCGTGCCAGTTTTCCGCCATGGAGCCCAGCGAGGTGACATCGGAACGCGATTCTTTGTTGCCGAACGAGCCTTGTGTCACCTCGATGACCACACTACCAAGAAGCCTCGGCAAGAACAAGAGCGGTCACATCCTGAACAGCGATTCACGCAACGTGATCTTCCACTGCTACACGTTTTGGCGTAACAGGGAGCCTGAACGCAGCGTGGAGGACACGAGCAAGTTCGTCGCCGACATGCTCGCTGTCAGCGAAAGGACAGTGTTCAGGGTGAAGGAGGAAGTTAAAGCTTCGCATTTTTCGGGTGGCAAACAGACGACGCGCTCACGAAAGCGCCCACGCAATGCGGAGAAGAGAAGACGCAGCGCGAAGTTTGACAGCTTCACGTTGTGCGCGCTGAGGTGATGTGTGCACGATTTATTTCGCTGCAACGAGATACCGACTGTCGAGAAGATAACTACCGAGTTCTCGGAGAGTATGGAACTCCCATTAATAAGGCGGTGTACTGTGCGTCGCCTGCTTGCCGAGATCGGCTTCAAGCACGAAAAGAGAAGCCGAAACTCGCTGCTTATTGACAGGGATGGCATCACCGATTGGCGGAATCGCTACCTCCGTGACGTGGAGCACTACCGGGTGGAAGGCCGAAAGATCTTCTACCTGGACGAGACATGGCTGACGGCGGGACACACTCGGTCGATCGTGTGGACAGACACCGTGGTGCAGAAGCGCGGACGCCTGTTCGGTTGAGCAAATGGCCTGTCGACGGCTCTTTAACAACCTTCTGGGAAAGGTCAGCGCCTGATCGTGACGCACATCGGCAGCGAGGATGGCTTCGTCGACGGCTGCTTGGATTTATTCCGAGGCCAGAAGACAGGCGACTACCACGAAGAAATGGACGGCAATTGCTTCGAGGGTTGGTTCAATGACGTTCTGCAGAAGTTGCCAGCTGGTAGCGTCATTGTTATAGACAATGCACTTTACCATAGCCGCGAGAAGAGAAATTGCCGATAACGGCTAGGAAAAAGGAAAAAATGCAGGAGTGGTTCACAAGCAAGAACATCACCTACGGTGAAAGGATGATAAAGAAGCAGCTGCTTGAGCTGGTGGCATCTGTAAAGTCACGCTTTCGGAACTACATCGTAGAAAACGCAGCTGTAAGGGCCGGTTACATTGTACGCAGGCTCCCGCCGAATCACTACGAATTTAATCCCATTGAGCTTGTGTGGGCCAAGGTCAAAAATGGTATTGATGCGGACAACAGAGACTTCAAGCTGTCCACGGTAGACGCCATCTTGAGGGAGAAAATCAAGCACGTAACGGTGGAAGACTGGAGGAAGAACATTCAGCACGTGATGAACTTGGAGGCAAAGTTCAGACTTGACACGTGTGTGGGTGAGCACATTCAATGCTTCATCATCCAACTTGGTGAAGATGACACTGAAGGAAGCGACTCCGACTGCGAGCTGTCTGGCATTGCGCCACTCGGCGAAGGAGAACGGCTTCTTATAAACGAAAGAACAGCCCATATTAGGGCCACGAAAATTTTGACGGTAGGTTCGCAACTGCCAACCATCCATTCCGTGACCTCTGAAATAAATAAGCAGTTCAATTTATGGCCTATTCCTTATAACGGAAGTTCATTCTGATAAGCAATGTCCTGCACACATCGTGCTCGATTTAATGAGTGACTTCGAAACACGCTTAAATGCCGGCATATCTGAATCGAAACAATTGTTTACCCTGATTATCGTTGCCGGGCTCAAAATCCTCATTCGGGCAGCCACCATCGAGTTTTACGGGTCCCATGGTGAAATAGCCGTTGTCAAGGCAAGCTTTATGGCTCCGTTAGCAGTCTGCACTGAAAATCGCAGTCATGTCAAAGCCAATGTTGGTGAAATAGCAGAAGTCAACAGGAAATTGACAGACACTGTTAGCAGCTTGCACGCCAAAGCACATTCAAGTGGTTGCACAGTTTGTTTTGTTTATCTGGCTCGGGCAAGCATTGCGAATAAGAGAACAAATATAAGACATCATTAGCTTAGTGAGGTAATGCTCATTGAGGCAGAAACCGTCGAGTTTGATGCGCCCCATATTGAAATAGCAGTAGTCAGAGCACGCTTTATGGCTCCGTTAGCAGTCTGCACTGGAAATCACACTCTTGTCACAGCCTATTTTTAATTCATTTATCTGACTCGGGCAAGTAACGCGATTGCAAGCACAATTATTAACGGCAATGACTTTACTAGCATTTTTGTCATATTTACGTACCTAAAAAATGCTCAGCAAAGTTGAACGTGTTTTAGTGAGTCACTTTGTTTATTACAAGCCGTAGGCAAAGTGACGGCCAGATTCAGACAGTGACATTGGTGAAGTAATAAATGGTGAAAGTTGCAGATGCTCTCAGAGCACTGCGTTGCTGTACTCCATTCACTACAAAATTGCGTTAGTAATGATGAAAGCGTCAAGACTGGAAATGATACCGCACTGCACAATGTTATATATGTATACCACCACATGTGATGGGCAGCGAAACCATCTGTTTATTAATACTGAATGCAACAACATGCAAGGTGCTGTTTCACAATATGGCACCCTTTCATGTGCACTTCTGGCAAGCTACCGTATGCACTGATGCATAAACACATTACCAGGGGTAAGATACGAAGTTATTGTGCAAGCCACGTGATGATTTTACCATATTGTATCTGTCAATGTTGCTGTTGTCACAGCTGATAGAACTTTCTTTAGTGCAAGTTGGTTAATCACGTTGCGGCAACAGCACAAGCAAGGTCAGAATAGTATAGGAGAAAACACAGCAAGATGACAGACTTAGCAGGCAAGGTAGACGAGATAGAAATGCTTTCATGAGATCGAAGAAGCTAGCCTTGCTATTCACAGGACTTGGTGCTTTTAATGAGACGAGTTAATGAAATTGTAAAGAAAGATGTGGATGAAAGCATGCTTACAAGAACAAACGCAAAAATAAAAGGACAGAAATAGGAATAAACACACACACGCACGGAAGCACTCACACATTCACACACATGCCCGCAAACGCGAGCACGAAAACTGAGACCTAAAATAGAAATAAATGGAAAATCAAAAATATACACGAACACGCACAAATTTAACGCAGACGCGAGTAGAGGTATTAGGAGTCAGTTCACAAGCAGCTACGCCTATTTTGCAGTACGCTTTTTTAAGGCACAGTGGTGAGCACTGTTAGGGTGAACACCTCATTAGTATTCACGAGCCTATAGCAGTTATAATATAGAAAACCATTATTTGTTTTCTGGCATCATCATTAGGCGTCATATTCGGCACATTTCCCCCTGACGTAGAAAGTATGTTGAAGTTATACCAACTTGAATACTAATGAGGTGTTCACCCTAACAGTGCTCACCCCTGTAAATATTGGCTCTGTTGCCTTCACTGTCATAGGAATTTTTTATTAGCAACATATCACGAGAATCGAGAAGCCGCGCAAAGCTGTGTTCTGGGAAACCAAGTCAAGTGCTGGTAGCACAACTTATGCGGGATTGTGCCACAGTTGGCATTCTACAACTGGCGCGTGCAGTGAGCGAACAGTTCTAAGCCACACAGCGACGCCAATTCATGCCAAGCTCCCTTAAGGGCACTAGTGTATCAGTCATAATTTTATATTTTTCTTTCTGGGGTTTTACGTGCCAAAATCAGTTCTGATTATGAGGCACGCCGCAGTGGAAGGTTCCGGATTAATTTTGACCACCTGGCGTTCTTTAACGTGCACTACAACGCAAGCACACGGGCGTTTTTGCATTTCGCCTCCATCGAAATGCGGCCGCCGGGGCCGGGATTCGATCCCGCGACCTCGTGCTCAGCAGCGCAACGCCTTAGCTGAGTGAGCCACCCCGGTGGGTATAATCTTATATTAGTACTGAGGCTGACATTAGGGAAACAAACACTGCTGCCAAACGCCTGACCGTTAGCAATCTAATGACATTCGCTCAAGCAGCGCGTGTTAGTCACTGATTGTTAGCATTAGTGGAAAGCAATCAAACGACGGTGCTACACAACGCTCGAACGACGCTGCTAGACGCTCGGCATTCTTATCACACTGCTGCTATCGACCGATCGTTTGCGCGCTGAGCTGGCAGCAACAAATGTTTGCGTTGGAGGTTGCTTTTGCAAATCCTTTTTGTTGAGAAACTCATAGGTTGGTTTTATCCGAGCACGCTTTTCTCATTTATCCTGATAATGGTTTTTCTCCATCACTTCGCCACGTCCGACGAGAAACGCAGGGGCACAGTACAAGAACACACCCGCCGTTCACAGTAGGTACCAGACTTTCTCAAACTCTCCTCATCGCAACTTCACTTACGAGCAAAACAAAAGACCACGGAACAAACACGCACGATGTTTTTTTGCAGCGGTGTGTCGACGCGGGATCCTGTTTCCAGACTAAGCGCAGCGCAGCGTCACCGATGTTCGCTGCAATCTTTCTTCGCCGGCTCATGGCTCAGAACAAACGCACGCGGCAGAAATTGTGCATCGTAAGCTCGCAATAATATTTCCGGCATGACAGACCACCACAAACAATTCAAATTCACTCTGACGAAGGGAGACGCACACAGTTGACGTGACTCGGCCCAGTTCGAAGCGCGGGCGGCCATGTTAGCCATGTTCGCCGTCGGCGGGGTCACCGGCCGTCCGGCTAATGACGTTACTTGAAGTGCACACCTACTGGTGGAGGCTCGTGTGCATCCGCCTTTGAGGAGCAAATGCCGCTGCCTTCTAAACTTGTACCCGACTATACTTCCATTGAAGGTTCCGTGCCTGGTGTACGTACTGTACAGGTCAGTATAGAACTATTCTGCTGATTTTACTATGTCATTGAAATTGCGGTTGATATTAACCTGTTTATATTTCACTGCATACATCTTGCCTTATCCTATGCCAAGTTTTTTTCTCACTCATTTTGTGCTGCGGCCATTCTTCACTGCTTCCTCAATTTGCCGACATTATAATTTTGAATATCGCTGACTTTCTTTTTGTGTATCAGCTTTGACGGTTCAGCGAATTTTATCTGACCTCTTCAGTTAGACACTTTCATGCTTTGTAGTTTCTTTATGAGGTCCTTTCTTAGGTGGGATGGCTTGCCTACTGGTGGCTTTGGTGCCTTACCTCCCACTTAAATGTCTCTTCTGAAATCAGTTTAACTACGGTTTCATTCATATCCTCTATGTTATGTTCATCTTCCTGCTGTAAAGCTGTAAATTTGTTTGCGCGCACCAGCCTGAATTCGTCGGCTTTTACTCTTAGTGTGTCTAGGTTGGCCTGTTTCTTCGTGAAGAACTTTGTTCTTTCACTCGTCAAATTGAGCGCGATACTAGGCCTCACTAACCTATGATTACTGCCCTTTATCCTACCTAACACTTCCACATGCTGCACTATGTTGGGATCGACAGAGAGTATGAAATCTATTTCATTCCTTGTTTCTCCTTTAGGGCTTTTCCAGGTCAACGTCCTGTCACGGCGCTTCCTGAAGAAGGTATTCATTATTGAGAGTCTATTCCTTTCAGCAAATTGTATCAAAATCTGTCCTGTACTCTTGGTAGAAGCGATGTCGTAGATGCCAATTGCCTGTTCCCCAGCCTGCTTTTACACGACTTTTGAATTGAAGTCGCCTTTCACTACAGTATACTGATTGCGCATTTCTTATTACTAATTCGACATCTTCGTAAAACTGTTCTATTTCTTCATCATCACCATGACTGGAGGTTGTAACGTAGGCGTCTACTACCTTTAAACTTAATCTGCAATTTACCTTGATTACAACGACTGCTACCCTCTCATTATTGTTGTAAAATTCATCAATGTGCCCGCTATGTCCATATGAGCTTGGCTTGCTTGGTCTTGCGCGAGAGGCAGAATTGCGCAAAATACCCGTTCTTTTTGCAGAAGTTACAGAGTGTCGAGCCAAACAGTCGGAGCGTGAATGAGGCATCAAAAATCGAATAAAGACAGCGTGCGTAGGCGCTCGGATTTATGAAGAGGCGGACACTTCCCATCGTAGCGGCGGCGGGATGCGGACTTAATGGCTTTTGCGGCGTCTAGGTGAAGCTGGCAGGAGTGCTCGCTGCCAAGATGTGACATTTTTAGTTGCATTATTTGTGTCTTCCGGTTGACACACCTGCGTCCATGCATATTTAAGGATCCACTTCGCATTTCGACACAGCTTCTCCGTGAATCGAGCGTGACGCAGGCGAACGACCAACCGGTCCCGCACGAGCCTCTCTTCTACCTCAGTCAAGGGATTGTTGCAACGCTTGACCAGCCGCAGAGCTTGGTCTAGTAATTGTCGCAAGCGCAGTCCGTTTAAGAAAGCTTGATGATTATACAGCTCATTTGTGGGCTCGATGAAGTGGGCAGTGAACCAAGAAATTAACGCATCCTAAGAGGCGAACGACTGTTCGTCGAGCGAGAATGTATCGAGGAGCGAGCGAGCTTTGCGGCCCATGCAATATAGAAGCGAGCGTATCCGCATGACCTCCGACGCCTGGCTGAGTCCAGAAACTGTGGCGTAGTCATCGTAGTGGGTTCGCCTTGTTTTCCATCTTGATGGATTTGGGATGTTGAACCGTGCAGGTGGCTGCAAGTTCAAGCCCAACCATTTGCCACTATAGGCTGCTCGCTGGCCATCGCGCCACCGTCGACAGCGTTTATCTCTGACGTGCCGCTGACACCGTTGGTTTTACTAATGCCGTTGACTTAGAATGGTTGGGGACGTGAACCCCACTTCTTATATGATGTTGTGGGGGTGTCACAACGACGGAAACAAGGACTGACGCCCAGCCCTTTCGAGTGCCGTCTCTTTATTCAAATGTAAATGTATACACGGAATCCAGTACCCCGAGGGAGCCATGGACTGGTGGTATACTAACTACTAAACACTAGGTAGCGAATAGAAGCAAAACTGCCGCGCTACTGGCTGCTCGAGGCATTTTGTGTGTATTCGCGGGCTTATTTCACGCTCGGAAAAGCACTTTCATGTAGCACGTATTGAGCAACAGAAAGCTATACCAAGAGTTTTTATTGTTGCTCTACAATTTTCTTTTTCACACTCTTCATCTAATTCTAATATTTTAGATGTTGAATAATTATTTAACACTAATTATGTAATTAGGCGGGATGCAAAAAATAATCCCAGTATCTCCAAGCAACAGCAAACAACATCACCTTGGTTCTATCCAGCTACGTGGCATTTGCATATTTTTAAATCTTGGTGCATGACAGTTTGGACACCGTGTATATTTACGTCATCTTTCAATACGACCACTTCGAAACGCGCGCAAAGTTCAATGCGAAATTAGATGTGATGCAGCAGACTGAGCGCGTCCCCCAAAACCTGATGAGCTGGTCACGTGGTACCAGATATAACTGACGCGTAAATATATACACTATGAATAATCTACCGATACTTAAGTCCATTAAGCACTCGACCCGACAAAAAAGCAGAGCGGGTTCCTCTGCGTATCCAAGAGAAGCGGCCAACTGAAATGACCAATTTGGCAGCTTTCGGCTACGCGATCACTGTATGTCCTTCAACTACTAGAGTGGTTTGCGCTTGAATATTTGATACCACGTGACTGGCATCTACGGTTTCTATGAGATAAATAGCCACCTGCTTGACGTCCGAAGCCGCACTGTGCTTGACGGGTGTTTTGAATTGGTTAAGCGAAAGGTGATGTGAATGATTATTTGTGCCCTCTCGAGGAATGGCTGCTTCAACCCGTAATTTTCCATTTATGGCTACTCGAAAAAGTGAAAATGCTGGACATAAAATGTTTGTGTCAGTAATAAGATTAGGTTGATGCAGTGATAAGACAAGGTTGATGAAAATACCATGATTTAAAGTGGTTATCAATTTCAGGTTTAACATCAAGGAATACATTAGAACAATACTAGATGTACCTAAAATTGTCGTATTGTTTGGCTATTTAGGCGCACTTAATTTTACATTTCGTTATTTGGTTCACAATGAATGATTTTCATGATGCGGTGAGCTACAGTTGAGAGGACTCTTCTGACTTGACTGGTGGAGATTGTTGTGTCGAAATCTTACCAAATACAGATGTCATACCTATTTTAGAAGTATAAAGCAAATAAATCACTGATGGGAGCAGAAATTTAATAGTTTGTGCTTCGACTGATACTTACTGGGGCAAAAGAAACAGGATAATGAAACATACGTAATTGCACCTAAATTTCAGTGAACAGCCTACTCGATGCTGCGCGGCTTCTGTACCGGTCTTTCAATGTGGAAAAGCAAGTCAACAGTAGAATTTAGACTTCGCGTGCTTTATATCTTTTCAGTGGATAAATGGCTGCCGCGCTTCCATCTTCACAAGAAGCAGAAGTAACATGTCCCACTACCTACAACTGCGCAATCAGCTCAAGAGCCATGAAGTCATCCGTTGTACTATTCGTGTTCCTTCTCGCGCCCTTTTCAGGTAAAGACAATATTTCTCACTATCTACTTGAGCTAAACAAAGTTACTAAATAGTGCACCTTATGGTACAGAATAGATTCACTTCTACGGTTTAGGCAGAACCGCGTCATGCATTATAACACCAAGAGCCAAAGAAACGTTCAGGAAAATACATAAACAACAGAAACGTAAAGTGTAGGACGTGGGGTAAATCTTTTCGCTATTTAATATTAGCTAACCAGCCCAGAAACTCGCATTCACAGGACAAAAAAAAAGTACACGTGTCCTCTTGTCAATGTGAATTTCAGCGCTGGTTTGCTGATATAGATTCGCAATTCCAACTCTCCCAGTTCAGCATATTATTAAGTTACTTTTTGCGATTAAATGTTTTTCTTGCTTGTTGTGAATCATCTATTCCAGGTGGTTCCAGATATTCCTGAAGTAAATGTTCCTCGCCAGCAATGTTTAAGCACACACATACACACACACTGTCAGATTGCACGACCTGCACGCACAAATACTTATAGATGCGCAGGCACACACACGCATGGACACAAGCAAGATGCTTTGCTGGGCTTGTTGGTGCGTATACATGGAAAGTATAGCGCAAAAAACTGAGGAAAACGGGCAGAGCGATTAAACACAGCGCTACACTCCGTGAGAAATGAGGTATTCCGTGGTGCCTTGATGCGGGAATTCAACAGGCGAATTGTATAGAGAGGTGTATACACCTCTCCCCTTCAACTCGTGACGGTTGTCGGTGGTGGCGCTCCACTCGCGGTGGTTCGTGGTGGGGGTGCTCGCGTAGCCGGTGGCGGTTCGCCACTTTTGGGAAAGCGAGCGCGAGGCAGATCCCTCTGAGACAGCACTGGGTACGTACACGTTCTGCTCTCGCCCGCTGGCCCCTTTTTGTCGCGGACTTGAGCTCGCCTACGGTGCCTATGCACGTACCGCAAGCTCTTACCTTCTCTTGATCCTTTCCGGACATTAATCCGAAGAGCGGTGCCTAGTGCTCGCGGGTGATCGTACGACACCGAGCAGCACTTAGCGGATCACCAACCCAACGGATATTGCCAGAACTCTCGCGAGTGGGCCTTTTGGTTCTCGCGAGATCAGGCAGCATAACTGAGTGGACTTTTCCTAGTGGCTTATCGCGGGAAGCCATTTTCTCGCGGCGACGTGCTAGCGGCGACTCTTGCTTTATTTTGCGCCCTTGACACGGAAGCCCTTTGATTCCCGCGCCGTCCTGGAATCGGGCGTTCGTGCAGTTTTGGGTACCTATGGAGACAAAAAACGGTTTCCGCTAACTTAGGGAAATACTGTGTTCTCTTGCATGCGCAGAGCTCGGTGCACGCTTTTGCGGCCTGAGCGCGCGCGCTAGAGTACAACAGGCGACGACTTACGCGGCCACATGGCTCGCTAATCCCGAACCCGTGCTGGTCGGTACTGCTGTGAGATATATCATCATCATCATCAGCCTATATTCATGTCCACTGCAGGCCGAAGGCCTCTCCCTGTGATCTCCAATTACCTGTGTTGTGCTAACTGATTCCAACTTGCACCGGCAAATGTCCGAAAATCATGACCCCACCTAGTTTTCTGCCATCCTCGACTGCGCTTCCCTTCTCTTGGTATCTATTCTGTAACTATAATGGTCCACCGGTTACCCATCCTACGCATTACATGGCCTGCCCAGCTCCATTTTTCCTGCTTAATGTCAACTAGAATATCGGCTATCCCCGTTTGTTCTCTGAACCACATCGCTCTCTTCCTGTCTCTTAACGTTAGGCCTAACATTTTTCGTTCCATCGCTGTTTGTGCGGTCCTTAACTTGTTCTCGAGCTTCTTTGTTACCCTCCAAGTTTCTGCCCCATAAGTCAGCATCGGTAGAATGCAATGTGCACTTTTCTTTTCAACAACAGGGGTAAGCTCCCAGTCAGGATTTGGCAATGCCTGTCGTATGCACTGCAACCCAATTTTATTCTTCTGTACATTTCTTTCTCATAATCAGGATCCCCTTTGAGTAATTGACCTAGATGGATGTACAGACTCTAGAGGCTGACTGGTGATCTTGAATTCTTATTCCCTTGCCAGGCTATTTCGCATTATCTTTGTCTTCTGCATGTTATTCTTCAGCCCCACTCTTACACTTTTTCGGTTAAGGTCCTCAATCGTTTGCTGTAATTCGTGCCCATTGTTGCTGAATAGGACAATGTCATCTGCAAACCGAAAGTTGCCGAGATATTCGCCGTTGATCCTCACTCCTAAGCCTTCCCAGTCTAACAGCTTGAATACTTCATCTAGGCATGCTGTTAATAGTATATTGTGTTGAGATATAAGACCTCCGTAACTCTGAACAAAATATTATTAAGAAAGATGGTGCACTTACACAGAGTGTATTAGCGAACACTTTCAAAAATTTTTAAAGGCTACCTGTGGTAGATAGCACAATTCTAGTTCATGAGCTGGTCTACTCTAACAGGTGGACATTACTTGCACCAAAAAAATGGAATACATAATCGAATAATTAACAAAAATTGTCTAAATAAGTTTTTAACTAGTTACCTTACGGCTCATATTACAATTTACAAATTCTAGCCGTGTAGTTCGCAAGACGGATCCTCTTAGAACGAATTCTGAGGGCGACACCAGTTTTGAGATATTAATTCCCGAACTTTGCGGAGAAATGCATTGGCGTTCCAGTTAGTTTTGTGCTTCAATGCACCCGCCGCGGTGGCTCAGTCAGCTAAGGCATTGCGCTGCTGAGCACAAGGTCGCGGGATTGAATCCCGGCCGCGGCAGCCGCATTTCGATGGGGGCGAAATGCAAAAACGCCCGTGTGCTTGCGTTGTGGTGCACGTTAAAGAACTCCAGGCGGTCAAAATTATTCTGGAGCTCTCCACTACGGCGTGCGTCATAATCCGAACTAGTTTTAGCACGTAAAACCCCAGAAAGAAGAAGAAAAGAAGAAGTGCTTCAATGCATAAAACGGCGCTTTGTTAAGAAAGTAACTGGAACGCAAATGAAACACCCGTAGACATGCGTACCACGGCACCTCGACACGCAGTATTCGAGAATATCTTCAGCAATATGAATCCAGAAAATTAAATTCACTTTGTTACAGAGATATCTACGGGGTACTGATGCACTCAGCGACGTGTTCGATAAATAAATGCCTCGGTAAACTCATGTGCAATCGTATCGCGGCTCTATTTCAGCATTGTTACTCTGTTGAGGAGAGGCTTGCACATGTATTGCTTGCAATACCATCGTAAATGGCAGCCAGTTCCGGTTGACCTGGACCGTTCATGCTCTCTTAATCTTTTGTTGAAACACCTTCTAATTTGACCTATGTACATTTTCCCGCATGGTAATGGCATCGAATAAACAACACCAGTGGCACAATCAACAAAGCTTGCATGATAATTTTCCAATTCTGCGTTGGTTCCACTTGAAGAAACACTTTTGCACAGGCTGGCTAGCTTACATGACACGGAAAATGCAATAGAAACTGCATAACGCGATGCAACATTCTTCATGTTCTGGGTGATTTCATGACAGTAAGGTATGACTTCGAGTCTTTTCTTCGGCGAAGCATTTTCCTTCCTAGGCGGCTTGCTATTTACTTTCTACCGCAGTTTCTTGGACACTGCAGTCAAAATAGATTCAGGAAACCCTGCGGACCACAATCTGGGCTGGGCACCCACATACACACGCACAAATAAACGCAGATACATACATACATGCATACATACATACATACATACATACATACATACATACATACATACATACATACATACATACATACGTACGTACGTACGTACGTACGTACGTACGTACATACATACATACATACATACATACATACATACATACACGCACGCACGCACGCCCATACTTACAAAGCCCCGCAGCTGAAACCGTCAGCGTTGGCGGATGTCCTGTCTTTCACAAATGTCACTGTGCCCGCATTTGTTACGTTAAGTTCCTCTACGAGACTGTAATCAGCAGATTCAACACTTGCCACGCACAGCGCAACCCGTCCTCGTGGGTATTTTTCTTTTTTTGCACATGCGGGTGTTCGGTGTCGTGAGCGTGCACTTTTTTCAGCGTTTCTGGATCGAAAGGACTAAGGCACAATCCTGGCACTTGTAATTCATTAATTTTCTTCATTGATTTATTGTTAGGCATATATTTCGTAGCCCGGTGAACCTTATTTGCTGCCCATACATGTAGGGTAGCTAACCAGGTGCAACCTGGTTAACCTCCCAGTGTTTCTGTTTCTTTCTCTTTCTCTCATACCGGCAAAGTACTTCCAGGATCCCTTTCTGTGATAGCCCTGTAACAGAAAGGCCCCATCACTATACCGGACTTCTCCCCTCAATTCATCTTAGATTGCTGAGACAGCTGCTTTAAAGAGACACTAAAGGCAAACATGAAGTCAACGTGGACTGTTCAAATAGCAATTCACACACCTCGCAGCACTTGTTTCGCGCCAAGAAAAGACTTTGTTCCAGAGAAAACAGGGAAATACGGGGCCACATTGCTCCAGCGCGATTCGAATCACCCACCACGAGCATGCAGATGCGAGGCTGCAGACGTTATAATCGCCCTTGACTGCCATCGATAAGTAAAATGGCGCGCGACAGCCGGAGCCAAGACAGAGCCTACAGATTCCAGGACATCACATGGACGGGGTATTTGCTGCTGCTTGCAATTACTCGGAGCTTCGCTAGCCAGCAAAACGAGCCCAGAGTTTCGCGATTCTGAAACTACCAAAACGTGAAAGCATGGGCGGCGCGGGACCGAGGGAAAACGAAACCTTTTGAACACTCGCCTCTTTGTCAAGGGCAACGACAAGAGATTATCAACAGCGGAGCTGTTTAAGCCGGCCGTAAGTCCGTAACGCGTCGGAAAGTGTGGGCCAATCCTGGCAATAGTGCAGAAAGGGTCCAAGTGCAATGGCACATACCCCTTCGAACTAGCGAAGCTGAGAATGGCTATTACTAGCTAAGCAAGGTTGGGACTACTTAAGTTTAGGCAGTCATTGATAGCCAATCGATAGCCAATCAAGAGCTAATCGATAGTTGATCAATAATCAATAAAATCCGGATAATGCTGGGGATGACTCGGTAATGCTTAACCTAGCGCAAATACGTGGCCAATACTTTGCGATAGCCAATCGATAGCCAATCAATACCTGATTGATAATCGATCAAGATTTAATAAATTCCGGAAATGCTGGAGATGACTTGTTAGTGTATAGCCTAGCCCAAAAGCCAGGAGTAGCTAGGTGCCCATCAGCTCCGCTGTCTCTTTAGCATTGCGCCTCCAGTGCAAGCTACGCAATTTTCTTTTTTCTGAGATTCAAGTATAAGTGTACAAGCAGCGTTTTCTTCGGTCGCATATTGCAATGCAATGTACGCTTTATTGTCAGTAGTTGAGTATTGGTGACACAACTACGAGGCAGAATGTTTGTTAAGCGGGCATATTGGCACAACGGCGTAATGCGGCAAACAGCGCGAAAAGGGGACAAAAGATTAGGGAAACGGACGCCACAGCGGCCGTGCCGTCCGTTCCCCTAATCTTGTGTACTGTTTTATCACTGTTTGCTGTATTATAATGATGCAATACTACATCATCGGTCTACTACAGAATGTCGCGGTACTGTCTCAAATTGTTTCCAACATTTACTTGAATTTCACACTTACTATAGCTCATGTTGTCGATAATATTGGCGCGTTAGACATTTTAGAGCATTGATCTATCACTTCAGCTTGACATAATGTTTGCCTTTAGTGGCACTACATAAACTCTTACCGATGGAGCTCACGATTGACGCATGCATTAACAGACAGCACTTAGCCGAACAAAACTGCTCGTGTGTCAAGCCTATCTGCAAAATAATTTCGAAGTGTACAGTACGTCACAGATTCGAAATATTCCAGTGGGGCAGTCGACGACCCGGAGCGTGGCCGCCCCAGCGAGGGGGCGTGGCCGTCCCTATATTGAGTTAGTTTCAATATTCTCCATCCGTTGACCAGAAGCTTTGCAGATACAGGAGGTCATGTAGCCTTCCGCCCGGCGTTTATTTATACGCAGCAACATAAACACGACCAATAAAATAATACCATAGAGCAGCTGACTCTAAATATTGGATACGGTCAAGAAGTAAACGCTAAACTTTGTGGCGATTCAGTGTTAAGTTAACAAGAGCGGAATGCCTCGGTGACATTGTGTGCCATGGAGGAAAAGGAAGAAAAGCACAGTGCTGGTGGAGTTTGCTTGTTCATCATATTACCACCACTGATCTCTACATTAGCAAAACATAGTACAGGTCAGTGATTACCATCCGGTTTGGGGGCCATTCCCCACAATGGGACTATGCCATTATACAAATAATCATGATCGTCTTCATCATCATCATCATCATCCAGCTGGCGGGAGTGTCCGTGCCGTGACTTCCGCACTGCTAAAAAAAAAACTTAAGTGTCTCATTGGCTGTCCATGTAAACGGATGGCTTTTACTCGTGAAAGTAAAATCAGATGGCTTCTTCCCAGCTATGCGTAAAAGGTGGCTAATTCTTGACGTCATTGTATGAGGCTTGACTCTATTGCTTTCCAGCAGATAACAATGACGACTTCGTACGCCTTCACTAAGGTATGTTGCTTCTAGAGACGTTATGCAACTTATCTAGCAACGCTGGCACTTCCTTTACGGCTGTCTCACGCTTCCCGATTCCACTGTTTTAAACACTTCCTCAGAAAATTTTGAGGTATGCGCGTCTATGATTCGCGTTTGCGACCGCATCAGGTGCACATATCGTTTGAGAGTGCTTTCGATGAACGACTAGCACAACTGTTATTTTAGGTCAGCAAAGTATTCTTTTTTTTTCTTATGACGTAACCAACAACGCCTAATGAAATTTGGCGCTTTTCTCTTACCGAAGAAATCATGTCACTGACAGTCGTGTTGTTTTCGTTAACCCTTAAAGCTACACTAAAGATAAAATTGGTTTCTTCTGTATCAGTAAACACCCCTCCACATAAACGCCACTCTCTCCACGATAAGACGATTCGTAAGACAGAAAAAGCCCAATAATAACAAAGTACGGAAGACGACATCTCCTTGAAGTTCCCGGACCAGCTCGATGTGACGTCATAGATTTTGAAAGCGTTTTTGTAGGGCCCAGATAATTATTTAGCGTTGAAGATTGTAATTATTTAGCGGTAACGATTGTGTTCTAAAGGAGCCAAATATTGAACCTGCAGAGTTTCGGGAACTTCTGCTGAGTCAACGTGGCCTAAATACGACAAAAATACTTTGAAATCTGTGACGTCGAAGTGGCGTACCGACGTTAGGGAATCGGCGCGATATTGAAAAATGGAAACTTTGAGCTTCATTTTCTGTTCTACTAACCAACCTATTAATTTCGAAGTTATACTAACCAACCTATTATCTCGAAATTAACGACAACAGAGTTTTCAAGGGATGTTTTATTTGTTTAAACTGATTTAGTGTTTTGCTTTAGTGTCCTTTTTATGTACAGAAGTGGCCGTCGTCAGAATTTCTTTCTCACATCTATCAAAGTAACTTATTAGTAGTTCTTCAGCGGCGTTCACAGTCGATATCTTTATTAATTCATTATTGCTTGGATTTGTTCTTTCTCTTTCAGGGTGTACTGCTGAAACGAAGTATGCATATCCTCGCGTACTCGAAGAGCAGAACACCAACGGAACAATAGCCGTACAGGTGACTGAAAATATGAGACTAAATTTAAGGAAAGCCGCCCTCACACTGTCGCGAGTGCGGCTGGACGTAGAAACGAATGGAACACTTGCCCACAAAGTCGTGAGTACTAAATTAAGTCCGTACTATACTTAGCCACTGTTATAAAGAAAAGATTGGGTCAACTTATGCCTAACGGAAATTTACGTCACTGAAGTTGCGCGAACCTGCATCTCACGCTTCATTTTCCTGCAGTGGTGGAACCATAATGAAGCGGAGGAACATTGAAAACGGAAGGAAAATATATGATCTTTTTGAAAATCTTTGAATAATATTTCTGCAGCCGGGTGCCAGTATTGTACATATTCATCCGGATATCCCATTATTGTAGCGGTGACAACCGTGTTTTTGCAATTGTATAAGCATGCGCCTTGAAACAAGTGGATGCGTTCTTTTTACCTTTATGCTGCGTTTAATATGTGACCTTCAGACCTCGCGGTTACTATTAACAAACCATCCAAACAGCCAGAAATGTATTTTTTGTGTTCCTTTCCTTTAGACAAGCAATAATCCAGTAAACCTTTACTAGTTTAAACCACAGACTCATCAATATTTTCTCGATTACCTTCGGAGAACAAGGTCTCGGGCAAGCTAGGTACATCCTCATTTACATTTGGAGGGGCACTTTATCATGGTAGCAAAACATGATCAATAGCACTTTCCACACAATGCTATTTCCACAAACTGCGCATGAAGAGTCCTCATCGGCAAAAGAGAGAAGGCGATAGAAAGGCTGTATACAAAGGCAGGGAGGGTAACCACAGGTACTTTGAGTTGGCCTCCCTGCCTTTATATTCATTCTTATGCACTCCTGATTGGCCTAGCCTGCACGCGAGGAAGGCGATAAAAAGAGAAATAGAGTTGAGGGAGAGAGAGACAGACGAGCACAATGTAAACGCCAGATCCTTATACGCGAATTTTCTCATATAACGCACTCTCAACATATCCTGCTACCTTCGAACACTAGCGCAATGTACCTTGAATTATAAAGTTTCCCTGCTTTAATTTCATTCTTTACTGTTCAATATAGTTTTAGCCTTCCAAGCTCTTAGACTTGGAAGGCTTAGGAGTGAGGATCAACGGCGAATATCTCAGCAACCTTCGGTTTGCAGATGACATTGTTCTATTCAGCAACAATAGAGACGAATTACAGCAAATGATTGAGGACCTTAATTGAGAAAGTGTAAGGATTGGGTTGAAGATGAATATGCAGAAGACAAAGATAATGTTCAGTAGCCTGGCAAGGGAACAAGAATTCAGGATCGCCAGTCAGCCTCTAGAGTCTGTAAAGGAGTACGTTTACCTAGGTCAATTACTCACAGGGGACCCTGATCACGAGAAAGAAATTTACAGAAGAAAATTGGGTTGGAGTGCATACGGCAGGCATTGCCAAATCCTGACTGGGAGCTTACCACTGTCACTGAAAACAAAAGTGTACAATCATTGCATTCTACCGGTGCTAACATATGGGGCAGAAACTTGGAGGTTAACAAAGAAGCTCGAGAACAAGTTAAAATCCGCACAAAGAGCGATGGAACGAAAGATCTTAGGACTAACGTTAAGAGACAGGAAGAGAGCGGTATGGATCAGAGAACAAACGGGGATAGCCGATATTCTAGTTGACGTTAAGCGCAAGAAATGGAGCTGGGCAGGCCATGCGTAGGATGGATAACCGGTGGACCATTAGGGTTACAGAATGGATACCAAGAGAAGGGAAGCGCAGTCGAGGATGGCAGAAACCAGATGGGATGATGAAGTTAGGAAATTTGCAGGCGCAAGTTGGAATACGCTAGCGCAAGACAGGGGTAATTGGAGATCGCAGGGAGAGGCCTTCGTCCTGCAGTGGACATAAAATATAGGCTGATGATGATGATGATGATAGTTTTCAGCTGAAATTTTCTCCATAGCTCCTAAAATACATGCTCGTTTTGAGCCTCAGACTGTAGACGCTTAACACCATTCTCTCTGCCGCTGTCCACCACTTAGCGTAATACTTACTGGTTTGCTCACCAGCTCTTCCTTTTCCTCAGTGTGCCTGCCTTATTCCTTGACGTACCTCAACACCCTGCCTACAATCTACTCTTGGTCATGATTTACCACGTGTCTTTCGAAGTAGATTTCACTCTGAGCCCCCAGCACTTCCGTGGGCGCCCAATCCATGTCCCCTTCATTTCAACGTCTCGCAGCATCATTTGGGGTTTTTCCGTACACACCTCTGCTAGTCTTCCAACCGCCCTCTCATAAATCTCTAGTCCCGACTGTACTTCAGGGGGCGTATTCACAAAACAATGACTTACACTAGAATTGTTTGTAAGGGCGAATTCCAGTCATTCCTAATGCATGTTGGACATATTACCCACGAAAGCGGGCTGCCAACTGTGAAGAACACTTGGTAACGAAAAGCTTTGTGAATTTGGTTCTAGATTTTAAGCAAAGCACTGAATGAGGAAACGTAAGCCCGGGAACCCTTATCGCTTTACTTAAACCTCGCGTCATATACCTGATACTCCTTGTACCTCAAGGACGCTCCATGTTTCATTTTGATCGCCTTACTATGACATTTTGCTTTTACTTTCTACTCATTTCTTTTCATATGCACCTAAGGCCGAATTCCTAGCGCGCTTTGATTGTGATTACGATTTGCCATTGGCTAGCTGGCTGCCTTCTGTATTACTATGTCAAGCATCCTTATTGGCTGGCACTTTCTCTTACTAACAATCCTAGCGTAAGATCCTTCTGGACACCGGCCGAGTCCTTCTTTCACCCATAAATCCTAGGCACCTGCACCCTTGAAATTGCATTTCTCTGCATTTTCGACGGCTGACCAGTCTTATCATTAGACACCATGCCGCTCGATTTCCTCTACCCTAACTTTAATTTCTTCAATACCGCTTTCGTTTACGCATATGTGGGTGTCTCTGCAAGCGTTAGACAAGATTTAAAAAAATAAAACCTTGGTTATACAACCTTGGTCTCATAACATACGCGTATGGAACCTATACGCTGTACGGTCTTCGGTATTTTACCGCCACCAACATAATTTTTGTGTATTGTTTACTTGATTAATTCGAAAAAATAATTTAAAAATACTACAAACAGTATGGCTTAAGTTAGTTGGGACACCCTATATCTGCAAGAAACTGAATATCGCTATGATTATCCAAACAACCAATGACACTCGCGTATAATAAACTTGAAAGACGCTTCTCCACCAGCACACCATTTTTTATATGAACCTGGGCTTCGATTAGGAAGCGCTGCGTGCGATATAATTTGGCGTACAATATTGCGTACTGCTAATTCTTGCAACAGGAGCTTCTAGCATATTTACATCAAGTTTCATCATTCTGAGCAGGCACATTTTAGACTCTCGTCCCGTCATATCGAACGCTTAGTCGTACTTTGTGTCTCCTGCACATTAAAGCTGTAGTACTCATTTTATGCTGCTCGTAAAGTGCGGAATGCATTACGGCGCCTGCAAGCGAAACTGCATGGCGGGGACAGCACCCATAGGTGGCGACTCACGCGTGTTTAGCTTGAACGCTTCCATTTGAGATTCGACAACGATCTGTATGTTAAAAATGTTTTTGGTATCAAAAAGACCACTTTCAGCAGTTTTGTTTCGTCTTTTTTTCAACTGCACGGCTGCGCGGAGATGAACGGAAGGCAATACTGGCTGAATAATGTCAATACTCTTTTCAGATAAACGGCTCTCAGATAGAAGAAAACCTTTACGTAGATCCCAAGCACAGGTCCTCAGTTATAATGCATCAACATAAAGAAGGCATCACCTTGGTATGTACTACAACGTATTAGAGAATTGTTTTGCAGTCATGATGTCTTATTTTTTTTTTGGGGGGGGGGAGGGGCGGGAGAGGTACTGCCAACTTGCGTTACGCTTGGCGCGTGTGCATTCATCTAGGCACAATGTTTCCACGCCAATTCTGTATGTCCACGTGTAAGTCAACAAGCAGAAGTTTTAGATAGGGGCATGTTATCGTACAATAGCGAAGTTAATTTTGAAGGGTGGATATACCCTTTTGTGAGCAATGAATCAAACGATGTAACTGCGCTTCTTCTACGTTGTCATTAAAATGTTATACTATATTCGAAATCCATGCAACTTATACAGAGGACCTGCAAGAGCTAAATTATAAAGACACGTTTCGTATGAGCAATCACAGCCTGCCACACATCGATAAGAACTTTCCAGATAATAATATTTAACATGATAGTTGAATATAATCTGCCATGGCTGTTCGATCAAGTTTCTTCTTCATGATATTGTGACGAGCAATTATCAGCTTCTAGGCGGGCAAAAAAAGGACTACGAACTACAAAAGCGAATGATAGGGTCCATTTGCTAACGATTTTTTTTCATTATTTTTGACCTCCGACACAAATCTCGCAATGTAGTCGTTATCGCCGGTATGAGTCGCTCGGTACAACTAGGAAAAGAAACGAACTGAAAGCATATCCTTACCAGAACTTCTGACTTACTAAACAAGGCAAGCGACTCCATGACAGCGACATTGACGGTCGACTGTCGTTTTGCAGGAAGCTGTAACTGACAATAGGCTCCTGATTAAAGTGCGTTGATGAACAATCTAAATCAACCGGCAAGCATAGCAGCAATTACAAGCTAATAAAACAGGCCTATTGTTATGGAAACGGGGGCTGCGATGTAAAAGTGGTTTGAAGCCCGCTTCACAGAAACGTTACAACGCTTCTACCGTTCAAAACACAAAGATACGAAGAAAGCACATGATGCAATTCCTTGATGGTCACTCGACTGCTTCCTCAAAACGTAATTTCACCCATACGTTAATGTCACTCAGAAGTCTGCGCAGTCGTAGTTGTCTTCGACATTGTTAGTAAAGGAATTGTCAGATCACTATCCTTCTATAGGTCTTCCTGGTACTTACAATCACAAAGCTGCTCCTCGGGCTACGATGACTGCTCCTTATAGTGTATGGCTGCTCGAAGACACGGTTTTATTTAGCGCTCAGCCCTAAATTGTTTTGGAATTTCGCTCCCACTGGAACGCCGCCTTCATAGGTCGGTGCTTGATGCTTTCCATTTAATTTAAGCAACAAAATATCGCTGCCATTAAAGCACCAGGACGGATGGTCCCCCTTTCGTGGCGCGTTTGTTCACACATCCTTGGCTTATAATGTTTTCCTCTTCCCATAATGCCTTCTTATCAATTTGAGAGCCCTCATTTACATTGGTGATAGTGGCGGTGAAACCTTTCGCATGACTCTCGTGTTTGTAAGAGAAACCGCTCACGTGAATCTGGTACGCGCACCTAGATTAGCAGTACTCAAGCACTCAAGCAGCGGTAGGCCTTTCGGGGACCCTTCAGGCACACTCCTCAGTTTTAATACCAAGCACCATAAAAAAACTGTTAGACAGGCAGAGCCATAGTAGCTTTGTAGCAGCAGCTGTTAGATCATTAATACACGCTGCTTGCAGCCTATACTGTACTTACATTCTACGATCTATGAAAGAGCAGATGCCGCCTTTCATAAGTGCGCCAACGTCAAAAACGAGTTAACGAAGAAACTTAACTCATACAAAGCAGAAATATTCGGAGCTTCAATTTAAAACCACTACTGTTTATGTTCTAATTAACCTTCATGAATGCGAACGGTGCATCTTTACGAAGATACGTCATCATTTATAGGAAAGAAAAAAGTACTGTTTCACCTTGCTGAACATAATCGGTGCCCGTGCTCAGACGTCCCGCCTGTTATTGCGATAAACAGCGCTGGCCTATCAACAGTGTTTCTCTGAATGAACCTCATGCTTTTCTTCGAAGTTTCACGAAGATTCCCGAGGATCCACGGGCGACTTTTTCTGGAATACTGACATACACGGCAAATTCTACTATGAAGCAAAGGCATCAGAAATTTCCACTGTTTTCCGCGTTGTAGGCTACCAAAGACAGAGTGTGTGCATTGTACACTCACTCCTTTAATATTCGCGCCTATGAGATTGACCTTATCAATAAATCATTTGTATATTTTTATTATTTACTTAAGAAAGGCAGTATGAATTTGCGGCACGATGATAGCTTAACCCAAAGTCAGCGCTTCGAACACATATTACGCTGGGCCATATTTTCAAACTATGTTGGCAAGGAAGCGAAAGCTTCCTTTACAGCATGGTTCAAAAGGCCACGAAGGATTTTAGACTCTGCCGTATTTACTTGCTAATTTAAAGCTCCACAAGGCTTGAGTCCGGTAATGCAGCAGGACGTAAGGGATTGTAAACTCACCAAGTTCTCGTATTCGTTCCGGCACAAAAAAGCTCACCCGTAACGAAATAACGCAACAACACCACTTTATCCAAGTCACAAGAATACATATAAACCGAAGGACTTCCCGCAAGGCTGTTTCTATTTGCAGATAAATCCAAATGAAAATAGAAAGAACAACGTGGTAACACGCTTATTACACCAGCCATGGCGACACATCGGTTATAGCGTTCCGATTCTGAGCACGAGGTAATGGGTTTGATTCCCAGCCGCGGTCAGGTAGGGGCGAAATGGGGGGAAGGTGGGGACGGAAACGTTCGTGTACTTTGTTTTATGCGCCCGTTAAATAACCCAAGGTACTTGAAGTTATTACGGAACGTGCTGCTATAAGGCGCCCCAGCTGCTGCTGTGGGGCGTTAAAGCACATAATGGTTTTTATTTGGATACGTTTACCACAATGAAAACCGTTCTATTAACAAGAAACACGTTTACACACGCGTAGATTTTATCACGACAGGTGTAGAGCTTATGCATGTAACAAGTTGGAGTATGGTGCATTTCAACCGAAATATGAAAAAATGGTTGATGCTTATTGCATATCCCAAAAATCGCAGAGCACTTACAGATTTGTTGCATCAGATGTCAAGGTAAAATCTGAATGGCGTTTACTGTGAGCAATAGCCAATGGCATTTCGTAAGACACCTCGTAATACAGAATTCTCCTTGCATGTGGAGCATTGTTAATTAGCCTACAGGTTAGGTAAGGCAAGCTCTATCTTCCGCGGTACGGCATGGCATAAATGATGCTCAAAACAGATACTTAAATTCCATGAAACTGGACTGCGACTAAATTTAGCCGGAGATTGTAGATGTCGACTTCTAATCCGGAACGAATACTTCGTTTACGCGAAGAAATTATCTTCGCTGCTTTTCGTGCTAAAAACGATTCAGCACTTATTGAAAGGGTGTAGAGATTATGAGCTTATGCAGGAGAATCTTAACTTCTATGCATATTTTACTCTTTGATAGCATTCGTATATCCAATCATACTTCGAGCTAAGTTTCTCAACACAGTACCCTATATTTTTTTTTTCGCCAGACTGGAATGGTGAGCGACACGCTGCGAATTAGACCGCTGGCTCCAAAAGCCCGAATTTTGCAACTTAGAGGAATGCATGCACTGGATATGATTGAGAAGACTCAAGTTGAAGACGCCGCAGGTGATTGAAACACAGTCTCCTTGCTCCCAGCGGACATTCTGAGACGAATCCATTGTCCCTATACCACAAAAGAGTGGAACGAATACGTTCCTTCTTCACTACATTTTGCAATATTCAGACATTGTAGTGTTAGCCCAAATGACAGCTGAAACTAGAAAGACGAAAACTATCAGTCGGGAACACACAGGGTTGCCTAACTTGAACCATTATTATTACTTTCCTGATTGAATAAGTTCAGTAGTATTACGCGCTTAAGCTCTCTGCCGTCTTCATCTTATGCTGGCCTTGCAGTCCTGGCAGGCTTACGTTCTTCAGCTTATCTTATTGATGTTTCGCTTTGACAGCTTGCACTATCTTCGCGGTTTTAGTTAGGGTTTGCTTACGTAAACAGTTTTTGCTTAGACCTGAAACACACAAACAGTCACTTATTACACAACAGCAAATAGTCAGCCCAAAGGAAAAGCCACAAGAGAACGGGCACGCACAACCGCAACCTACACCAGACCGCGATCCAGTAGTTCACACAGGTATACAACAACCTGAAGCAAACCTCACGATACAACAACAACTGCAACTAATGCAACAACAAATAGAGCAGCAAACTAAAATACAAATGCAGCAGTTTTTGGTAGAATTTCAGGAACTAAAGCGTTACGTTCATGAAACCCTTAACAAAGAATCGAAGCGTAGACGTAAGCATACCATACAGAGATCCCAGGAGTCTGATGACAAAAACATGCTTACCTCGGACGCTGAAAGCACAACCACCACCTCGCATCATGGCAAATAGGCGACCCAGAACAAAAGAGAATCTCACAATATGGTCCTGGAACTGTCGTTCCTTGCACAACAAACACGCTACACTCACACTATACATACAGGCGGCGCTGATCCCTCCAGACATAATCTGCCTGCAAGAAGTGGAAGCTAGGCCCCAGGCGATTACGGGCTACAGACTGCACATAGAGCCTAACCACCCAAAGGTAGCGACACTCGTCAGGAAGGAATTCGCAGCGACACTCGCAATGGTACCGCACGAAGACACTCCACACCACATCGTCACGCTCTGGCCAGCCAAGAAGGGACGTCCGAAGCAGATAATATGCAACATATATAGTCACCCACATGACCGGAAAGCGGAGTTTGGCCACATCTTCAAACATCTGAACACCATGCTTGAACCACGCGACCGCCTAATCATACAGGGGATTTCAACGCATGGCACACGACATGGGGATACGCCAAAGACAGACCCAAAGGTACGAGACTACTAGAGGCGATACAGCGATATGACTACATACTCCTCACGACACCGGGAAGGCCGAAACAGAGACACCACACCCGACCTTGCCATCACCAACAATGCCAGGGCCATGCTCTGGAACGTGTTGGATGACACCCTGGGCAGCGATCATAATATAGTGGAAATAACCTATGAAACAGCTCAACTACGACGCCCCCTCGGAAAAGCCAAAATCACAAACTGCACTAAGTATCGAGAGCAACAAGAAGTAGGAAATGGGCCCAAACCAGGAACCATAGCTGACTGGACTCGCTACATTAAGGGCCTCTATGATGAAAACACTAAAATATATCAGACTACGGCAGACACCTCCGCCATAGACAATCACTTGACACACCTTTGGGAAGCTCGTCGGGGACTCACCAAACGGTGGCGCCGACAGAAACTAAACAGAAAACTGAGACTCCGAATAGCGGAAATCACAGAGAAGGCGAACGCATACGCGAAAGAACTCTACCATAACAATTGGCGCACATTCTGTGACTCCCTAAGAGGCACATTAAGCACGAAAAAGACATGGAACATCCTACGGAGTCTTTTGGACCCCTCAACCACAAGAACCGAAACAAATGCTACACTCCAGCGGTTAGCAGGGGAATTTCAAGGGGACCATGATCAGTTAATACAAGAGCTGAAACAACGGTACACAGGAGAACGCAAGCGGGACGGAAATTGAATAACTAGTCAAGAATACACAGGAACACCTAACCACGAGCTGGACGCACCCATCACCTTCGCAGAGGTGTATGCAGCGGCGCAAAGCTTCAAAAAGAATACAGCACCCGGATTGGATGATATTACAAACGCCATGATACGGAACCTTAGCACTGACACATTACAAGCCATCACGGACCACTTCATTCAAGAAATATGGACACCGGGTGGAAAACTACCCACTGAGTGGACAATGGCCCAGATCGTACTAATACCGAAACCAGGAAAGCGGAGAAGCCTTGACCAGCTGCGACCAATATCACTAACATCCTGTATGGGCAAAATGTTTGAAAAAGTCATACTCACTCGCCTCGAACAATACACAGAAGAACGGGGGCTCCTACCAACATCTATGTACGGATTCAGGCGAGGGATGTCTGCCCAGGACATATTCTTATTGCTCAAAGAGGAGGTGCTCAACCCACCTCCAGGTAGCCTCAACAACTTACTCCTTGCCCTCGACATCGAAAAAGCCTTCGACAACATCGCGCACTCTGCCATACTAGACAGCCTTACAGCCATTGAATGCGGTGAACGCATATTCCATTATGCATTTACATTCCTTGGCAATCGCAAGGCACAGATTGGCATGGGCGGAACCAACTCACCACCATACGAACTTCCACTGAAAGGCACGCCCCAGGGTTCCATCCTGTCACCATTCCTGTTTAACATCGGGCTCCGGAAGCTAGTCCTACAACTCGAGGATATACCGAACCTGGGCTGTGCCTTTTACGCGGACGACATTACACTATGGGCAACAAAGGGCTCCTATGGAGAACGGCAAGATGTCCTGCAAAACGCTATAGACAAGATTCAAAGCTACCTTCAGGTGGCAGGTATGACCTGCGCCCCCAAAAAATCAGAATACCTGCAGATAAGACCCCCGCGCACCCAGTCCAACCGTGCACCCCCACTTCATCTGACGATTGCCGGACAATGCATCAGCAGAACCCCGGTAGCACGAATCCTGGGCATGCACATACAAGAAAATAACAGCGTAAAGACGGCAATAGACAAACTCAAACACACCGTAAAAAGTATTACAACCCTCATAGCTAGAATAGCAAGAAGTAAAGATGGGATGACAGAAGGCGAGACATTACGCTTCGTACAGGCCTTCGTCCTCACCCGAATCACCTTCGCTCTGCCCTTCCAAGCTACACGCAAGACCGAAATAGAAAACATCGACAAGCTCATAAGAATCGCATACAAAGCTGCACTCCAACTACCGAATTGCACGAGCACAGACAGGCTCATGTCGATAGGCATAAATAACACATATGAAGAACTGGCAGCCGCAACGCTAATCGCACAAAGAGAACGACTCAACACCACACACCAGGGCAGAAAACTACTGCAAAGATTGGGATACCCGCTCACCCCCCAATACTGCGGAGACGACACAGTCATCTTACCGATGCACCTACGGGCTCGCATCATCGTGGAACCGGTCCCCAAAAACATGCATCCGCTATACAACCAAAAGCCCCGGCAAGCACGAGCACGGAAACTCCTCCAGAGAAGGAACGATCCTGATACCTATTTCACCGACGCTAGCCTTTACTCCACAACACCACAAGGCCCCAGACAACCGGCATACGCAACGGCAGATAGCTAACCAAAAGAAAGTGGTGGCCTGCGCATCTATACGCACCAGATCAAGCGCCACCGCAGAGGCAGCAGCCATAGCCCTCGCAATCAAAGAAGCAGAACGAAGAGGTCGCTCCGCATATATCCTGACGGATTCACAGGCCGCCTGTCGGTTATATGTTAGAGGCACACTTCCCAGGTGCGTCACCGATATCCTGGGCCCCACGCTGACTGAGGACCATGGGATCGTCTGGTGCCCAGGGCACACAGGCATCGAAGGCAACGAGGAGGCCGACTGCGTAGCTCGCGGACTTGCTGGCCGAGCCACAGAAGACTCTTCGAGGCCCCTCACAAACCACCATGAAGATCCCATCACGAGCAGGCAGATTTTGGAGGACCAACGCCTGACCAGACGAAAATACGCTCCTCCACATCCCAAGTTAAGCAGCCAACAAGCCGGGGACTGGCGCCGCCTTCAACCCAACACTTACCCGCACATATCAAGGTTGCACGCGATGTTTCCAGAGGTATACACAACCAGTGTATGCCCCTGGTGCAACGACCACACAGCCACACTGACACACATTACATACCAGTGTACGGAACGCCCAGCCGAGGCAGTATCCAGGCTGGTGAGCTCATCACAGACACTCACAACGTGGTCTTGGGAGGCACGACTTTCCGAGCTGGCACTAGGAAGCCAACTGGCGACCCTGGACCAGGCCCGGCGAGCCGCCGCGGCCAGTGGGGCTCTACAAGAGGGCTCCACCCGAGAATAACCACACCAACCACTCTTCGTACAATAAAGTTTATTCTCTCTCTCTTATTGCATGGTGCCTCTGAGCAAGTGCAGAATTCCTGACGGAGAGGTCTAACAACACCTACAATGTGTGGGCACGTCGACATATTTCGGATTTCCGGCCAGGTGACCAATAGAAGGTACCCTAAAGACTAAGTCCGTGTAGTTGAAATCATACACATTGTGGTTCTAAACCATGTCGAGTTATAAGATGGTGGATATTTGCTCCACAACATTAGAACTTCCGTTGCCATGTGAGGCAACAATATACTCGTACTGAATAGACAACCATCACGTAATGTTTTTGAGATCACATTTTTTGGCTACTAAATTTTCTTTTCTAATGAAGGATATTTATCCTCAACTATATCAACAACCTGCAGAAGTGGTTGGGGTGCATAACTTTGATTATTACAGCGAAGCTGTATATGGCTAACCGATTCGTCTGTCCGTCGCCTGTACGCAGAAGCTATCATCATCAACAGCAATGGCTCTAGTGTCGTCGTCTTCTCCCACAGCTGGCTCGTTGGCGCCCCTCGGCGCAACCGCGCGAACGCGCTTGTGCCACTGCTCCCGCGTTCGTCGTGGTCGTTTTGTTCCACAGCTGGCTCCATTGCCGCTCATCATTCCAGCGTAGAATTTCACTTCTCTTCTGTCGTCGTAATGGGGACGCCGCGTTTACGGGGATTTGAGCTATTGCTTAAGGGGCTATGAGCAATTCATTGTCTTACGTGACGGACAGATTCAATATTGAAGCAATATAACTTTTACGAATCGCAAGCGGCAATGCGACAAAGGCGGACTACGGGCATACCGTCAGTGACGTCGTTTTCTCCGTCGCAGCCAAACATTTGGGTAACCTCATTGAGAAACAAAAAGACGTAACCTATAATTGAGAAAGACTTTAATGTACCGTCGGGATTAAACCAGTTATAAACACCGGGGCCGCACGTTTCAGCTTCCCTGGTTAACCATCTGTATGGAGTGCTTGGGCGATGATTAGTTATCCAAATACATATGTGCTCACCGGTGCAATACGTGCTACCCCAACTTGAGCTATAAATACTCGTTAAATTGCTCTAAGGGTACACCTAGCACATTTGTTGTTCTTCTCTTTCTTTGTTCTTGCTTACCGTTGCTTGATGGAGTAATCTGGTACATTGTTAACCAGAGTCATTGTACCGTAATGTATCTCATAAGCATTACGTATACCAAAGATTAATGCTTAATAATAAGCGAAAGGACGCGGTCCTCTTTTTTTGAAATGTATTATTTTCCCTTTTGATGCTTTTACAAAACCATCGACCTAATATGGCAATGCATGTGGCGGCAGTTGTAAATCGAAGGTGCCCCATTGTATCGTTGGTAAATATATATAGTTCAGTTGCGTTATTAACGGCACTTCCAAGGTAGTACTTAGGTAGTAATAAGTTAGCGCTATTTAGTAGCTTCAGCAGCACGCGAGAAGTACCAACTAGCATTATACTACTTGCACTTACTAAGAAGGTTGTGCTTTGCTTGACAAGTAAGGTTTTAGTATTTAGTTTGTCAATATTACGGCTTTTTGATAGCGTGTGGTCGTCATCGTAAACGCATATCGACCACTTTTTTTGTTATCAGGCCAACTCACCATCCCCACCTTCGCCATTGTCACATCGTCAAGAAATATAAAACTTCTTCACAACCACCTCCACTAGGATCTGAACCCATTACAGTGAAGCAATGACCATGTAGAAGTCGAACACGCTAATCACTGAGTTATCGCGCAACAACAGTTTTCGGCAATTGGTGCAAAGTTTGCGCTTCACACAGACTCTGAGAGCAGCGGCAGCTGGACGTGCAATAAGAGGCTAGAACGAGCAATACTGTAGTGCACGACGATTACATTATGTCGCATCGCATATCTGTTGTTCTTGACAAGATGGCTGTATGTTTGCGCGCACTAATTTGTTGTCATGCTCGTTAAAACAACATCGGTAGCACAAAGGCAGCGTACATGACAATGATGAGAATATGCCTCGAACATGGCACATAACCCCTATAAGAGATGCGCCGAGAATAACGTGCATCCTCTATTTTGGGAGGAACACAACCTCGAAAGCATAGACAGCGTCAATGCCAACCACGTGGCAACCACCATGCTATGTAGTTTACACAGTAGCTCAGTGCGTCCACATGCATCCAATGCCCTAAGTACTAGCAGTACAAATGTGCAGAGAAAATTAAATCGCTCAAATTTAATTGGTGGCACTGCATCATTACGCTCGTTGCATCAGTTGCAGTCGAACTTTTGACTCAGAGCCATTGTCAGGTCCCGGGCTTGGCCTTCAAAACGAGTAATCGAGCTGTAAAAGCATGAAGCCTTTAACACAGAAACTCCCCCATTGCCTGCGCCTCAATATTGATTTAAAGAAAAAATAAATTTCAGAAATTGTGTAAGGAGACTTAAAATTTCAAGGTCATCTCGAATGCCATGTTGCGGCCACATCGGGCAGGTAGGGGCTTGGACGTTTTCCTACTTAGCAATGGAAACAAAGAAATGTTACTTTTTTACACACAAAAAATAAAGCTAATGCACCATGATTGTCAGAATCAAATTTATTTAAATAGTAATATGACGAACCGTCCTGAAAAAGAAATTTTGCATAAGCCTTGGGCCAAACAACTATGAATGAAAGGTTCTCTAAAGCTATGCATTGTAACTAAATAACTATAGCCTATTTAGACAGGGGGAGTCTGAGAGTGCTATAAAGTCACTCCATGAACATACGTAATGGCAATTCTACAACATGCTTTACTATGTCAAGCAAAACGGACGTTGCCTACACCACAAAGAAGAAATAGTCAGAACTTATCTAATGCACACTATTTTTTCTTTGCTATCGCACAATTATAACTACATTTCAAATATTGTATAATTTTAATTATTACTGTATAATACGGGCTTTTATATGGCCGCACCCTTTCACCACTAAAAACTTTCCTTTAACCGCTGGGTTCATATCCTGTTACCCGTACTGAGTGAGCGCAATTATTTGAGGAAGAAGCAGACAAGAAAAAGAAACAATGTGCTGGTCTTCACTGGGGGAGCATGTTGCGGCCGCCGTAAATGCGCTCAAAGCCGAAGGAATCGCTTAGGTCGGTTGTCTTTTTCTTTTTGTCTTGAGCGGCGCTGCTGCTTGTAGCGCGAAGTCGCGACTAAATAACAAAATAGAACAGCTGGAAACGCCGCGTCAGACTAAAGAAATAGCCGAAACGAACGCGGCGACAGACATAACCTCGGGCTCCGCGCCGTCTCCGACAACTTCAATCGCAAATAACGAGCAGACAACAACAGTGCAAATCCAAACAATGATAACGGAAAACCTAAAAATATTCATGCACGAAATGATGACGTTAGTCAATCAAAAACTAATGAAATTTCAGCAGCTATGCACGAACGATTTTGAAAAACATAAGGTATTTGTGGCAGAGCAACTTAAGGCAGTCACGAAGGCTGTCCCGAACAAAAAAAAAAGCAATTGCGATTGGAGCGGGTTCGGCAAAAGCTAAAATAAGCCACTGCAAAACAGAATCTGATAGCTCGGACGCGGAAACGTCACGGGCATAAAACAAGAGTGGGCAACATGGCTAATCAAACTAGGAAACCACAACGCATAACAAATTCAGAGCAATTGGAGATCTGGCAATGGAACTGCCGCTCCTTCTCCAGGAAAGCGGCAGCGCTCCGACAGTTTATCAAAAACTTCGAAATTGCTCTGGACGTGATATTTCTGCAGGAGGTCGGAGCCAAGCCGACCAAATTGCAGGGATACTACACCCTGAGCGATCCCCAAAATTCGAAGGTCGCCACGCTGGTGAGCAAGTCTATAAACGCTCAATTATTGACACTTCCACAAATTCAGGGAGATACTCATTCCATAGTTATCAGTGTGATGCCAAAGAAACGAAGTAAAGCACACACAATAATCACAAACTTGTACAGTCCTCCCAAAAGCAAAGGGGACGATCTACCACAAATTCTCTCGGCAACAAAAGAGTTAACGGGCACCAGGGATAAGGCGGTGATAGTGGGGGACTTTAACGCGCCCCATATACTATGGGAATACGCGAAAACATCGCCCAAAGGTTTCCTACTCGAGCGTACCGCCACAGCCTTGTGCTTACGGGCAATCAATGAAATTGGCAAACCGACGCGCACGGGTAACAGCGTCAGCAGAGACACGGCGCCCGACCGTGCATATACAATTAATGTCCGAGACGTACAATGGCTTTCCCTCGACGAAAACCTGGGAAGCGATCATGACATAATCAGAATAGCGCTCTCCCCACCCAACATACGGAGAACAATAGGAACCACCAAGTTAACCGATTGGCCTCGTTATAGAAAACTCCAGAGGGCACAGGAGGATTCAGATACCGCCCCGACCAACATGCGGGAATGGACTAAATTCCTTCAACAAGTGCACGGGGACACCACCAAAGTCATATGGCGCACAGCGGAGGCGTGGGTGATAGACTCTCACCTAGTCAGCCTATGGGAAGAGAGGCGGAAACTCGTGAAGAGGTGGAAAAGACAGCGCCTAAACAAACACCTAAGACAACGCATCGCTCTATTGGCAGAGCAAGCCCAAGGCCACGCCAACGAGATAGCTAAAAACGAGTGGGCGACCTTCTGCGGAAACCTATCAGGGACACTGGGAACGACCAGTACGTGGCAAATACTCCAGAGTATGCTAGACCCAATGAGCACACGTACTGAGAATAACAAGAAGCTCCAAATTATAGCAGACAATTTCGAGGGTACAGACCAAGAACTAGTCGACGTCCTTCAGAAAAAATACATAGGACCCTCACCCGCGGCGGGATCACCCTACATGGCAGACCATACGCGGGAGAGGCCAACCCTAAATTAGACGAAGAAATAACGTACGCGGAAGTGTACGAAGCGGCGCAAGCCGCAGTTAAAAACTCAGCACCGGGCCCAGACACGATCACAAATTCAATGATTCCAAACATGGATTCGGTGGCCCTAGCGAAAATAACAGACTTTCAATAGCGAGTACTGGGCCAAGGGAAATTTGCCCCACGAATGGGAATTGACTAAAATAATCATGATCCCCAAACCGAAAAAGAATCCCTCGATCGATACCCTCCGGCCGGTATCGCTCACGTCCTGCCTCGGTAAGCTCTATGAGAGGGTGATCCACAGCAGACTACAGCGATACCTGGAAGAGCGGAGCTGGTTCCCAAACTCCATGATAGGATTTCGCACAGGTTTATCGTGTCAAGACGCGTTCCTACTACTAAGGGACGAAATTCTAACCAACATGCCGTATGGTGACGAGAGACTAGTCCTAGCACTACACCTCAAAGGAGCCTTCGACAATGTCTCTGACGGCGCAATACTCGAGGAACTCGAACGCTCGGGCTGTGGTGAGCGCACCTACAATTACATAAGGGCGTTTCTGTCCAACCGCGAGGCCAGCATCAGTATTGGCCAAATCACATCGCAGATATTTAAAATGCCGAGCAAAGGAACCCCTCAAGGAGCGATAATATCTCCTCCGCTCTTCAACATGGCGATGTGTCGCCTCGCGCGCGATCTCGATCGGATACCCGACCTAGGTTAGACGCTTTACGCTGACGATATCACGCTGTGGGCGAGCAGAGGTTCCCTAGGGGATAAAGAATACACGCTCCAAACCGCGGTATTAGCGGTGGAGAAATTTTCCCGAACGAGCGGGCTGAAGTTCGCGCCCGAAAAATCCGAGGTCATCCGGATACACGCGAAAGGCTACAAATCCAGAGGGTCGATTAACATTGTGGTTGAGGGCCAAATAGTCCGAGAGGTACCTACGATGCGAGTTCGGGGTTTGTGGCTTCAGAGCGACGGGAGAGCAGCACAGATGCTCAAAACCATCAAATCCGCAACCCACAACATAGCCCAAATGATTCGTCGAGTGACGTATAGAAAGGCGGGAATGCGAGAAATCGATACCCTAAGGCTCGTACAGGCCTTAGTGATTAGTCGAATCACATATGGCTTGCCCTACCAAATCCTGAACAGGGAAGAGGAGAGGCAGGCCAACACGATAATTCGAACAGCTTTCAAGGCGGCTCTGGGCCTGCCTAAATCTACCTCCACGGAGCGCATGCTAGCTTTGGGAGTACACAATACTTTCGACGAACGGAGGCAGGCCACTCTGATGCGACAGAGGGAGCGCCTCAGCTTCACAAAAACTGGTAGGGCAATATTGGCGCGGCTTAATATCCCAGCATACCCGATTTATCTCACCGAAGAGGCCGTACCTCTCCCTCCTTCGGTGAGGTCCAAAATTACAGTAGCTCCAATTCCCAAGAATATGCATCCCGAGTACAACAAGGAAAGGCGCAAAGCACGCGCACAACATATTCAATCGATGTACTCCAATAACGCTAGGTACAATACGTACTACACGGACGCAGCGGCGTATGCAGAGGCTACCGGGCAGCGCTACCAAAGGAGGTAGGCCCTGGCAGTCGTGAACGCGATCAGCCAGCAGCAAATTACCGCGTCGACCACGGCGGGCTCCCCGACCTCGGCCGAAATGTTAGCAGTGGCGATCGCGCTCGCTCACGCGGAGCGTTCGGAAAGGGACTCGGTCGTGGTCACTGACTCCCGGGAGACATGTTGCATGTTTCTTAAGGGGCACGTGACTGCGGCTAGCCTCGCGATAATCCCCAAATCGTTCCACCACCGCCATCGCCTACTCTGGTGCCCGGGACATGCGGGGGTACAGGGGAACGAACAGGCTAACGCTTTAGCTCGAGCGTCTACTAACCGAGTGATGGCGTCCTCTTCGAACCCCAACCCCTCACACTATCCCTCACAAAATCCCATCAATTTAAATGTAAAAGACATCCTTGCTCATCAGCGCGGAGTCCGCAGAAAATACCCGCCGCCTCACCCACAACTTACGGGGAAGAGGCCGCCGATTGGCGCAAAATACAGACCGGGGTATTCCCCCATCTAAAACTGCTAAATGCCATGTATCCCACCCGCTATAGGGCCACGTGCCCTTGGTGCGGTGGCATACCTACACTAATACATGTGACCTGGGAGTGTACTAAGCACCCTCATAGGCCAACTAATAATATCTCAATGGAGCAGTGGGAGGCACAGCTCGCCCGTTCCAACTTGGCAGGACAAAAGTCCTTAATTAGCCAGGTCAGGCAGGCGGCAGAGGCCAGTGGGGCCCTGGACTGAGGGGCTCCAACCACCGCTATACTTAAAATATTTTCCAGCCTAATAAAGTTTCTATATATATATATATATATATATCCTCATAAACGCTGGTTCATGTCAGGCCTGAAATTGATGAGACCCATATACTTTCAAGGTGACTTACATATTTGTGTTGTATCAAGAAGGCTGTAAGGAGAGCACCTGCAAGCTCCACATTTTCGGAATTCAACGCAGGGAGTCTAATAAATATACAGTCTTGTATCAGCACTACCGCATATCACCTTTGTAAGGATCTAGTGTATATACCCTATTGTGAATCGTGTTATCGCCCGCCACCTCTCTATGAATTATAATTTGTCCAAATAATGAGGGTGGGTCTTAGTGTAGTGCTTAATGGAACAAGATCACGAACGAAGCGAAATCATACAGGACACGATCAATAATAGAAATGTATCCTATTTTGCTTTTAGAGCACCGATAATAATAATTCATCCTATCCAGGGCACCACACTTGCCCTAAGTAATAGGAATAACTACAAGAAAATAAACGGGCTGCAAAGACTGGCCAAATAGCTTATTCCAACGTGCCGGGATGGAGTTTTTCAGTGGTTGGCGAATTCTCTGTGTACTTATGGAAATTGGCATAGAAAGTGGAGAAGGGGTAAGGTTCTTGAAGGTAAAGTGGGGACTCGAGATATTACGGTATAATTCAAAGAAAAAAGCACTCAAATACATTATTAACAGAGTGGTAACACAAACTTATTGCTCGTGAGCTTGTCACTTTTATGATAACTTATTCGGAGAGAAAAAAAAAACAGAGACGTTTTCACTCAGGGGATGTACAGTCTGTTTCACACTTAGGGGAAATCTCGGAGCGCATTGCATTGCGATGCGGCGAGCGCTGGAGTCGGCTGCCGGAAGCAGCTCGCGAGCTCGCGCAGGCGCAGACGGTCGAGGCGCGTTATCTTGAACCGCGTTGACTGCTACGGCAGCGCACGCTGGCCGCATCATCGGGAAGCATGCTACTGTCAAGGGTAGTTCATCGTTACTGCGGGCACTGAGCCGATAATGTTAACTAAACGTTGTGCGACGCCAACCTATGAGCCTTCATTGGCACAAATGGGGTTCTACACACTTCTTTTGACAGAACGCTTCGTTTGTTCTTTCGAAAGGCCGAGGTACTGAGTGCGTGCACGCATATCTCTTCACTGCGTGTGCTACCGTAATACGCAGCGACAAGTAGACACAAAAATGTGCGCACAACGTTTAGTTAACATTACCGGCTCAGTGCCCGGAGTATAGCGATGAACTGCCCTTGACATATGTAGCACGCTTCTCGACGATGCGGCCAGCGCGCGCCGCCGTAGCAGTCGCGCGGTTCAAGATAACGCACCTCGACCGTCTGGGCCTGCGCGAGCTGCTTCCCGCACCCGACTCCAGCGCTCGCCGCATCGCGATGCAATGCGCTCCGAGATTTCCCCTAAGTGTGAAACAGACTATACGTCAACCAATCTTTTCAGGCGGCATGCCTTCATCTGGCTTCCAATGTATTACTTGTACTAACATTCTAGTGCTTCTTTTTAAATTTTGCTGTTGTTTACAGATAAAGTCGTCGTCAGAGATATACTGTCCACTGTTTTAGCTGGTAAGTGTTTACAACAAAAACCATACCATCAAGGGCCGACGCATGGAGCGAATGACTTTCACTCTTGTTTTCCTTACCTTTCGTCTTGCGACAAGGCTGTGCTGGCACGTTATACCGTGAGAAATAAGGTACTTGCGCTTTGCATTTTTTTAGTTAGAAATTGAAAACGCGTTTTTTGGAGCAAAATCGCAGCTGCAACAAACAGGGTGAGAAAGAGCACATACGGGGAAAGGACGAACAACTGCTATCCTGCTCGTATACATTCCTGTGCAGCCCGTTTGGTAACGTGGTGCAAGCCCCCCCCCCTCGCTCTCCTTTGTAGTCGGCATGCAATAAATGAATTAACGCTATAAAATGGGGCTGTCTTGCTTTAGGGAAGTGGAGTATTTATTGGTGCACTTGTTTTACCATTGAGCAAGTATTCACTGCAACACATGCCACTTCATAACACCGAGATGGTTCTGGAAGGCTTGATGTCATATTGCTTAAGTGCCATGAGCTCACAGCAATAATATTTATGCATGCCTGATAGTTATATTTTTTCATTTGTACCGATGATATACGTTACACTATGCACACATGCCTGCGAATTAAACACTACAATGTACAGTGATCAGCGATTGAAACGCGATGCTCGGAGAGCGTAGCTGCCGGCATATTTTGCAACGTCGGTGGGCGCCGGGGATACCGAGCTGGTGCACTTATGTATCACATGGAAGCTATAGGATTTTGTTATGCATTTATGACTGCGTTCCACCCCTCAGCTTTCACCTAGCGCTCAGTGGTTGCACGAAAAGCACCAACCGCCATGCGGTCCGAGTATCGTGTTTCAATTGTATGTGTTTCAATTATCGTGTTTCAAAGCTGTATGTTTACAGCTTTCTTGCCAGGGTGGCCTTCAACACTGCCCTTTGGGCATGTTGTAATTAAACTTGACTTGAATTGCTTAGTACTGTACGGCCTTTTGCGTATGCCAATGACTTAAGCGGGCTGAACTGAATCTTGCTTTCTCATTCAGTGCGACTTCAAAACCGGCGTGTTGTGGAAGCTATCGGGATTACTAAGATTATTCCGTTATTACCGTGATTCTTCCAACTATTTCTTAGCTGTCCTCCCACTATTTTCCAGGCCCATGATGGCTAGGTGATATTCAACATGGGAGGTGTTTCGGCTGTGCGAAGTAGTAGTTGGTCTGCTTTGAAAACTACATGCAGGGGGGGGGGGGGGGGTGATATAACTGAATTGTTCCTATCAAACTCAACAAAATCATTTCCGTCGATGGCGGACGAAATGAACCAAGAACTGCAAGGATTCACAATTTGATTAAACCATATGTACGTGGCTAAAGCTGAAGATGTCATAGACTATGTCATTCACCCGTTCCTGTAGATCAACATTAGCTTTCAGAAAAATTCATTCTTCAAATACAGATAGTAATTCGCGGTCAGTAGAAGACCAGGAACTGTTGCAGCGCTCAGGCGCAATGTAGTATCCGATACAAATGCCTTTGCCTTGCAAGAACAACTCATTGTCAAAACAGATAAAAGTGGATTGAAGATAAAGCTCCAGTACTGCCATAAAAGCATCGATAGGCCCACGCACCGAGTTCTGGATTGCCACCGCACCATTATACTCTATGCTGTATATCTATAGGTAATTTTATGACACTACTGGAGTGTTAGCTTCAATACACTTTTATCTGTTTTGACAATGAGGTGTTTTTGCAAAGCAATGGCATTTGTATCGGATCTTGCATTGCGCCTGAGCTCTGCAGCATTTCCCGCTGTCTTCTATTGACCCCGAATTACCATCTGTTTTAAGGAGAAAATTTTTCTCAAAGGTTTTAGATATGTTGACATTTTGTTATTTTAAAGAATAGCTGTATATTTTGTTCTAACCGTTGTATTGAACCCAATTTAGCCTGTTATCGGTAACATGGGAAGCGCATCCTCTTTACACGTGAAACCCCTTCCCATGATATAATCCAGTTTTTAGACATTTTAAAATCTATTTAGCAAGACCACCTTTGTTGGTCATAAAGCCCACGGTCGCAGAAAGCTCTGATGCCATACGACCAGCTCATTCAAAGCTCGTTAAGACAGGAATTGCCATTCTATGCCTAGAATCCGCGCTCATGAGATAATGTCCACATATGATGCAGGCCAGTTCTGACAAACGGTTGGCAAGGCTCCTAGCAGCAGGCTGTCCGTGTTCGGTCTTGGAAGCTGTCACGCAGGCTCTCCTCAAAAAGGTAAAGGGCATACAGACGTACAGCCAGCACCCAGCCCGAAAAGAGACAAGGGCCGAAGTAGTCGCCTACGTGAATGGGATGTGCTACAACGTCAAGAAGGTTGCTAGTTGGTACGGTGTACCAATGGTTTTCTCGGTGCCGCGCAAACTGGCAGGCCTGTGCCCGCGTATTCTTTGCGAACGAAGAAGGCTTGATTGCTAGACGAAACACACCAGGACGTTTGTTAAATGCGCAACTAGCGTCGTTTATATGATACCTGCAGTCGTGTAGGAAGGCCTACAAAGATCAAACCGGGAGGTGCCTTAACGACCGAGCACGGGAGCACGAACTGTCAGTCATTAATAGAGGCAACGCGCAACTTCCTGCACATTGCCTGGCCTGCAAGTGTGAACCGCGATTTAGTGAGCTTAAGATTCTGCGCTGAAGTAAGGATACTTTTTTAATGTTTAATGGCAAATTTAGTGTTTGTACTGCTCAGATCAAGTTTGATAAGATTGATAATGAAACCTAGCTGCGCGGAGATAAGCAAGTGGCACACTGCTTAGACAACTCCAGTGGAGTTTCTGCGTGAATTTTTTTACGTCTCATTATTTATCACAGGTGATCTGCAAGCCACAATGTGGCTAAGTCTTCCCTGGCGTTGCTAAAACTTTCGCTCTCAAGCACCCTCCCCTACTTTCAACGCAGTCGACGCGGCAGCTGTGCTCACGTAATCCCTCATAACACGTCACGCCGACTACAGCGACAGCCTTTCCAGTGGTGGCGGTCACCCCCAATACTGTAGTATCAGACATTCTCAGCAAGCCTACTTTAGTGGCGCCTCCGAGGTCACACAAAATCTCACTGCGCCATTTATAATTTTGTGATATCCTTCGCCATCTAGGTTTACTGCACTCCACCGCAATCTTGACCGGCCATATTTCAAATCAACCGGAGGGGGGTCGCGGTAGCTAGGGGTGGATATAGCCCTGCAAACACACAGCGGCAATGGCTCCGTCCAATGACACTAATGCTCAAATCGCCCAGGGCGCCTGCTGCGGCCTGCAGTCAGCCATCCAGATTACACACAGCAACCAGTGCACCTCCAGATATATCTGATCGTTATCATCATCACCATCATCAGCCTATCTTTATGTCCACCCCAGGGTGAAGGCCTCTCCCAGCGATCTCCAATTAACCCTGTCTTGCGCTAGCTGATTCCAACTTGCATATCCAAATTTCCTAAATTCATCACCCCACCTAATTTATCGCCTTCCTCGGCTGCTCTTCCCTTCCCTTGGCACGCAATATGGAACTCTAATCGTATACCGGTTATGGTATGGGACGCAATACATGGCCTGCCCAGCTTTATTTCTTCCGCTTAATGTCAACAAGAATATCGGCTATCCCCGTTTGTTCTCTGATACACACCGCTCTCTTCCTGTCCCTTAATGTTACGCCTAACATTTTGCTTTCGATAACTCTTTGCATGGTTCTTACCTTGTTCTCGAGCTTCGCTGTTAACCTCCAAGTTTCTGCCCCAAATGTTAGCACCGGTAGAATGCAATGATTATACACTTTCCTTTTCAACGCCAGTTCTAACCTTCCAGTCAGGATTTGGTAATGCCTGCCGTATGCGCTCCAACACATTTTTACTCTTCAGTAAATTTCCTTATGATGGTCAGGGGGGTCTGTGAGTAATTTACCTAGATACACGTACTCTTGTACAGACTCTAGAGGCTGACTGAGGATCATGAATTCTTGTTTCCTTGCCAGGCTATTGAACATTGCTTTGTCTTCTGCATAGTAATCTTCAACCCCAGAGAGAGAGAAAAAAATCTGCAGGCGCTTAAGACTGCTTACGTGTGGGAATACGAAAGCATTATATTCCATTTGATGAAATGATTTATTTGATCCGTTCATTCCATGCACTCACGATGGGGCGCCACCTTCTCCGTGTTGGCGGCGCCGTCGCGTGCCAATGACGCACGTACGAGGCCACACCTTTAGTCAGCTAGATGGCGGCGACGTGACGTGTGCAGTGATGCACGCTCAAGGCAAACCTTTAGCCAGCCAGAACCACGGAGCCACGGTGGCGTCGGGGAAGCGTGTTCGTCTCGCACCACGGAGGCCCAGGTTCGATTCCCGTCCATACCAAAATGTGCCACATTTTCTTTTAAAGCCATTCATTTACTTTGTTTACAAGAGCTTTGCTGGGAAATTTGATGTCAATCCGTACATTTTTGACATGCTTGGACACAGTGCGCCGTCAGCCATTTTGGGGACCATATTTCGGTCACGCCGCCGACGACAACGCCGGACCCCCCATTAATGGGGCATATCATGTTGTCGCATTATAATTTTATTTACAGAAAGGCAGCGAAGTCGGGCACAGTATACCTACTTGATGTCGGTTCCACCCCACTGTTGCACTTTCTCGGTTAACGTCCTCAATCATTTGTTGCAACTCATATCCAGTGTGGAAAGAAGTGTGGTTGAAGTGTGGTATCATATACCTGATATGCCACTTCTAAGAATACCCTGTCGTCACACACGTGCTCACTCGATTGCACACATTCGTAAGCTTACGACAGCAACCAATCTTTCTTCTAATCATTCCTTCAATAGTGCACTGGAACGGCCTTAGCGTTATCATAGAGCCGTGCACTGAACGCACACTATCCGGGAGGCATGCGTCTGGTCCTATCACATATCATTGTTCGTTTACTACGCGCAACCTTAGCTATCCTTAGCTGTCCTTCTTGCTATCTTATCACTGCAATGCAGTCAGCATGTGCAGTATTTCCTCAGCCATTCAGTAACCTGTTGTACTACTTACTGAATCTATTTCATCATTTAAATGAAAATGCTGAGCCATATATCCCGTTTCATTTGTTGGTACAGCTCTTACAAATTGCATTGAATTAAGGGGTTTTACGTGAGAAAGCAACGATTTGATTATGGGGCACACCGTAGTAGGGACTACGGAATAAGTTTGGTCAGCCGATGATCTTTAACGTGCCCCCAGTGCACCGGACACAGGCGTTTTTGCATTTCGCCTCCATCGAAATGCGGCCGCCGCGGCCGGGATTTGATCCCGCGACCTCGTGCATATAGGGGCGCAATGCCATAGCCGCGAAGCAATCGCGCGTGTTAGCTCTGGGTAAAGTGATACCAATTATCAATACTGTTTTTATTAGTGATGTAGACTAGTCTGCTTTACTAGGTCTTACCTCGCTTGAACAATTCCCTAAATTTCTTGCTGAATTTTTCTTTCTCGTTTGGTACTGGTTGTACTACCTTTCAGGTCGCCTTTATCGTATGTGTTTTTACGGTCATTTGGGTTTCACTGTCTCTAACCCAATTGAATTTATTAAATTCATGCAACTAACGCAATACAAAATATACCATGTAATATGTAAGTGAGAAATGAAATTATACGGACGATGAAAACATGTTCTAAAAAGCCTTTTTAGAACGGCTGGATGCTAAAAGAAGTATTTAAGAACACTATAGAGCCCAGTGACACCGCCTTAGAGGTGAAACTCAAGATTATTCACATGAACCAGCGTTCTAATGATAGGATTAAAAAAAATATAAAAGAAACCTACTTCCTTGGTGTAAACTTGATTTCCAGCTTTCTTGCCATACGCACATCCCTAAACTACAAGTAAATTATGCAACAAAATTCCACTGTTCTAAAAGCCAAAACATCTGCTTTCATTAAACACAGTGTTACTGCTTCATCAGTTCTCTCAAATGCATCTATCGACTACGCGGTAAGCGGATACTGGTTTACCTTGCACCATGCTTAAGTGGCCAAAAACACACCACTGCAGGTGAACTCGGAGTTTGTGTTGTGCTCTTCGTGCACGTGTACCCGTTTTTACGACACCTGCCTTTTCAAAGCAAGAAGAGCGACGCGTCCATTTCTTTCTTTCTCTTGCTTTAAGTCGATTACGTTTCATTTGCACTTTCAGTACTACACAGACCGATCCTAAAATCCTCCCTTATTTTCCACAGGCTACTTATTTTTTCGAAGCTTCTTCAATGTATAATTTTTTTTCTCTACAATACAAAAATCGCGAAGCAACCAGCGCCGTAGTGAACGCTGACGACTTTGTCTAGAAGCTTTAGCACCTCCCGATCAATAGAAAAAAATTCAGTTTAGTTTCCTTCATTGAAGCTCTGAATGGCATTGCCAAGCATCCGGAGTTCAAATGCATCCTTTTATTGAGCTGAATTGGACCCCCCCCCCCCCATAATGATGAGTAAGGTAACGTATTTAGTACCTATTTTGTAACTCGTACCACCATTATATGTGCATACAATATACATATATATTGTTGCGAGACTGCGCGCAATGGGACACAGATGACGTTGATCATTTGCGTGAAGAAGACGACGATTGAAAAGATTGTCTTGCCGCCATCTTGGCAGTGCTACAGCTCGCTGTATATATTTTGTACATATATTTTCAGTTATACCGTTTCCCGTGACATTTTGGTGGAGGTGCTGGGTACTACTCAAGACGGAACTCCGCAGCGGACGTGTCCTGGCAAGTTCCACCATGTCAACAGGCGGGGATATTGCGTCAACCGCAACACCGGCACCCCAGTCAGTGATCTTGATCCAACCTCGCGACCCAGGATCCTTTTGCGACACCGACAACGTGACGTTGATGACTGGATTAGGAATTACGAGCACGTCGCAAGCAACAATCGGTGGGACCCGACAGTGACACACGCTAATGTCGGTTTCTACGTCAGTGAGACAGCGCGCGTCTGGTTTGACACTCACGAAACGAAGCTGACCAGCTGGGATCTATGTAAGCAGAAGCTTCGTGACCTACTTGGCAAACCAATTGGCCGCCAGAGCACCGCTTCGAAAGATCTCTCCTGTCATGCCCAATCTCCCACCGAGTCGTACGTGTCGTACATCCTTGACGTTATCGCGCTTTGCCGCCGAGTTGATGCCACCATGACCGAGGCGGACAAAGTAAGTCACGTCCTGAAAGGCATTGCTGATGATGCTTTCAACTTGCTGTTCTTTAAGGACTGCTCGACCGTTGAAGACATTATCAAGGAATGCCGGCGTTTTGAAGCACTGAAGAGTCGCCGCATCGCTTAACAATTTATGTGGCTTCCAAACACGGCCGCTAGATTGCCCTGCGCGGACGTTCAGCCGACCAATCAGCAACCGACCACCGACAGCCTTGTCCGCATCGTGCGTCGTGAAATTGAGGCGGCGTCGCCACCTTCCTATTTCGCACGCCCTTCCGACGATCCCCGACCGACAGTCTCTTTAATACAAGCCGTCATGAGGGAAGAGCTGGCTAACGCAGGACTCCAGCCTGTTGCATCCTTGCCTCACCCTCGGGTCAGTTCTGTTCTTCCGCCCTACAGAAATACAGCAACGTTGCGCCGCTATCGTGATCCGGCCCAGTGGAGAACGCAGGACGATAAGCCCATATGTTTTCATTGCCACGGCGTTGGACATATTTCCCGTCACTGCCGGTATCGCCAACCTTCCTCCCCTCGCTCATTTTTTGACATTCGCCGCGACGACAATCCGTCCCTGCAGTTTCCCGCTCGTAACAACTCACCGCTCCGAGACGCTCCTGTACCAACCCGCAGCTCCAGCCGTTCACCTTCTCCGCACGATCGTCGTTCCCGGTCCCCTCCGCCCCGCCGCTATTCATCGCCGCACCCCTCTGGCCGCTATTCCCAGGAAAACTGAACAATGCAGCTCCCGGAGGTGACGCTGCATTGGACCCACGACCTGCAAAGCCTCTTTTAACCTTGCCCACGCACGACAACCAACTTGCCGTAGAAGTTGATGGCCCACCCGCTACTGCCTTTATCGACACCGGTGAACAGATTTCTATCATGAGCTCTGATCTCCGTGAACGCTTACACAAAGTGCTCACACCTGCAGAGTCCCGCGTTGTGCGTGTCGCTGACGGCGGAACTCCAGCCGTGCTTGGAATGTGCACCGCACGCGTGAGCAACGCTGGCCGCCATACTTCCGTGTTGTTTCATGTTCTTCGCCATTGGCCTCATGACGTAATCCTTGGACTCGATATCTTGACTGACGACTCCGCTGTAATTGACTGCTCGGCCGGTGTCGTTGAACTTGACTTCGCCGCCTCACTAGATGCTCCTGACGTAGTCCAGAGCCAGCTGTCTTGTGCCGAGTTTGTTCGTTTGCCGCCCCAAGCACTCACCTGTATTGTAGCTGTACCTTGCCCCAGTGTACCGGATGGTGACTATGTGGTTACTCCGTCTAGCAGTGTCGTTTCGTCGCACAACATTTCCTTTCCCCACACTGTTGTGACTGTTGCGACCCACCAGACTTGCTTGACCCTCTTGAACTTCGGACTCTGTCCTCAAGTTCTTCTCCAAAGCATAGTTTTGACCATCCTGTCACCATCAGATGAGTGCCAGATTTCATCACTGTCACCTGATCCTACGTCAACAATTTTATCCGCCGACGCGCCCACTTCTCCGTCGGTACAGAGCGCTATCACAAAGATGATTGCCCCGGACCTTCTGCCCTCCTAAGCAGACGACCTCCGTCATTTGCTTGTCACGTACTCCGACATCTTCGACTTTGACGGCCGTTCCTTAGGTCAAACCTCTCTCGTCAAACATCGCATACATACTGGCGATGCGCCTCCGATTCACCGGCGACCTTATCTTGTGTCACCATCCGAGTGCCAAGTTATTCAACAAGAGGTTGACAAGATGCTTTAAAAAGGCATTATTGAGCCGTTCGCGAGTCCATGGGCTTCCCCGGTTGTCTTAGTTGAAAAGAAAGACAACAGTTGGCGATTTTGCATTGATTATCGGCATCTCAATAAGATCACCAAGAAGGATGTATATCCTCTTCCACGAATTGATGACGCTCTGGATTGCCTTCACGGCGCGACCTATTTTTCATCCATCGACCTGCGCTCTGGTTACTGGCAGATCACCGTGGACGACAGGGACCGTGAAAAGACAGCATTTGTTACAGCTGACGGCCTCTATCAGTTCAAAGGTATGCCATTTGGTTTGTGCAATGCCCCGGCCACATTCGAGCGAATGATGGACACGCTGTTGCACAGTTTTAAATGGTCTATCTGCCTGTGGTACCTGGACGACGTGAACGTGTTCTCCCCGACATTTGCCGCACACCTGACACGTCTTTCATCCATCCTGTCAGTGTTTCGTGCGGCTGGGCTGCAACTTAATTCTTCGAAATGCCAGTTCGGTCGCCGCCAAATTACCATCCTCGGGCATCTCGTCGATTCAACTGGCGTCCGTCCCGACCCCGCCAAGATTCGTGCTGTCATCGAGTTCCCTGTACCAACTTGTGCCAAGGATGTTCGGAGCTTTGTGGGATTGTGCTCGTATTTCCGCCGATTTGTCAGAAATTTTGCAGACATAGCCCGTCCACTAACAGATCTTCTCAGGAAAGACGGTCCGTTTTCGTGGGGTTTCGCTCAAACCACAGCCTTTTCACACCTTATCACGCTACTCACTACTCCGCCGATTCTCGCACACTTTGATCCCAATGCTCCAACTGAAGTATGCACAGACGCAAGTGGCTATGGCATTGGTGCTGTTTTAGCCCAATGCCAACGTGGTTGTGATCGAGTTATTGCGCACGCTAGCCGGCTTCTTTCCCCTGCCGAGCGCAATTATTCCATTACCGAGCGCAAGTGCCTCGCTGTTGTTTGGGCAGTTAACAAATTTCGTCCCTACTTATGCGGGCGGCATTTTACTGTGACAATATACATATTGTCGTCACATATATATATGTAGATATATTGTCCCGTGACAATATATATATATATATATATATTATAAGACCGGGACCGACCGAGCTGTCAAGCGCTTTTTATTCCGAAAAGCAAACGCCCCAGCTCATGCGCGAAGAAGTAGAACAGGGAAGGTGATGATGGCTATGTACAAATGAAAAGGACGAAGTACGTTAATAGTGCTTACACTAACTTCCCCCCGTCATGGAAGCGGCCAGCCTGGCCGCAGATTACAGATTATCTGATCGGGGAGTGAAGGTCCGCGAGACGTGAACAATTTCGGCATTCCGGCGGCGCCGGCCAGTGACGGAGTGTACTGGGCGCACGAGATAGTTCACTGCAGATGTTTGCTGCACAATGGTGTATGGGCCAATATAGCGTTGAAGGAACTTCTCACAGAGGCCTGGAGTTCGGGCTGGAGTCCAAAGCAGGACTTGGCCTCCAGGGTGAAAACGGAGGTCACGGCGTTTGTTGTCGCAGCGACGTTTGCGCTCAGCTTGGGTAGCTTCCGTGCTTTGCCGGGCGATTTGACGGCAATGTGCAACTCTGGCAGCAAAATCTTCTGGAAGGGACGCGGTAGGCGAAGAAGGTGCTAAAAAGAATTCTCTGTGAAATATGGTGGAAGGAGATCTTCCATATACAAGGAAGAAAGGGCTGTAACCGGTAGTCCGTTGAATAGCAGTATTATAGGCGAATGTCACAAAAGGAAGAATTTTATCCCAGTTAGTGTGGTCAGGCCGGATGTACATGGAAATCATGTCAGACAGCGTACGGTGGAAGCGCTCAGTGAGGCCATTGGTCTGCGGATGATAGGTAGAAGTAGATTTGTGCACGGTATCAGTGGCCCGAAGAACTTCCTCGAGAACTTGGGAAATAAACGCCTTGCCACGGTCAGTCAGAAGAACGCGAGGAGCCCCATGGCGCAAGAAGATGGAGCGCAAGAAAAAGTCAGCAACCTCAGACGCGGTACCGGCTCGCAGAGGGGCAGTCTCCGCATATCTGGTTAAATGGTCGACCGAAGTGACAATCCAACGGTGACCAGAGGGTGTCAAAGGCAAGGGACCATATAAATCAATGACAACAAATTCAAAAGGTGCGTCCGGGCAAGGCAGAGGTTGTAGTAAACCGGCAGGAGGGGAAGTCGAGCGTTTTCGGGGCTGACATGACGCACAGGAGGCAATATATTTGGGCACCGTTGTGGATAGGCCAGGCCAGAAGCAGCGGGTCTTGATGCGGTCGTAAGTCTTGTGGAAGCCTAAGTGGCCAGCCGATGCGTCGTCGTGAAGTGCCTCTAATACGCGCCGGCGAAGGCAGCGAGGTAGAACTGGGACCCACCGGTGACCTGTTGGGTGATAAACGTAGCGGTGTAGCACGCCACTTTGCAGGCGAAATTGTCGAAGTTGGCGTCGCAAGCGGCTGTTGGGTGGTTCGGCGAATCCACTAAGGTGATCCATGAGAGTTCGACAGTAGGAGTCGGCCCGCTGAAGCAAGACGAGATCAGAGCGTGATTAAAGCGTAGCTAGGTCCAGGGGCGTTATCGAGAGCTGGTGTGAGGCAGGCGTAGCATCGGAACGACGTGGTGGGGAAGGCGACGGCGCGTTACCGGGAGAGAGCGAGAGTGGGCAGCGAGACAATGCGTCTGCATCATGATGACTTTTTCCATACTTGTACGTTATTGCAAAGTCATATTCCTGCAAGCGGAGTATCCAGCGTCCTAAGCGTCCTGACATGTTTTTCATTGATGACAGCCAACACAGAGCATGATGGTCGGTGACGAGGGTGAAGTGGCGGCCGTAAAGGTATGGGCGAAATTTCTGAATCGACCAGACGATAGCCAGGCACTCTTGCTCTGTAACGGTGTAGTTCCGCTCAGCTGGAGAAAGTGTCCGGCTGGCATATGCGATGACTTGCTCTTTAGAGGCTGCATTACGTTGCAGAAGTACTGCGCCAATACCTTGTGCGCTTGCGTCAGTATGGAGTATGGTGGGGGCTCGATCATCGAAGTGGCGAAGCACTGGTCCGGAAGTAAGATGTTGCTTAAGAGCTTGAAAAGCTGATTCGCATTCGTTAGTCCATGTGAAAGAGGCACCGGTAACCAGTAGCTTGTGTAGAGGAGCTGCTATGGCAGCAAAGTTGCGTATAAATCGACGAAAATATGAAGCCAAGCCGAGGAAACTACGTAGATCCTTCTGCTGCTGGGGCCGAGGAAAGTGGAGAACAGCACTAATCTTTTCGGGGTCTGGCTGGATGCCATCTTTTGAGACGACGTGGCCCAATACTTTTATAGTCTTGCTTGCAAATTTGCATTTTTTGTATTGATCTGGAGACCAGCATTTGCAAGGCACTTGAGAACTTCGTCTAATCGATGAAGATGTTGGCTGAAGTTAGACGAAAATATGAGAATATCGTCCAGATAACAGAGGCAGGTCTTCCATTTTAGTCCACGAAGTACGTTATCTATCATGCGCTCCAATGTGGCGGGAGCGTTACAAAGACCAAAAGGCATCACGTTAAATTCATAAAGTCCGTCTGGTGTAGCGAATGCGGTCTTTTCTTTGTCAGTCTCGTTCATCGGAATTTGCCAATAGCCTGATCGAAGATCAAGGCTGGAGAAATATTCCGCCGCTTGCAGTGTGTCCAAAGCGTCGTCGATTCGAGGTATTGGATATACGTCCTTGCGTGTGATCGTATTGAGCGCTCGATAGTCGACGCAAAAGCGAACGGAGCCATCCTTTTTCTTTACCAGAACCACGGGAGACGCCCAGGAACTAGATGAAGGTCTAATTATCTTCCGCGCAAGCATGTCAGCAACCTGTTGTTCAATGACCCTCCGTTCGGACGGCGAGACACGATAGGGGCGTCGTCGTATGATAGCGGAACCATCGGTTTCGATGCGGTGTGAAGCCACAGAAGTTTGGCTCAACACAGGGGAACAGCTATCGAAACAGGCTTTGTACTTCGCTAAGACCGCCAGTAAGGCTTCGGACTGCGCGGCGGTTAGGTCAGAACCAAGAACGGCTGGGGGAGGGAAGGAATCATCCAAACCCGAGGTAGGTGCTGGCGATGAAGAAGGGCAAAGCGTGACTATAGAGATAGGTTGAGTGTCGGCGAGGGTTGCCACAGTCATCCCTTTGGGCAGCATCACAGGATCTGGGGTCGTGTTGCAGGCAGACAGAAGGGCGCGGCCACGTGAAAACCGGACGAGACAGGCCGCAATGAGGATTCCACGACAAGTACCGCGGGAAGAAGGGGAGACTAGAGCGTCTCCGTCGGCGATCTGCCGGGATGTTACGGATACAACGTCTTCGTGACCAGGACGCAGGACGTAGTCTTCATCAATGGCCAAGTTCACGCATTAAGGTGAAGAATCTGTAACAGGTGCAAGCGCTGTATCCGCGATGTGGACAACTTCCTCTCTACATGAAATGACGGCTGAAGCAGAATGTAGGAAGTCCCAACCCAAGATAAGTTCATGGATACACGTTGGAAGCACGATAAACTCAATGTGGTGGCGAATGCCGTGTCGATGAAAACACGAGCAGTACACTGTCCGTCGGGGTGTATAAATGGATTATTAGCACCACGCAAAATAGGTCCAAGATAAGCCGTTTTCACTTTCCGGAGCCGTGAACACAGATCACTACGAAGAACAGAAACGGCGGCACCGGTATCGATGAGAGCAGACGCGGGAACACCTTCAACAGTTACATGAAGCATGTTGGCCGGGCGAACAGGAGGAATTGTTGAAGACCGATAGGAAGCAGTTTCCCCTCCAAAAACTGCAACAGTTAGTTTTCCGAGTGCTGGTCGGCAAGATGGGAAGTGGGACGAAGCGGCGATGTAGAGCGCCGGTAAGGCGAAGGAGAACGACGTCTGGCCGAACGGGAACTATGAGGCAAATTGGGAGCAACTGGAGGAGACGGTGAACGCCACTGAGGGAACGAGTACGAACCGGGATAGTAGGAGTCTGGTCGGCGAGTGCGGTCTCTCGTGCTCAGCATAGCCTCGTCTTTCATCCTGCTGGCGACGGCGGCAGAAGCGAGATATATGGCCGCGTATACCACAGTAAAAACAAACCGGACGAGGTGGACGCTACTGAGGGTAGGATGGCGCAGCAAGTGCTCTGGTTCCCATCGAGGCCAAATGGTCATAGGTAACGTCAGGAGGTACGGAGGTCACAGTAGGGGTGGGGAGCGAAGCAACATCCGCGTAGGTAGGTGAGGGGCGCGATGCGTCGTGGCCGTAGTCATCGCTGTCAACTCCTGCTTTACGACCTCGCGCAAGTCGAAGGTGGGGGTTGGGGCACAGGCAGTAGGTGAACGCCTCAGGTCTAATATTTGAAGCTCCTCGCGGATGATGGTGCGGATGAGAGCACGGAGATCTGAAGAATGGGGAACCTGAGGATCGCTACTGTCATGTTGAAGACGAAGAGACTGCATCTCGTCCAGGCGCTGACACGTGGCAGTGATGTCTTGGACAGAAGCCGGATTTTGCACGATTAAGGCGTTGAACGCGACAGACCCAATGCCTTTTAATATGTGTCGCACGCGTTCGGCTTCCGTAATGCTAGGGTTCGCACGGCGGCACAGAGCCAAGACATCCTCTATGTATGAGGTGTACGACTCTTGCGGAAGTTGGAGGCGCGTGCCCAGCTTCTGCTTGGCGACTTCTGCACGGCTAGACGAGGAAGCGAAGACTTGCCGCAGCTTGGCGGTAAACGTGGACCAATCCGCGATGTCGGATTCATGATTGAAATACCACGTCTGTGCAACACCGGTCAAGTAGAATGCGACGTGCCTCAATTTCTGGGTATCGGTCCACTTATTGCAAGAACTCACGCGGTCGTAGTTGTCGATCCAATCGTCGACGTCATCACCGCGGCGTCCCGCAAAGACAGGGGGATCGCGTTGAGGGCACGTCACAGTCCAAGAGGGAACCGCAGGCGGAGTCGTTTGTGCGGTAGGGTTAGAGGCGCCGGAAGAGCCGGGGTTGGAAGTGTCCATCATAGTAGGGGTAACCGGGCGCAGGCGGCGACCGGAACGTAGCTCCAGGGAGGACGGGAACGCGAGAGGACGTCGGGGTCTTGACGTACCTCCACCACTTTATAAGACCGAGACCGACCGAGCTGTCAAGCGCTTTCTATTCCAAAAAGCAAACGCCCCAGCCCATGCGCGAAGAAGTAGAATAACAGGGAAGGTGATGATGGCTATGTACAAATGAAAAGGACGAAGTACGTTCATAGTGCTTACAATATATATATATATATATATATATATATATATATATTCAAAAAAGGAAAAAAGACGAACGTTTATGGCATATTTACTGACTGACGTTTCGGCCGGAGGACCGGCCTTCACTCCGACGAAGGCCCGTCCTCCGGCCGAAACGTCAGTCAGTAAATATGCCATAAACGTTCGTCTTTTTTTTTCCTTTTTTGGATATACCTTCGGGTCTGGCGCGAAACCCTTCATCTTGTATGCATATATATATATATATATATATATATATATATATATAAAGTCACAATAATAAGACCCAACAGGCAATGACATCAAGTGCAGCGTACGGGTCATTATTTGGTCTTTCATTGAAGTAAAGAAATGATAACTAAATAAAGTTAAAGTGGGATGAAAAAACAACTAGCGGCAGGTGGGATACGAATGCACGTCTTTTGCATTATACGTGTGATGCTTTTACCATTTGAGCTACCGCAGCGCGGTTTTCCCATCCTTTCTGTGGTGTTTTCGCATTTCTACTAGAACTAACCTTTGGAGTGTTAGCCATCGCTACAACTCACAGCCCCAGCAGTGGATCTAAAACATCCTATCTACCACAGGTGTCATGTAGAACGTGAACTTTTTGGGTGAAGGCAACTTCTCAATAAATCCTCATATGACAATGGAAGACGACGAAGTGTTTCTCCTGTGGAACGCTGCTCTTTCTGTCTCCTGAGTTTGTGATTTTTTGTGTATTTCGGGGATCATCGCTCCCCTGCCGTCGGTGATGGATCCTGACCCCGTTGTACGTAGTCCCGACCTGGCATTGCCTTCGACGTCGGCCTCAAGGAAGCGGAACAGCCGAGTTGATGACACCGCCAGGGACAGCGCTGAACTGTATACGGCGAGTAGCGATGACAGCGACGACGACTTCATCCCCGTGGCGAAGCGCAAGGCGAAGAGGAGGATCCTCAGTGGGTCTTCGCCAGGAAGTACTTCAACATTGAAGACTTCCTGTTGTCTGCCACGCCAGACTATAGTATTTGTTCCCGTTGATCCTTCGGACAACCTGAGGAGCATGAATAGGCAACTCATCTCGGCACGGCTTGAATCCCTCGTGCCGAATGAGATAAAGGACAATCGAATTAACCCACGCAAGAACGTCCTGGCCATAGACATCAAGCACCCGGCAGCTTTACATACGTTGCGAACCGTTACGGAGCTTGGCGACATCAGAGTCCGCGCTTACATCCCGCTGGACCGAGGCACAATAACGGGCGTCATATATGATGTCGACGTCTGTATACCGAATGCTGACCTTCCTATCCTGGTCAAGCCAGCTACGGACGCCACGGACATATTGCAAGTTTGCCGAATAGGAAACTCCCGTTGCTTCAAGGTGATCTTCAAAGGCGACTGTCTTCCTCCACATGTGTAGATTGGTCTGTTTCGTCATGTCGTTCGAGCCTATATTCCCAGGCTCCTTCAATGCCACAAGTGTCTGAGAATGGGTCACGTGAGTGGCGTATGTAACAACAAGTTAGCTTGCCCGCGCTGTGCTGAACCCCACACAGCAGAGTCTTGCAAATCGACTACCTTGAAATGCAGAAACTGCAATGGAGATCGTGATGCATCTTCAAAAAACTGCCCACTAATCAAGAAGAAGAGAATCTTGAGACAAATGGTGAAGGACTGCTCATCACGGAAGGAAGCGATAACGACTGTTAGAAAACGACGTTCTCGTCGACGGCGCGCATCCAAGAAGGGAAAAAGTGCTGTTTTACCTCCAGAACATTCGATTACACCGCCACCACCGTCGTGCACCAAACGCCTACACAGAGAGAATAATACCGAGGCTAAGAGAAGAGAATCTGACGCTGCTTGGCCTGCACTACCACAGGCATACTTTCCCGCGGAGCGCCAGCATCAACTACTGCCAATCACTACTTCGACAACAGATAAACAAGCTGCGCAAGATGGCCAGGTCATTGCATTGCTGAAGTCGTTGGTGAGTGTTATCCGCACACTCCTGAATAATATGCCAACGCCATCCGCTAAATGCGCACTGCAAGTGCTGGATTACCTTGAACGAGTACTTGCGGGTCTACAATAAGAAGATGGCTTGCCATCCACAACCACTGCGGCCATTCCGGGAGAAATTCAAGTGCGCTTCCATACTTCAATGGAACGCCAGAGGTCTGCAGCCACGGATGTCAGAATTTCGTCAATTTGTTTTTGAGAACAAGTTCCCCATTCTCATAATTTGTGAACCTCATTTTTCAAAGACAATTTGACTGTCGGGCTACGAATCATTTGTTTCTTCGTCATGCATTGAACCCAGACAAGTTGTTGTGTATATCCGCAAGGAGCTCACGTACGTTCACAAAATAGTGCAGCCTCACGACGACAATCAATACGTGTGTCTCCGTGTTAAAAAGAAGAAAGTTTCATTTACACTCATAGGAGCCTACATATGCCCATCACGTCGACTTGATCAACAGAGACTAAACGACATACTCACAAGCACTCCAGGCCCTTGGATAATCATGGGTGAATTTAACGCCCACCATCCACTATGGGGAAGCTTCAGGGCAAATCAACGAGGCACGAGTCTAGTGGATCTCGCTGCCGAGCATGGACTGAGAGTTTTGAACGACGCCAGCCCGACTTATCTCCAAGGATGACCTACAGCAGCTGTTTGGACTTGACATTAGTGTCGCATAGTTTAAGTTCAAAGGTTCAATGGTTCACCGACATGGAAACTCACGGCAGCGACCATATACCTACGTACATGACCATCAGAGGCCTAGACAACTCTATTTCCCCTGTGATCTCAAGACAGATAAACTGGCAAGCGTACCGCATTTCGATCGAGTACAAGTGCAGACATGAACATCCCGAGCCCCTTGAAGACATGATCATACAAACGCTACAGGCTTCTACGCGGTCGTATACAAGATCTACAAGACGCACAGATTTCGACCAAGAATTGGAGAGACTTCGGGCGATCCACCGGCGGGCCGAGAGACAATATAGACGTACTAAGTCTATTTATCACTTGAGGGAAGCCCGACGCATTCAGAAGAAAGTTCATCGTCAAATTATCAAACTTCAGAACCAACGGTGGAAGTCCTTGTGCAAATCACCGGACCCTCGCAAGCCGTTATCACCGTTGTGGAGAACTAGGGCCTTCGCTCACTTCCACAACAGCGTCGTCCCTTCACAGCGCTGGCTCTACATCAAGGTCGTCTAGAGCTTGAGGTGGCGGAAGATTTCTGTGCGAATGTTGCTCGCAACTTCATTCTGCTGGCTCACTCCTCGCTACATGACGTTCCCGTCGCGAGATATCAAAGCATGGAAGTGCCTTTCTCTATGGAAGAACTGCAAGCGGCCTTGGCTGCGTGCAGGCGGTCCTCATCACCCGGTCCCGATGGGGTGACGTACGCTGCTTTAAGGCACCTAGGTTCAACAGCACAATGCTATCTTCTGGATATCTTTATACAATCTTCGCATGACGGCATAGTCCCCGACGATTGGAAGTTTAGCCGACTGGTTCCTCTACAGAAGCCTGAGAAGTCTCCGCGGAACCTTACATCGTACCGCCCCATTGCACTTGCGAGTTGCATTGGTAAGGTCATGGAGAGGATGTTGCTAACACGTATGGAATGGCACCTCGAATACTATGACATTTACCCTGAGGCTATGGCTGTTTTTCGACGTGGACGGTCTTCAATTGACAGCGTCATTGATCTTGTGACCTCCGTGCAACAACAAAAAGCTCTGAAGCACCTCTCTGTGGCACTATTCTTAGAAGTAAAGTGTGCCTATGACAATGTAACCCAGGAAGCCATCCTCCAAGTTCTTGAGGCTGCAGAACTTGGAGGCCACGTCTTTAGGTGGATTAGGAGTTATCTATCGCGGAGATCTGTGTTTTTACAAATGAAAATGGGCCGACAAATAGATATATCTCCAGTCATGGTGTCCTACAAGGCGGAGTGTTGAGCCCTACTCTTTTTAATCTTGTTCTAGTGGGGCTCACCGAATCACTACCACAGACGGCTAATGTCTCGCTCTACGCAGACGATATTTGCATCTGGGCGTCCGGCGTGACAAGGCCGCAAGTGCGCGCCAGAGTACAGAAAGCGGCAACCCTGACAGCGGCATGCCTTCGCCGACAAGGCCTGACAATATCCACAGAAAATGTGCACTGGTGGCATTTACACGAAAACCGATGTATTTCTACCCGGTGTGCATCAAGGGCCAGTCAATTGAGTACAAGAAAACTAACAGGTTCTTAGGCGTTATTGTGGAACGCGACCTCACTTGGAGTCCCCATGTCTCCTACATGAAGAAAAAACTGATTTGTATTGAGAATATGTTTAAATTCGTAGCTGGAAAATCGTGAAGACCATCCGTGCGCTCCATGTTACAGCTAGACACGGCACTTTTTTTTAGGATTCCTGCGAAACAGTCTTCCTGTCTTGTCCAACACATGCAAGGCTAATATCCTTGCACTACAGAGCGTACAAGCCCACGCACTTCAGACATGTCTTGGCCTCCCGAAATGTTCATCGACAGCTGCAACGATTGTCATTGTACAGGGGCACCCGATCACCACTCATATCGTCGGTGAGACGCTAAGAGCGCACATTCGACACATTTCACGGCGATCATTCCATCATTTAGCCGATTTGTCAGTGCGAAGACCATAGGCTGCATTCTGTAGTTTTGTGACAAGACACCATGCATCAATACCATCTGGCTTCAAGCCTGCGAAACGCCCAACATCGGCATTATGGTGCCTCCGGCAAATTCACGTGTGCCTCTCAATTCCTGGCATTAGAAAAAAGGCAGACTTCTCAACACTAGCCCTGAAGCAGTTGTCTCTGCTTGTCATCAACGAGTATTATTCTGACGCATACACATTTACACGGACGGTTCCACCATTTCCAAAAGCTTTACCGGAGCACTGGTTGTTCCATCGGACGCCGTCACTTTGCAATTTAAATACTCGCACAATACCACGTCTACAACAGCAGAACTTGCAGCTCTTCAAGGTGCACTCAATTACGTGCTCCAGCAGCCGCCAAATCGTTGGGACATTTTCAGTGATTCCAAAGCAGCCCTACCAACTCTACAGTTTTCCCTACGACAAGCGTTACACGAGCAGCTAGTGCACGAAATTAGGCGCGCTCATCATCACGCGCTCGAAGAAGGGCATGACGCTGTGTTTCAATGGTTGCCAAGCCATTGCGGATTTGTCGGCAACGACAGCGCAGATGAAGCAGCACGCTCGACTCATCACAAACATCAGCTGGTTCCTATACCACTCTCAAGAACGGATGTTGCGCGGCAACCTTAATCGATTGCTCGCCACATCACACTTCTGCGATGGAATTCACCGGGTTTCAACAACTCACGTTTGCACTCTCTTGACCCTAACTTGCGACTTCGCCTACCACATGGACTCTCCCGTCGTGAAACAACTTTACTGTGTCGCATGTGGTTGGGTGTCGCCTTTAATTAACAACGCCTATTCGTTCCTAATAGAGATGACCAACAGTGCGGCGTGCAATTTGTGCGGGTGCGACGAGAATCTTGAGCACCTTCTGTGTCACTGTTCATCTCTTGACACTCAACGACGTATTCTCGAAGCTAAACTTAACCTGTTAGATAACAGAACGCTCTCGGAAGAAAAGATTCTTGTGCCATGGCCAATGCATTCTTGCATTCAAAAGGCCACAAAAGCCCTTCTGCAGTTCGTGAAGAGTACTGGATTGTATGAACGCTTGTGACAGCGGACATTCTTCTGTGACTGTCTCTGCGAATGACTGACTCTATTTTTTTCTTTTCTCTCCTTATCTATTCTTCCCCTTTCCCCTCCCCAAGTGTAGGGTAGCCAACCGGGCACGCCCTTGGTTAACCTCCCTACCTTTCCCTCTTCGTTTCTCTCTCTTTCTCTCATATGCTACCTGAAGTCATCAAATCTGCCGAATTCTAGACCCTCGCTATGTAATGAAGGAGAAGAAAGGAAACCGAGGGGCCCGATTTTCATTAGTCAAGATCATAAGAAGTCAACAGGCATTGGCACCGAGGAGAGCATAGAAGAAATTTTTTGTAGCGTGTAACTGGCATCAATGAAATGAGAAATAAATGAAAGTGGATGAAAAAATTCCGAGCCCCTTTAACTATTTGAAGAGGGAAGACCAGCGAAGCTGTTGGTTTTGTTTAATTATATTGTATTTTTTTCATTTGGTGGTTATGTTAAATGGTTCAAAAGACATAACACATAACTTCGTTGTTTACTTTTGTTTTTTTAATTCCATCTACTTGGTAACCATATTGATCATTGCCTTACGGTCGCTATAGTAAACTGCAATTGGTTTCAGATTGATTCTAGACACATTCTTGCTAAATGTGAGATCAATGCACGATCTGTTGCATGCTGTTGCTGGTACATCCACTTCATTACAACACTTTAGGCCAAAACGTTGGGCCGTTGCGCGTTCGGCTTCTCGTCGCTTTCGTATCCATTCGCGCTGTTGAGTGCGCCGGTGCTCCTCGAAGGCGAGCTCTTCCTCTTCGGAGCGAGCGACAATGGGCTTACCCATACCGAGTCCAAGGGGCCACTGATGACGTCGCTAGGGAAATCTATATGTCAAGAGAGAATGAGACACAGATACTGATTGGTAGACTATTACGTTCTATCACTGACCTTTCGACACGCATTGTCATAGACTAGCATTTGGGCAACAGCGTGCATCGCTTCAGCGCATTGTTTTTATCTATTTATGTCCCACATGTGACACAGGCAGTTCAAGGGCGCGTTACAGGTCCCCGAGCCCACAGGGGTATGTGCCATTGATCTTGGACCCTTTCAGCACGATCACCAAGATCGGCCCACATGATGGTTTGTTTTTTATCAACATATAGAACACATTTTTGTCTGCAAATCCTAGCCATAGACAGCATCGCTGTAAGAACAACTGCCACAGTGGTGGCTGTGAGTTGTGAGTGGTGGCGATGGCTAACACTCCAAGGGTTAGTTATAGTAGAGGTACAAAAATACCTCTGAAAGTGGATGGGAAAACGGCGCCACGATAGCTAGATTGGTAAAAGCATCGCACGCGTTATTCGAAGACATGGGTTCGTATCCTACCAGCGGTCAGTTGTTTTTCATACACTTTTATTTCATTTATGTGTCCTTTCTTTACCTAATTCATACAAAGACTACAGATGAATTCCTCTATGGTGGCCTTGGTGTCATTGACTGCGGCCTTCGTATGTTTGTGACTAATAAAGAACGAGCCCCTCGGTTTCCTTTGCTCTCGTTCATCTATATCCTTATATATATATATATATATATATATATATATATACCACCGACCATAAACAATGAATGAACTCATTGTTGTGATTAGGGGACTTTCACGCAACCTCATGCATGGTTAAGGTGCTGCTTTACAAAACTTCTACTAGGCAGCATATGAAAAGCAAAAAAAAAACATTTCGATACATTTTTGGTGTACTTAGACAAACTGTTGTCGTTTTGAAGTATGTTTTGAAAAATAAATATGAGGCGCAATCTGTCAAAACCATCCCGCTGTGACATAATCACCGGCATGTGGTTACAACAGTGCGAACTCAGTGGGGCGAATTGTTGCGGTCTGGTCTTCTTCCCTAACCATAATTTTGTTGCGGTATCCTTTCCTATCTTCTTACTTACAAATAACCTAATACATGTGCTCAACAGTAGCCTGCAGCCATATGAAGCTGCGCTGCTGTAACAATGAAAGTCTTATATCCATTGTTTTGTAGAATATGTGTGCTATTTGTTAACTATAAGGCATGCTCCTCTAACCTGCAATCTCCAACGTGTTATATATGCAACGCTGAGTTTGATTCCTCAAAATGTTCATTGAAGTGTGGGAAACCTAATACAAAGACCATATTTGCGTTTTTAACATGCTGCATTGAAGTTTCAGCAATGGACCGTGTAACGAACGATTTGCTAATTAATTAGTACAGTATTAGGGTGTAACCGAAAAACATTTTCTTATACTAATGTACTCTCCATGGCCAGAAAAAAACGTCAACAATTTGTTTTTCCAAATTTCCTTGATGTGGAACAGTGTTTTTTGATTACATGGTTAACATAAAAAAATACACAACAGTTTATTCAGAAAACAAGTTTCATGTGCACAAAATTATGGATAAGGCATGTGCATTCCTAACTCAAGGTTATTTGGGATCCATACCAGTTTTGACAACCTACAGCAACAAAATGACAGAAAACGTACATATGCATAGATCCACATTGACAAAAGGAAAAACGTGCTGTTTCTGCACCTAAGTGCCACAAAACATAAAAAATCCCTATAAAACTGACCAATAAAGTTAAAAAAAAAAGAAAGCAAGTAAATTCTCCATAGCAAATAATATCTTAAACGGACAATACTAGTATACCATTAGGTTCTTTGACGACAATGATGATTGTTTGGTTTACTTCAGTTCTTTGTAAGTTATTTCCAAGGCGTGATCCAGCACTCGGTAATTAATCATTTTATATTCATTGCGGAATTTCGCCATGCGAAAATTTCCCGGTATAGCCATCTGTATATTGCCACCGGAGTATAAAAAAGTACGATGCCCTCAAGTGGTTACGCTGCTGTGCATAGTAATTATTGTCCTAAAATGACTCGTCATCGCGGCCCTGCGAAAATGCATGTCCAGCAAAGTTGTTGAATACCACTACTACAACCACTGTTATGTAATGCTTTATTGCTCAATTCTTCCTCAGGCGCATTATTCAGCCACAGGAGAACGTGGACGTGCGGACTTTTCCTGTGCTGGAATTCCACGGCAATACGAATAGTAGCAGCATGCCGCCGCTGTTCGTATTCCCGTTTTTTGTTTTCTTTTGTTGCCTTTGGCGCTCCTCGTATTCTCGCTGCTTCTCGGGAGTCCTAACTATGCGTTGCCCTACCCGTAGCGGTGCGGCAACAACAATGAAACCAGTTTCTGGGCTGGTTGTTTTATACATGTTAGGCTAATGACGTCACTCCCACGTCGTAAGCGGCCATCGCCATGGCAGCTAGCGCAACACTAATCTTTATCGGGAAACTTTTGCGGTGAGCGCTGCGTGCTTCGCATTGTCATCACGAGCGCCTTATCATAATGATGTTGTTTGGATGTTTCTTATTTATTGAAACGAATGCTGTGCTGTGTGTGTGATTCCAAAGAGTGTATCCGCTTTTCGCTTCAATCGCTGAAGGTATTTTTCCCCCCGTGAGGACGATGCCGAGTAAAACCGCAACCAACTAGAGGCTAGCAGCTTCGCTGTAAAATCTTGAGTAAGAAACCTTGCCTTCTTTCTGGGGTTGTACGTGCCAAAACCAGTTCTGATTATGAGGCACACCCACGGTGTAAGATAAATACTCTTTAGGTGAGGACACTCGCCAGACTCGATCGACCAGATAAAGCAGCAAAGGCGCGCGCCGATGGGCCCGGTGACGGCAGCGGATACCTGGCAGTACGACGCAACTTCAACACAGAAAGCTTTTTATTGGTTTATTCTCCCGTTGTTATAGCAACCGGCGGTTCGCGGGAAATTCTAAATGATTGAGTGACGCACGAAAGTAGGTCACCGGAGAGAGGGCATGCGCGCGTTCCTTGTCGGCGCACGCTCTCGCCTGCGTCATAGGCCCGGATTCTGAAACGCTCCTTTCCTTACTAAGGACGTCTTACACGCTGTATAAGACGACCTGGCGTCAATTCTGGAACGTCCCTTACTAAGGGGCACTAAGTTAAGGCCTCCTTGGTGCTTCCTCACGCTTAGGAAGCCGGCATGCTACCTTCATGCTTCCTAATCGCGCTCCTTTACCTGAACGTATGCTTCTCCGCAGGACTTTGCACGCGGTACGCTTGGCTTGGATAGGTGCCGTGCGCAGCCAACGCCGCGGCAGCCAGCCGCTGTGTATTGATGTCCAGTTTGGCTCCGCAGACTGCGCTTCGTGCCATTTCTTTTGTGATTCCGTTTTTCTGTGAAAAGCGAGCGCCGAGAATGACGGCCTTGCGATTTTTAACCGAAGACGATAGCTTCCAGAGCTATGCAAGGTTTCTTCGGCGTGCAAGTGAACTTCTTTACGGGACTGTGTACAAGCCTCCGCCGTTGACTCCAGTCCGACATGTGATTGACAGGCATTATCCACTGGAACACTACAACGAAGTGGAGTTCTAGCCCGGTGTCGTTTTTCCAAGCGAGCTGTTGCAACCATACTGACAGAGCTGCAACTGCTTTGTAACACTGACAACAGAGGAGCGCCGCTACCTGCTCTGTTGAAGGTCCTCATCGCACTGCGTTTTTACGGAACGGGTGCCATGCAAACTGTTGTAGGGGACCTTGTCTGTGTATCCCAACCCTCTATATACCGATGCATTTAAGATAAGACACAGCTGATATGCCTACGCCTGTATCCCAAGTACGTTCGGCTGCCAAACGCCAGTGAAGCGAGGTCAGTCATGACTATGTTCTATGCCATTGGAGGATTCCCCGGGGTTAGTGGGTGCATAGATTGTACTTATATACCCATTAAATGCCCCGGTGGAGACGACGCAGAAGATACGGAGGAAGAACGAGCCGCACGCCTCGAGAAGCGTCGTAAGTACGAAGTGGCCAGGCGAGTGGATTCAGAAGACGATAGCACCCGAAACGTATTCAAGTCACTGGACGACAACCCCTTATCCTCCCGCCTCACCGACCATCGGGCCGTCTTTGTGGCAATTGAGAAACAACAAGATGAAGACTTTCACAATAAATACGTTACCACTTAATAATGTCTAGTCTTTAATATAACCATAACTTAACCAGAGGTAACAACCAAACCTAAACATTCAGACGTACGAAGCTAAATGAAAAAGAGGTAACTGTAGAGAGAACGAAGCTAAACAATAAGATTAACCGTACCTCTAGCTACGCACACCCAGGCCTAACTGAGTTAAGCCACAGCCAATTTTTCTTCCTCCGTGAAATAAGTTTGGCCGGCATGGCAAATACACACACACGCACACACACACACGCACACACACACACGCACGAAACAAAACGCAGGCCAAAAAGAAAAAGAAAGCGACGCCTGACCAACCGAACTGTCAGATGCTGCCAAAGTTGCTAGGCTGAGCTTGCTTTCCTGCCATGTGCATCATTTTTGAGCTATTTTTACGTCATTGACGAAAGAAATGGTATTTATGCCCTTATATAGAAGTAGAAATGCAATTCTAACAGCGCCGGAAGTTTACTTTGGCAATTCATTAGAAATATTTTGCATATTTTCGTAAGTAATCTCAAAACCAGAAGCCTGTCACGTTCCACTTCCTTTGGTGAGGCGTAAAGTCCCTAGATTTTAAGCAAAAAAAACGTCTAGGGACTTTAGTGAGGCGCTCCTTCCGCAGGGAAGGTAAAAGGAAGCTTTTAGAATTCGCGATGGCCTTCTGAGGGCGCCTAACGTTTAGGTAGCATGGAGGACTCCTTGCGTAAGGTAGGGAAACGGTCTAAGGTTAGGAGCATTTTTGAATCCGGGCCATAGAGTAACATACAAGGATAAGAGAGGACACTTCCATAGGCCCCTGCGGCCGATTTTGGTTCGCAGCGCACCTAGCGGGTGTGTGGAATCTACTCAGACTCAGTGATTGGGACTGCAAAAAAACCAATCTCGAAGGCTATTTTCTGGTGACTAGAAAAATTACACGGCCTCCTAGATCACTTCCAAGCGAGTGCTCGTCCCGGAGGCTATATTTCGATTTTTTTTAACGCATTGCTTGCATTCATCGAGTAGCTTCGTGTAAGCTGTACCGCCAGAGCAGCAAGCACACGATGCCACTGTGTGTTTATGCAGACATTTTAAATAAACATGACAAGTGTTGGAAGAGACGAAACATTTTATTTTCAAGTCATATTCTCAGTAAGCGCATGTACATTTTTTTCCGCAACGTTTGATGAACGCTAACACAAAAGGATGGGTCCCCTGCACAATGCAATACATGCCAATGCAGCTGCCGTATGTTGGGAATAAATTTCACAAAAGGAACAAACTGGCGATATTATGAAAAACCCCACAAAACAGTAAAACTGTTGAAGACAGCATTAGCATTAAAGAGGAAAACAACGCTCGTCTTTTGAAGCCTAGCCTTTCTTATTAAGTGGTAGTTTCGGGCTGCATAGCAAACATGGAATGAAGGCATTGCAGTTGTCAGCCAACCACGCTCTCTCCCTGTCCTGCCGTTGTTACTGCACCTTGCAACACAGCAGTAATTCCCGTAGCACTTGACTATGGTCGGCATGACCTGAGAAAAAAAAAGTATTGGTTATGTCTTCCCTCCCGCCTTCGCACAAATTTTCACCTACGCACTTCAGATCGCCGTTTCGCGAAAAGCGTCACGTGCAATTGTCACAGCTAAACAAAAAAAAAGATACCTTCGGTGCCATGCATGCGCTACTGAGGCAGGAGTATTTATTCAGAATACGTCGTAGCCACAGCTTACAAACACTCTTCTCAATTCGCAAGTTCTGTCCAATTGCGCTCGTCACAAAGGCTTCAAGCAATCTGCGCACGCCACGAATAACGATCCTAAGCATAAATGTATTCTTTCACGCAATTTCATACGCGTGCATTGAATTCACACTACGTATACCGGCGTGTGCAGACTCACTTTCTCGCGCCAAGAAACGATTTTCTCGCAAACGTGCTGCACAGCATTCCAAATTGCTGTTTCTTACTTAATGTGAAGCAATCCACCACGTCATGCGCGAAGTGAAGAACACGAAAAGCTCTCTGCGCCGAACAGCACAATGCGACAAATGTCAACTTACGGCTGAAGTGACAAATGCATAAGCAATTTGCAAAGTAAAGAAGGGAAGAAAAGAACGTAATGAAGGCCTTCTTACCAAGCAGCAGCCAAGCAGACAAACGTTCTGGCAGACGAACCCAGCAAAGACCACGCAGACGTTATCGCACATCTTTTGTAGCGCCACCTTGACTGATCACACCATGGCCGATATTTTGTAGCGATGCGTTATTCTTTTTACTACTCTTATCATCCACCGCTCAGCGCCGGATGATCCCATTGATAACGTCTACGTCTACAGCCACATAGACAAGTAGACGTATAGTGCACTATAGAAAACTTACTATAGTAGATAACTAGTACGCGTGTTCCCTTGGAGACAGGGAGCGTTGTATTGCCCTCTAGCGGGCGGCATGAAGCTGCGGAGCTCGGCCGCTTTTAGGCTGGAGTGGCCACTCTTGTAATCCGTATGTTACTCTATGCCTGCGTTCTGAAGTTGCGTCGTTCCGCCGATAGGTATCCGCTGCCGTCACCGCCCCGATAGACGCGCGCCCTTGCTACTTTATCTGGTCGATCGCGTCTAGCAAGCAAGCCGAGAAGTGTCCCCACCTAAATAGTATATATCTTGCACCGTGGGCACGCCGTAGTGGAGGGCTCCAGTTAAATTTTGACCACCTGGGGTTCTTCAATGTGCACTACAACGCAAGCACACGGGCGTTTTTGCATTTCGCCTTCATCGAAATGCGGCCGCCGTGGCCAGGAATCGATCCCGCTACCTCGTGCTCAGCAGCGCAACGCCTTAGCTGACTCAGCCACCCCGGCAGCTGAGTAAGAAACCCTGAAACAGCGGCATTGATTCAGCCTTTACATCAGAGGGCTTCATAAATCGCATTGGTTTCGTCTCAGGAAGTATACAACTGCTTTCTCTGTATGAAACGAAAGGGTGACCCCAAGATCCGGTGCAGTAAGATATATGGCTATATATAATGAAATAAATTCTTCCGAGACTGCCAGTGTCAAAGTGATGATGGCATTTATAAAGCATCAAACAAGCTTTTCAGCTTTACAGTGTTGGCCCTTCTGCCATGGCCGTGTGTAACCATACAAGCCTTCTTGTACTTTTGTTCAGCCTGTGCATTTCTTCATTCTACATGCTGCTTCGACAAAATAGTGCCATTCATATTATTATTACTATTAAGTGTGCACATTTGCACCGCTTGAGTTTCACAGTGCTTGCGCAGTTCTCTTGCCCTTTTTTCAGTTACATGGAAAGCAATGTCTAGAATTTTGAAGCGAATGCATGCCTAATTTGTATGCGTTCATTTCCTTCCACTGGCTTAACACAGCGAGCAGCAGTAAGAAGCACTTAAGGCATCGCATAGTCTACCCAGAGGTCTATGCAGTCGTTGGCTTGAACTACGCAAAGGGAGCATCCGACACTAATCTGCTCAGCTACCTTATCATCTTCTTAACAGGGGTGAGGCTAGTATTTTTATCTTTTATTTCGAAGCTTTATCATTCGAGCAGTGAATATTTGTTTTCGCAGATCCTCAGTTTGTCTACATTGAAATAGTGTGCTTTTCTACTTATTTTGAGCCAGCAAGCATCCATACAGCTAATTTCAAACGAGTATAAGGAAAATGTGTAGTTTCTAAGGTTTGAATTAAAAGTGGATGAGAAAAAAACGCTTAACAAGTCTAGAGCTGGCATTGCTATTCTGTGATTCGAAAACATTGACTGTGTGAAAAGGAGACTTTTAGACAAGCTCCTAAGGCTGCCATCCCAAAGACGCAGCGGCACTGCTAATAGTTTTTGTGCAAGCTAACGATGTGTTCAACGAACTGTACTGCCGTAAAGTTTCTCAGAACGGAATATATTCGGACGCAGGTTTTTCAGTAGCTGATTGGCGAAGGCTAAAGTATTGGCCGTCGAATAACGAAGTAACAACGCAGTCGCTCCCTACATTTTGCAACATCCAGCTGCCTTGCTTAAAAACGTGCGGATAGACCTAAAGGGGCCCTGAAACACTTTTCAAACTCGTATAAGTGGAGTTATCGCACCGATACCCGGCTTTCTCTCTCTTTTCGTCTCCGCAAGTGCGCTGGAAGCTGCACAGCGGAGAAGCCAAGAGGCCAAAAGTAGAGTGTCGCGGCGGTGAAAGGTCTCGTCGCGTCACCCCGTGGCGACCGCGGTAGACTCCGCTACGCAGTATGTCACTGCCATCTCCGAGGCCTCGCACCGCTGGCGCAGCTACGCCCAGTGCAAAGATGATTTTTTTTTTGTCTTTTTGAGATTACAGATATCTATTTGCCCTTTATTTACCTCAAATTAGCCCTTATGTATTGCTCAGAATGTTCTCGCGATCACTAGAGCGGCCAATAGCGTTGGTGGGTCCAGCGGCTTTCGATGACACTGCATGACGACTTCACGGTAGCGAGAGCAAGCGATCTTTTCCTGATTTTGACACGAGATTATAAATTCGCTGCTCCATGCAGTGCAGTAACATTTGGCTCACATGTTGACAGCCGCCTCTACGACAGATCGGCAATGTTTTCTTACTATGTTCAAAAAGTGTTTCAGCTCCTCTTTAAGATACTAAAGCCCCAGCTTTTTATATTGAAATTTCGTACTCGCCTTATCCACTGAAGGAATGGAGTCATTACGTCATGTGAGAGAGTTGCTTTTGTGATGCGTTCGGTCTTTTTGTACAGGAAATTCTCAGAAATTTCACCAAATCGAATGTAATTACTTATTTCTCAAATGCAATCCGGTTATTTATTTATTTATTTATTTATTTATTTATTTATTTTTCGCAGTTCCCCAAATATTTGAATCTTTCTCTTTTGATATTACGCCTCAGTGACAAATTTCTTGAGTCTAGTTCAGCAGCACAGAAAAACAAATATTGTCGAGCAGAGGAAACAGTATCTGGAATGTTTGTGAAGCTGTTCGACGGTGGAGGCCGGAGGTCTGACACAGAAACGTTTACTTTCTCTGAAACGAACGATCAGCATTGACGGCCGCAAAAATGTAGGCACCGCTAGCAATTTGCTATTTTGTTATAATTGGCATCTATACCTATGCTTAAAAAGACCACAATAAGTAAGGAAATCATCGGGGCTAGGCTGTCTCCCTAGTTTCTTCTTGCTTGCTTGTTGTAGTATTTTTGTGGCATTAACGCATCCCTGTTAACGACATTCCCCAACTTAATTTAGTGCTGCTGCTATCTTACTATTTTCTTCGTCATTATTTTGAGACATAGTGTAGATAATGTCCCCAGCGTACAGTGTATATAAGCACGTCAGAATTGCTCTTCCTGCCTTATATTTCCATTGCCATCTCTTAAATTGATCAAGTATACTACAGGGGTGATCGAACCAGATGAAGCGAAGAGATGAAGAAGCCCCAAAAAGCATGGGGAAAATTTAACTGTTATTTAATGAAGCATGTAAAAATAGTAAGGAAAAAGAAAATGAAAAAGAAAATTAAATTATGGGGTTTTACGTGCCAAAACCAGTTCTTATTATGAAGCCCGCCGTAGTGGGGGACTCGGGAAATTTGGACCACCTGGGGTTCTTTAACGTGCACCTAAATCTAAGTACACGGGTGTTTTCGCATTTCGCCCCCATCGAAATGCGGCCGCCGTGGCCGGGATTCGATACCGCGACCTCGTGCTCAGCAGCCGAACACCATAGCACTGAGCAACCACGGCGGGTAAAAGAAAAAGAAAATGGACGAAACTATTACCTGCCGCCGGTGAGAGTTGAACCGACATCTGGCGCGTTATGCGTGCGATGCTATACCCAGTGAACAACGGCGGCGGCGGCTTTCTCCGCATCCACTTTCTTGAGTTTTCGCGCATGTGTACTAAATCTAACCCTGAGGGTGTTAGCCAGTGCCAATGACACTAATGGTGATAAAAAAAGATTGAGCCAGCCCCTCGGTTCCGGTTACTCATCTTGCTCTCAGGAGTGAGTCGCACCCGCATCCTCGAGAACCCGTATTTGCGGCGATAGAAGGGTTAAAGCGCCAAGCATCCGAAACCCAGTTTAGGCAGACCTGGAAATCGGACTCTATATACTAGGAAACGCTTGGCAGTATTTTTACTGGTTATTTGGCTTTAATATTTATCTATAAATATGCGTATTGAAGGCCGGAAATTCTTATTTTACGTATGCAATAATTTTCTCGAGCATTTATTGCGATAACGCAGCATGTGTATTAAGAGAGCGTCACATTTCGAAAAGTGTGCTTGCTAATAACGAATATGTCCCAGGGCCGACTGCAGGAAATCTTAGTACCCATCGACACTTTTAGACTTACGGATACGGCACAGAAGAAACGATACTCTAACTGGCATGACCTTTGTAATGAATGCTATATTGACTTATGCCTAGTTCTCTCTTGTTATAAATGTGCCTTAAACGTTTAATTTTCCATTTGTCTCATGCAAACTGTTACTACCAGAGAGACTACAGACATTAGGTGCTTTCCGACACAACATTAGCTATACGTCACTGTGACTTTAGCGGCGCTCGTGGATTTAGTCATTGGCGCTTTACCTTGCAGGTAAACCTGAAGCTCGCCGAACTTGTTGATCCCCAAGTCCAACTACGTCTAGTGGGAGTACTGAGGAGTGCTACATTGGTGCGTGCAAAGACCCAATTAACGTTTTTTGCTTCCGCTGATAGTCTGTAACTCAGTGTCACCTACTTGACACTTTCAGGACAAGAGCCTTCAGCGAAGAGGTTCTTTCGTACTTGCCCTGTCTACGGTAAACACCTTTATTCGACAGGTCGCGAACCTCGGCGTGGGCGATCCTGATATATTCTTGCTGCTCACTGAGTAAGTAAAGTCTCGGTTACATACCACGCTAGTCGATCCTGCAGTGACCTTTTGCCATAAGACGGAAGATCCAATTGGCTTCGCAAAGTAAAAGAGTACTATGCAGTTCTAGCCTCAGGATGCCTACTAAACGCACATACTTGCGACTAATTATCATATGGACTCTAGTGCTGTTATGGTTCTACTAACTGTCCTAAAGGGATGAATCAAATAATTAACGAATTCCACCTACTGGGTAGACCTTTAAGGATGTACTAAGATGCATGAGATTCGCTAAGAATCAAGCAACGAGCGATGTAAAAGGAAATGATTGGTGTTACAGTAACAGACAGGAAGACAGTGCGTTCGAATTCAGACCAAGGGCCGGTATTAGATACTTTAGTTTGACTGGAGCAGAGAATTAGGAGCACCGGAGAATTAAGTGGAGTGATGAGATCATAAGGCATTGACTTATGGGATGTAGTTGCTATGTGGAAGATGATGGAAATACAGATCCCAGGAAGAACCGTTCGTTCTTTAGTGCGCGTTATTGTTATTCTTATTATTATCATCATCATCAACATCAACAACAACATCATCATCCCACTTTCATGGTGAAGTGTCACGGATACGCTCGCCACATGCCGCCGGTAATCCGTTGCGGAAAACAAAGGACAATATCTTAACAGGGCAGTGTTCGTGAAAATAGGCTGCTACTCTCTGAAAGCAGTGCTAACATTGAATACGATAGATATGAAGTTGCAACCAGTTGTCTGAAATTAAAATTTTAGAATTTGGCACCGCACAAAAAATAGGAGAATAACAAAATATAGTAAGACAAATATCAATAAAGTTCCCCACAATACAGCTAGATTTCGTGGCTTATAAATACATAAAACATTTGTACTTCTCAGTCCACGCGTTCTTTCCGTGTTTCTCTGATGCTTCTCCACACTTCAGTTTTTAATAGGGAGATGCTATGGCGAACTGAATAAACCCTGGGGCTTACATTCACATTCATTCGATTAACACTTCCTGCTTTCAGTGACCGTTCTTTTTATAGTTTTGTGCCTGGCGTCAAAAAATCAAGTGTTTAAAAGCAGCAAGTATAAATACACCGCGCACTTAATACACGCGCACTGACTAGCGAAAAAAATGTATCGCAAACTGTTTACTAGGCCTGATAGCTACGCCATCTCTAAAAATCAGCACAATTATAACAACTTTTACGCGTCAACATGAGATGAACTTTCGCAATCTGTCCATGGTGTCAAACTATTTTACGGTGGTCTAGCTGCTAAGGAACAGTCCTATGTATCGTATCGATAGCGCAACGCTGGCACCTCTGCACAAAATATTGTTTTAAGGTTCTCGTGAAAGGGTCACGAAACTACTTTATTGCAAGAGTGTTGATGCTGTTCGTGCTGTTGTTGTTTCCGTGTTTGAAATAGTGAACAGGGGCGCTTATTAGTTTCCCAATCGCTATTGATCCACCTATCAAATTGAACATGTCAAAGAAAATATATTGGAGCAGCAACAACTTGACAAGTAAAGTGAAGAAAGCAGGAAGATAGATCGACATAAGGTCTTGAGTTGGGGGAGAAAAGTAGAGGCCTACACATGAGAGTATGTAATTTATTGACTTATACACTTATGTATTGAAACACTAAAGACATTTAAAACAAATAATGTAACTCCGAATGTTGAAGTTCATTAAATGTTAACGAATGCCACAAAAGGGGTCGCACTGCCAGCAAAGCTACATAAAGTTACGCATAATGTCGTTGTACACTTTGACCAACTACTTCAGAAAGTTTATCGCCCACGCAGCACATAATTCAGGCAGCACATAACGTTAGTACACAAAAACTATGTTGGTGTTGTCCACTAATTTCCCATTTAAGTTGAAGCTCTTGTATTACTTCCGATGGCCATAGGCCAAGCAATTTTGCCCGTGGCAAAGCGTAGTGCAGACAGTATGTTAATACGGTGGACGCCATGTCTGCATAGCGGTTTGGAGACTAGAATAGCAACTATTGTTTGTACTCATCACGGTGGTCGCAGGCGTATGCCGGCGATGGTACTGATTAAATGTGTTGCAAGAAGTCCTTTGTGCACGCAGTAATGATGACGATTCAATCTACTGGAGTGTGAGTTTAATAGTATACCTTCACATCAACGGAAACACAGACTATTTATAAGGCATCGCATAGACTTTCAAAAGTAGTTTGGCTACCACGAGCACTACGGTTCAGCTATCCTTGCGTTTTCGCCACGAATATCCAAAACCGACGCTTATTCTTATGTGTTCCAGAGAAGACCTCACAGATCTAATGAATGGCAAGTACGAATCGAGAATAACAGGTCAGTTCTTGAAACTCGTTCTCTGAAATGCATGAAGTGGTTGGCAAAGAGCTAATAAAATGCAGTTGTTTAACCCCTGAATAAGATGTAACAAAGATGAGTAAGTTATTTGTCGTGTATCTGCCTTTAGGCCGGTGCATTTTCGAACTGCTTACATTAGAGTAAATTTACATCGTGTTATAAACTAAGCGACATGTTACTCCCTGATGTAGCTTATGTTCCCATTCAAGAGTTAATAAACAACAAACCAAATGAAAATTTGGCAGCTTTGTCTGGCGCGGCACACTTAGCATGCTACTGCACATGAAAATGATGATAAAAACAATACGCACAAGTTGCACCAATTACACATACAGTGCAAAACGCCATTAAATTATCCTGTTAGGTCTAGTGCACCGCTGGAAGGACAGAAGCGCCTGTATACGTAGCGTGGGATGAACAGAAGGCACTCTTTCATGGTCCAAGCCTTGCTCATAGCCGGAGACATGTTCCTAGAAGTATGTTCAGTGCAGACATTTCAGGGGCGATCTTTTGCAATGTAAAAACGCCAGCAACGACAGAATAGGAATAGGAATAGGACAGAATAGGTTGGCTATGTCCTCCAGTACATCGAACGTAGGGCACAAAGGTCATCCCATCCGCTTAGTTTTAACAAGCATTTTGTGTTAGAACCGTTGAGGTGAGTCAAATTAAAAATTTAATTAGATTCTGGGCTTTTTTGGGCCATAACCACGATCTGATTATGAGAAACGCCGTCGTCGGGGCTGGGGAATAATTTTGGCCACCTTAAACGTGCACCCACATTATCGTGGCTACCTGCACGTAGCCCACGAGCGTTTTTGCATTTATCCCCCAACGAAATGCGCCTGTAGTGGCCGCAATCGAACACGTGACCTCGAACTCAGCGGCGCAAAGCCGTACGCGCCGGACGACGATGGCGGATGACGAATACGATGCCGACATACACAGTCGCAACTCTTAAGCTCACACATCTAGAACACTTTGGTAGAGAAAGCAGGATACAGGTTTTAAAGCCAATTACCTCTTTCCTGACAAGGCTAAACGACATGCTGAGTTCTCAAACTGAGTCGTAATAGGTTCGTACTGCTGCTTCGAGTCGGTCTAGATAGCACAATTTGAGCGCCACTGAAAAGTAAAGAAAACCTGGCAGAAACCATTTATGTTGACTGCCTAAGTTATGCCGGAGCATTCGCACGACAAACACACGCTTTATTCAACCTGCATTGCATTATTGTTCATTTCATCTGTTCCGCCTGACAGCTATCACGGGATGGCCCGTGCTGAAGCCTGATACGTAAATAAACGATTTAAAATGTAGTATAGCATTCACACAAACTTGACCTATTACACTACTTGTCCTGAAGGTAGGTATCGAGCTTGTGATGGCAAGGTCTACGCCCAATACTTCCTTCATAAATTCGGGAAGACATTTGCTTCCTGTAGTAGTAATGAATCAGAATGTCGACATGTATATCTATAGCTGGTCCGATGCTTGTTGTGTGGGCTTTGTAGCCGCTTGAGATGGATGTCGCAACAGGGTGAACTACCGATACATCTGACGTTGCGCCGAGCGCTGCGTCACGCCGAGTGACTTCAGCGATCACGCTATGCGAGCGATATCGAGCCAACTGGCGTCGCGGTTAACATGGCACCAAAAGTAGTTAGCTACTCGCTTGCCATTCGGCAGACCCAAGCTTGATTCACAGGCAGTGGACTAAATTGCCTTAATTTTTACTTTTACACGTTCAGTGTTTTGAGGCCAGACTGATACCCAGACAGTTAGGCTAAAGTGGGTGGGTGCAGGCAGAAATGATATCGCATTCGAAAAAAAATTCAGCAAAGACACTTAAGACTCCTCGCGTGTGGGAATGCGAAAGCATTATAATCGCATAGGTGAAATGTTTTCGATTGGTATTTCTTGCGTTTCCTTGCTTCGTCTTCTGAGGCGTGCTTCCGTGGGCGACCGCGTTTCACAGTTGCCGCTGAGATAGGCGCTTCGGAGTACATCCCAGTAGACACAGCTCCGATAAAATCCGAAGAGCAAGGGACGCACGGGAGGCAACGGCGTGACGTGTGCAATGACGCATGCACAAGGCACACGCCATTTTATGCACTCATAATTTGGCTTCGAGAGTGCATCGCAGTAGACATCGCACCAATGAAATCCGAAAAGCCAGTGACACGTGCGAAGCACTCACGGAGGCAGTGACGTGACGTGTGCAATGACACACGCACTAGGCAAAACTTTAGTCAACCACAACATGGAGCCATGGTGGCGCCGAGGGAGCGTGCTCGTCTCGCACCTTGGTGGCCCGGGTTCGATTCCTACCCAGACCGAGATATATCGAGTTTTCTTCTCAGTTCCATTAATTGACTTTGTTTACAGATACCTGCTTGACAAATTTGGCGTTAATCTAAGCATTTTTCATGTGGTTTTACCCTTCGTGCCATCGGCCATTTGTGGTACCATTTGTCAGTCACGCCACCGACGACAACGCCGGATTTTCGCGTAATGTGGCATATAATGCTTTCGCATTAAAATACACCAAACATGATCCATCACTCCCTGGAAAAGGTACTGGAAATTGCACTGAATTGTTGTTGCGTGTTAAGCAACCGCACCATAGGTGAGTACATTGAGCACTACGCCGCACAGCAGTAGAATGATATGCAGCGCGCCACTTTCCTCCTTAGGCAAGTAGCGGTGTGCAAGCACAACCTGGTCGTAAGCATGTGGACACTTCAGTGATAGCAGCATGTGAGTGTATAAAAATTGACGAGGAGCTGACTGTTTGATTAAGATGTAAGCAAAAGCTGCCCGCAGTGCCGCAAACAGAACCTTATAGAGAGACCCTCGTTATGTGTGTAGGCTTTGGCTATAGAACCTATTTAGCGGTTCTGCAGCTCAGCTGCGTAAAAACGTAGCACCGTTTGATCGATCCTACACTGCACACCAGGAGAACCAGGTATCACAGAGGCGTGAGCACGGATGTCGTGACCTCTTTATTTTGGTCACAAGATGTGTTCTAGCTGAAAATATTTTAATGCTCGCCCGGAGCTGTTTGTTTTGCTCTTTATTCCTTGCACAGCAGTAGGGATTTTCCCGGCAGTGAACTTCCAGGCCGGAAGGAAAAGATTAGAAGGGCTCATCTTGCGAGGCGAATAATGAGCTGGCCAGTGAATGCCCTATCATGAACGCCCTCTTGCTGAAAAAAACCAGCTCGCGCGTTATAAATACATTTAGTAAAGCAGGAACCTTGAGGACCTTGCTATGTCAAAGCGCCGCTTGCATCGTGGTAATGATTTTACACTGTAGCCCGATTACTTCATAGTAACGATTGATAAATATTAATTTTATATAGCATTAATTACCGCTCAACCGCTTCTGCACAAACTAAGCGTCTCGTAAAGTTTGAAGTCGGCGTCAAGCAAGGTGCAGCCAAGACTCTCTTACGCTTGCGCAAAAGACCGCATGTCATCATACACCACCTAACTGAACAATGACGGGAAAACTCAGCGCTCCCGGTTGAACTTAGAGTCGAGCTCAAGAATCCTACACTACGAGCAAAGCACCCTACGGGCAGCCGAAAATAGCTATGAAAACATCAGATTCAGCATGCGTCCTGAGATGAAGTAATTTTTGTTACGATGAAGTGAACTAGAAAGAGAACATCTACAGCTCCGAAGAAGACGAGAGAGAGATAAGACATGGAGGGCAGAAAAATCACCCAGAATAACTATCTGATTGGCTACTTGTACTAAGGGATTGGGCAAGGGCAGAAATGTTGAAGAGAAAATAATATAGGAATAATTTCTGCCCGCGCAAACACTGAGTGCATCTGACAGCAACTATAGTGTTTCAATCAGGCCTGACGTTTTTAAAAAGAACGCTATCGCTTTTATAGCAACTCGGGCTGACTTCGGCTACAACCAGGGTTCAAGCACTCGGTGTTCCATAAAAAAATTGTTAGCCAAGCTTTTCGAGCGCTGGCCTGAGAATTTCTCTTTTTGCACTGAATCGACGACAATCGCATAGATGCTGCGCAATCGCCTCTTTGCTCCCACAAACTTCACATTCAGGACTTCTGGCCATTCCCATAGGGAAGGCATAGTAAATGCCGCTCCAAGCCATGAGCGAAAAATGAGAATTACCTTTCGTCGTCGTAAGACGTGCGCAAGGCAATGCTTTGGATGGGGATCCAGGGAATAAAGGAACTGCGTTGTAAAGTTTACCGAATCGCATTGGGCCAATGTAAACTCGCGTGCAAGAGCATGGAGCATTCCAGCTGCATTTGCTCTTGACATCGGGATAGCGGCGCAGTTGACACTGACATGGGTAGATTTCCTGATGGATGAATTGAAGTGCTGCACGCAGGGCTGCAAGTTCGGCGCCCTTTGAAGATGTCAAATGTGATATTTTTAGCTCGATCTGAATAGATTTAGCAGGGACAAACACTGCCGCAGCTGAACTAGAGCACGTTACTGATCCTTCAGTGTAAACACGTAAGCAGTCACCGTACTTCGTTCTCCAACAACAATATTGCCTGCTTCAGTGCTAAATACGACATTTGTGATACTTCTTTATGCTTGGAATGGTAAGGCACACTCAAAATGAATAATTAGACCGCAATGACAACTAAGGTCATGCTGCAGGGACGTGACTCGATGGTATCGATGTGCGGTGAGCAGTGACGAGGTACGGTTGAACCCAAGTTGTTGGTAGGCAAGCAAGATGGTGAAGAGGTATCCTTGCCGACATGTCGAATGTGAGTGTCGACAGCAATCTACGTTGCTACTGGACTGCGGTGGATGCCCATGTCCGCAGATACGAGCGAGCCTGCAGAAGGCGCCCACACAAACGTCATCTTACCTGCCACAAGCAAGGCGTAGAACTATCTTTGGAAAAGTTCCGCTCGGTGAATTGACGCATAAAGCAAGAACACCGCATGTAATACCAATAAATGGGCAAGTAATTGCATTTGAAAAAAGCACAGTTTTCTTGAAGTTAAGGTCGACCGTGATTTATCTTGGATACTGCACATTTTATACCTGAAGAATTGGTTGACTATAATCGCGCATGTATTCAAATTTGTCGGCGGTAAGTCGTGGGACACATCTAAATTAATGCTACAGCTGTACAATGCACATTCATAGGCTTCTTATGGTACAGCCTGCCCATGCTGGTTACACCAGAAGAAAAACCATTTGCACACTCTTGTATATCCAACCCCAAGAACTACGGGCGTGCCTCAGCCTCTGAAGACGACGGAAAATCAGCACAGTCTGGCTGGGCTCTGCTCCGACTCCGTCAATGCTCTCTCTCTCTATAAATAAATCCTGTAAATAGTTCTATACGCGTGACGATATGCTCGGGAAGTGTTCATCGACCTTCTATGAATGTAGCATAGTCAATGCTCAGCAAAGAACATGCGTCGATCATTATTTATCGATCAAATAATTGATTAGAGCACGAAGGTTTATGCCCAAATGAGACGCCTGGGCAATCCCAGACACTCTAGTGGAGAGCTTCATCTTACTTTTCAACAGTAGGTATTCTTTGACGGGCACCAGAATTGAGAACATCTGTATTTTTTTTAATTCCGCCTTCCTTCCAGCGCAATTGTTGCGGCTCAGATCAAACTCTCTACGTCGTGAGTTAAGTTCAGTCGTATTGAGAAGGACGCCGGTGATGTTGAGCACTATGTAGGTATAATTTTCATCTATAAATGGACAAGTTAAAACACACTATTCATGATTACGTCTGTATAGCGCTGGTTAAGTTAAATGTAGTTTATGTTATAAAAACTATTTTTAGCAGTTCTTTTTTGCGAAGGGTCATGGTGCATCGGAATATAGAGCTTCTCTTGGCGAACGACCGGCGTAATTGAATTGCATAAGAACGACCCTACGTAAACGTGCAAAAAAGCAAGCTTTATGTTCCCATTCATGCAATATCAGATATCACGTTGAAAGTTGCAAGACGAATTCAGAAACAACTTAATCTAATAAACATCACGACATAAATTCTAATTATTGTTTATTTCACGAAACTAAAATCATAAAATCCCGAACAATGCGCTTCCATGTCCTGCATTTAGCCCTCCTGGCATCCCTTGCGTAAAAACAGCTGGGGGAAAATTCTCAGCCTGGAGTTCATCCCACTCTAATTTTAACGTTAGTACCTCGTTCACCCAAGAAAGGACGAGTAAGTGAATTAACTTCAATAAATGAATAATAAACTAGAAATAGCCATGAAGACTACGTATAAACAGTAAATAAAACCGGCAGAAACACGGCAGTTGGTTTATTTGTCTCAGAGCAAACCATTGTTCATTTTTAACTCGCTCAGTAGGCACAAATGTATAAGCTTAAAGCTGAGGTTAGTAGTATGAGTGCTTTAATAAACGTTTATGCATATTACTCGACATTGCACAGTAATGTACTAAGTGAGGTCCCAACTTTTAATACCGAAATAGGACCTCTTCCATTATGTGGACAAAATGTGCGATATTACTAACGTACAATAAGTTCTTGTTACAACGTCCGATACAGCAAACATAGACAATAACATTTACTGATAGTGCTCTCTTTGTGTTCCTTAGGAATGAGGGGAAATTCACCAGGGTTCTATTTATCGCCTTGTATATTTTGTGTCAATAGTTGCACAAGACAGCTCTCTAACGCTGTAGTGATATTCCTAAAGTACAAAGCTACAGACATTACTTGAGCTCCTTCATTAGTAAAGAGTACGTAGCGCTCTATGCACATGGACGACAGAAACAGACGATACACATATGGCGCTTATCGTCATTGTCTGCGGTGTGATACGTAGTCTGTACTAAGGGTCCCACACCAAGAGTTTCAAATGGCAATTTTTGTCCATCCTTAGCTTGCACTGTGTAGTAAAGCGGGCTTCAAATGAAGGGAGTGCTGCCATGTAGACACAAACAGCTACACCCTGCAAAAAAGATAACATTGACTTTTCTGGCACAGCAGTAGAAATTTGTTTCCTATTTTGACAAACCTTCCTGATGTTCCCACTGAAATCCTCGTTTCCCCTAAAAAATTCTGCCGTGCACCTTGGCCTATACGTCAAGACCAAGTCGACTGTCTTGTAGCGAGAGCAATGTCTGTCACAAGTTTGTATGTTATAGAAGATAAGCTTGACAAGGCCACTTATGGAGGTTCTTCAGGAATAAAGATTATGTTCGTTTATTTACCCATATTATACCGTATGGCCAACAGTGCTGTAATAAAATGTGTGCCTTCCTCATGACATTGAAGCCAGTCCTTTCGTCCCAACGGGATATGTAGTTCAGGACAGGGTGTCAGAGCCAAACGCTGTTGGAGTGCTTTTGGACAGATTATGCCTTCACTTTCATTCATAATTTTTTTAAACTGAAAGGACTATAGAAAAATAAATCTCGTGCATGCGGCGGTTTACTTTCACACACCCTTGCCGGAAATGAAGTACACATATCGGTACTTGCACACTTGCAGGTGTTTCACCGATCGGCGGGATGTGCATTCCCGCAAGAAATGCCCTCATTGTGGAGGACGTCTACGGCTCTTATTCCGGAAATGACGTCGCGGCGCATGAAGTCGCACACATGTGAGTTTCTCTCGTGTTGGTTACGGTACGGCAGCTCATATTTTATGTCAATCTAGTGTATTTATTTACTCATTGCTGTTTAACTTATGACTTCTTTTTTTGCACACACTTGGGATTGGCTGGAGCTCACCGCATCAGTTACCTAGAACTTGTGCTACCAACTGTTCTGGTCCTCTTCTATGCACCTTATTCCACTCTATAATACTTCTAGTCACACTGCAGTACTGACTAGGTGCGCTACTTTCTACGTACTAACAATCTCGCGTTGACGAATAGAGCACGAATGTGCTCTATTGATGACGTCATCAAAAGAGGCATCTAGCAAACTTGTGACCTTATTTTTTTGTACTATAGCTGCTAAGGGCACTTTAGCGAAGTTAATGGTCCCTGTCGCAAGCGTAATCATGAGCGTGGTACCACTTCGTCAAAATAATTTCCCAGAAAACAAAGTGCGGAGATATTGGAATAATTATTTTATTTTAAATCGAATCTAACAAAAATATCAGAAAAACATATCATTCAAAACTGCACGAATACTGAATATTTAAGTTTGAGAGAATATCTGGAGACGAAAGGCTGGGGGAGCTTACGTACATGAAACATCGTTCTCAAATGTAACTTCAGTCAAATTGGCAGCTTGTTAATGGCACGTATGTGCGATCGCATTATTAAAACAAACGAACTACACGTGAGCAAGATCCATGTTCAGCCTTGGCTTGGTCGTATGTTAAAATAAGAGTAAAAATGGGGGTAGATATTTTTCATACAAGGAGCTACAAAATGACACCCATCACATTAGCGATGCAAACATGCTATGATCCACCAAAAAGAACAGAAAACATTATTTCACATACTGCGTTTAATGATGCGATATGAAGTGTCAAAGCAACAGACGTGCCAATAGGTTATGGGAGAGGCTGAAGTTAAGGTCGGCGGATTATGTTTTACCACTATAAGCATTCCGAGGCAGCCAGAAGGCAAAGCACCCATTATTTAATGGCTGCCAGCTATTGCCAAAACATTAACTGCTTCACGTTCAATCATAACTGGCGCCTCTGTGACTCAGAAATACCCCCTGCCGCAAAATATTTGAGACGAAGGTTACGCGATAAGTGGTATAACCATTTTTGGCTGAGTAGTCTCAGCCCGAACAGAGCCACCACTTGAGGAGAACATTTTATTGGTCTTGAAATTTATGAAAACTTTGAATATACACTTCTCAACTCCAGTGTGAATGAAATAAAAAAAACCCTGTTCAACTCATATTCGAAATTTAATTCACGCTATTTGTTCCCACTCTAGATTTGATGTTGGGTCCGTGATGTTTTAAATTTGGAGCTGCCACTGTGCCATCACTGTTGTCGCACCCACATCGTAGCACTTGTCTCTGTAAGCGGAGTCTAGGAATGGCGCGTCGGGCTAACATTGGCGGTCCGGTTCAGTTAAACAGACCGGGGGTAATACTAATGAAATTTATTTGGTGAAGAAGTAAAGAACTCGAAACTTTCAATTGGTCGGAAGTCTACATTAAGCTGACACCTTGCTCTCGTCGCAGACTATAGAATTTTGATATCATGACCAGAAATACAGAAAATAAAAAGAATGCTTACGAAATACTGTCTAAGAGGGACAACGCATGTTTACGCTCATGTTTAGGGACAGGTTTGACCACAAATAAGCAAAGAACGAAAGCAGAGTGGATACGCAGCCTGAATTTTGCAGGTTAGGAGCACCACATGACGACTTTGGCCCGCCATACCAGGACATATGCGGGTGGCATCTTGGGTACATCATGAGCTACCTGGATGGAGGCGAAAAAAAGCACCACTTTTCGCCATGCAGCCGTGACCTCATACAGAAGTCTCTAAGGTATTGTTCGTCTCAACGTAACTTTTGACGTACGCAGTGTCACCTAACAACGTGGAGCCAAACTAGACGCCAGTGAAAACGTCGCTTCGGCGCGCACAGATAACGAAGAGCTCCAAACTTCTTTACCATTGTCATAACGGCGCCAATCTCTGGCCATACGGGCAGACGATGTCGCAGGTGACATGGCGCCTGGTGCGCGCTTTAATGGCTTGGGTGAGAGAGTCTGTAGCAGTATTTTTGATCTAAAGAATTAGTGACCGCGCGACACATGGAGGCCGAGAACAGGCTGAGGAGTGCTACGCGCCGATGGTTTACCATTACTCGCGTGGAAGTGGAACGTACCATAATTCCACGTTCCAATCCAACATGCATTTTTACAGCGTAAGCCAAGGCGCAGTGCTGAGCTTTGTCGCCCGTTGGAAATGCTCCTCTAAATCAGCTGCCAACGCCTCATGCGCCTGAAACATTCCAACAAAAGCAATGGCTTAGCGACCTGAAGCATTCCCAAAGCCGGAAGCTGGCGTCATATGCCACTAAATATCTTGAAGCCAGGCTTCCGTGCATTCCTTCTAACTTCAGCGCTTTATTGGGGCATCGTTATCAAGAGGTCCACTGGCGCTGACTTCCTAGGTTTTTTTAAGCTCCTGGCTACTTTGTTAGTAATATTTATGCCACAGCAAATTCAATGAACACGTGCGATGAAGGTACAAGAAAATTTTGACAACATGGTAACAAAGAAAACAATGAAATATGCAGGTCAGGACGCATCGTACGCGGTATACTTTTATTTTTTTCTCCAAAGAGTGCCGGACACTGCTGGTTGCTTATCGACATTCCCGCTTACGGCCCTATTAAGCAATGCCAGACAAGCGGTCCCACTACATTTCTGCAGTTTTGTTTTCAGGTTGTTCTTGTGACACGTCATCATATATCAGAGCGTTGTTTCAATCCAACGCTTGGCTGCTGTAAGCACCAAGCTTGAAAGTCAGGACTTCTTAAGCACTAAAGCACGACTGATTTTTCTGGGAGCTGGAAATTGGCTGTCTGCTTCTAACAATAAAGAGCACCAAGTCTTAAAGTGACCCACAAAAATGTCAGAGTACAAGCTCATCCAACGTTTTATTTCTTTGCTAATGCATCTCAATGATTTGCATATGAAAGGTACAATTACTAATTCATGATGTATAACACGTTTCTGGCCAAAAATACGGACTCGGGAGCCTCCAAAGAGTATACGATGTGCGTATCACACGTATAAAACTATACGTATCGACAGTACAGGATTAACACACTTTGCACCAATTTTTTTTTAAATTCCAGTGCGACTGAAACAACGTTAACGCCAGGATTAACAAAAAATTTCAGTGACATTATTGGGCTAGAGACTCTATGGAGTCATTTACACGGCTAATAATCTTCGCATTCTCTAATCTCGCATGATCCACGGTGGTTCCTTAGTGGCTATGGTGTTGGGCTGCTAAGCACGAGGTCACAGGATCAAATCCCGGCCATGGCGGCCGCATTTCGATGGGGGCCGAAAGGCGCAAACACCCGTGTACTTAGATTTATGTGCACTTTAAAGAACCCCAGGTGGTCAAAATTATTCCAGAGTCCCCCCCTACGGCGTGCCTCATAATCAGGTCAGGGTTTCGGCACGTAAAACCCCATAATTTAATTAATGTTATTCTCGCATGGTAATTTCATGTATGAGGGAGACTCGGCATCATGGCTATTATATGTTGTTGAAACACCCACTCCGTGCCTCACGACGTCATGCCAGCACGGCTGTCACTTGCTATATTTTTGCTTTTCACGGACGACGACGAAGTGTGTCTTTCATAGAACGCTTGTACCCTTGTCTCGTTTTGTTTCTCTGCAAAATCGGGGAGCTGCCGCTCCCTTGTTGCGGTAATGGATGAAGAAGCCGTCGAGGACCTTCCTGGCGCCCAACCATCACGTCGGGTCACGTCCAGGAAACGTGGAAACGCGTCAAGTGACACGGACAGCGAGGCAACCGAGTTGTACTCGTACTCGGACAGCGTCGACTCGTCGGACGACGATTTCACGCTTGTCATGAGCCGAACTACTAAAAGAAGACTGCTACGGAGGTCATCATCGGCAAGTGTCTCCACCGTGAAGACAACACCACAGCGCTGGCCGTACACGATGCTCTTCATGCCCGTGGACCCTGTGTCCAATCTGCGACTCCTGAACAGGCAAGTCCTTTCTGCGTTTCTTGAGGGAATCGCACCAAATGAGATCAAAGACGTGAGAATAAACGCACGGAAGAATGTACTCGCAGTAGACGTTCTACACCGTAGTGCGCTGCAAAGCCTGCGGCACGTAACGGAGATCGACAAAGTGAAAGTGCGATCCATGATTCCTACAGGCTGCAATAGCACTGTCGGCGTCATTTATGATGTCGATATTTCTATACCAACGGACGACTTGCCAATATTAATAAAGCCAACTACAGAAGGCACTCTTATCACGCACATCGCAAGACTTGGCAACACACGTTGACTGAAGCTTGAGTTTGAGGGAGACAGCCTTCCCTCACACGTCAAAGTTGGCCACGTCCGCCATCCAGTCCGGCCCTACGTACCGAAGCCCCTGCAATGCTACAAATGCTGCAAGATGGGGCACGTAAAAGGTGTCTGTAGGAACAATCTCGTGTGCCCACGGTGCGCTGAATCTCATTCGGAAGAAGCCTGCCGCGCAACTGTGTTAAAGTGCCCTAACTGCCATGGTAACCATGAGGCCTCATCCAAGGATTGCCCGCGGGTGAGGAACGAGCGAGCAGTACTCAAACGTATGGTACGGGACCATTCTACACACAGAGAGGCTGCCGCTACTCTCAGGTGGCGACGACGACATCGCCACCGAAGAGCATCACGAAGAGTTGCATCTACCGATAGAGATACACCATCTTCCAGCAAAGCGGCTACCATACCAACGCCGACTTCCACAAAGACGGACACTGCGACAACGAAGAAAGGGGCAACACTCGCTCCTCCTGAAGAGTGGCCTACACTTCCACGAGCACAACCTGCCTCGAAGTCACATCAAATCGCGCCGCCCTCGATGACTTCACAAACCGCTGATGCGACGACAACTGAGGATCGCCAAGTCATAGCTATGTTGAAGTCACTTATGGACGCCATGCGCATTCTACTGAGCAGCATGAAAACGCCGTCGGCGCAGAGCGCACTGCAGGTGCTGGACACCTTGAGTCCGGTACTTGCGGCTCTAGGGTAAAACCACAGCCCGAGAGATGGCGTCGTTTCAAGAGGAGGTCAAGAATGCATCTGTCTTTCAGTGGAACGCAAGAGGGCTTAAGTCACGCATGGCCGACTTTAGGCAGTTTGTCTTTACGCACCAATTCCCCATTATCGTGATATGCGAGCCAAACTTGTCAGCTCCCATCAGACTGTCCGGGTATGAGTGCTTTATGTCCTCTACCCACGGAGAGTGCAGCAAGATTGTTGTGTTTATACGCCGTGACTTGACTTATGTGCATCACCCAGTGCCTCCTAACGAAGTGAATCAATATGTTTGCTTGACAGTGAAGAAGAAAAAGCTCACGTTTACAATTCTTGGTGCCTACTTATCTCCAACAAGTCGCCTGGATTGTGAGCGCTTACAGGGAATTTTGACATCGACTCCACAGCCGTGGGTGATCATTGGCGACTTTAATGCCCACCATTACCTATGGGGAAGCTCCAAAGTGAACTCTAGAGGCAGAGCATTGGTGTCCTTTGCCTCTGAACGCGAACTTTGCCTGTCAAATGATGGAAGCCCCACTTATCTGCGTGGATCAGTGTATAGTAGCTGCTTGGACCTTACCTTCGTTTCACGTTCGTTTTCGAGAAGAGTGCACTGGTTTTCGGATTTAGAAACGCGAGGTAGCGACCACATCCCAACTTATTTGAAGATTGAAGGTCTGACTAGCTCCAGGTCCCCCAGAGCCGTCCATTGCACCGATTGGCCTAAATACAACATAATCATGGAAGACTGCTGTCGTGACGGTACCTCCTGCAACCTAGAGGGCGCGATAAAGGATGCCATAGAAACAACCACGCATTCGTCTTTGAAGAGTTCTGCCCGCACCAATTTCGACATCGAACTCGAGAAACTTCGAGCAATTCGCCGTCGTGCGGAACGAAGATATAGACGCACGAAGTCCATCCATGACTTGAGATTGGCTAGACGAACACAAAAGAAAATACAGCGTCACATGAACAAGCTGGCTTCCCGACAATGGGTATCCTTTTGCGAGTCCCTGGATCCGCGAAAACCTTTATCGCTTATATGGAGGACTGTTCGTGGCCTTCGCACAACCTTTGGTCAGCGCCACCCGTTTAAATCTCTGGCACTACATCTACAATGTAGGGAGATTGATGTCGCTGAATCTTTCTGCAGAAAGATTGCTGGCGAGGCAAATTCCGATGGAACGGGAACGGGGACGCTCGACCACCCACTGTTCTCACGCGATCCCCGCATGGAGTGCCCGTTTTCTATGGAAGAACTAGAAGCTGCGCTGGCTTTGTGCAGGCGTTCTTCAGCGCCAGGACCTGATGGCATTACGTACCGTGCCCTGTGTAACCTAGGAGACCAAGCTCGGAAAGCACTCTTGCTCCTATACAACGACTCCTGGCAGACGGGTACGGTTCCGCAGGAATGGAAGTCAAGTCGCCTCATTCCACTTCTCAAAGCTGGCAAGTCGCCTTTGGACATTTCCTCATACCGTCCTATCGCACTTGCAAGTTGCGTTGGAAAAACAATGGAAAGAATGATTTTAACACGTCTGGAATGGTACTTAGAGTACTATGAAATCTACCCAGACGCTATGACCGGATTCAGGCGTGGCCGTTCGTCTACAGACAACGTTGTTGACTTGGTAACATTTGCGCAACACCAGAAGGCCTGTAAACGACTATCTGCTGCTCTGTTTCTAGACGTTAAAGGGGCTTACGATAATGTCACCCATGAAGCCATCCTTGGCGCGTTAGAAGCAGTAGGACTTGGTGGTAAGATATATATGTGGGTGCGCAGCTACTTACAGAGAAGATCATTCTACGTGCACACTGAAAATGGCCCTACATCCGAGCATTACGGTAGCCGAGGAGTGCCTCAAGGCGGAGTGCTTAGCCCGACGCTTTTCAATCTAACCCTTATTGGATTAGTTGACAACCTGCCAAGCACCGTACAACTTTCCATCTATGCGGACGACATCTGCATTTGGGCATCAGGTGTAACACGACTTCAGCTTCGCGCTCGGCTTCAGAAGGCAGCCACAATGACATCTTGCTACCTTCGTCAACGAGGACTTGAAATTTCATGTGGAAAGTGCGCAATGGTGGCATTCACCAGGAAGCCAATGTCTGCTTACGGAATATCAATTAACAGACAACTTATACCATACAGCAGAAGTCACAGGTTCCTGGGAGTCGTAATTGACAGAGACCTGTCTTGGACTCCGCACGTGAATTACGTGAAAAAGCGGCTGTCTGCTATCTGTCACCTGTTCAGGTTCCTTGCAGGAAAAAGTTGGGGAGTATCCATACACGGTATGTTACAGCTGTACATGGTGCTGTTCGTTGGATTCCTTCGGTACAGCCTGCCTGCAATATCCAACACCTGCAAGACTAACCTCCGCATGATTCAAAGCATTCAAGCCCAAGCCCTTAAGATATGTCTTGGCCTACCACGCAGTGCGTCAACGGCTGAAACCATTGCCATTGCCCAGGATTACCCAATCACGACGCACATTGCCGTTGAGACAATGCGTACGCATCTCAGACACTATGCTAGGACCCCTTCCCACCACCTGGCGAGCCTCACTGCTGAAAGGACCTGCTCGACATTTAGCGCTACTGTCAGTGCACATCGTGCATCGTTTACTTCAGGGTACGCACCTGCGGCCAAGCCAGTGCTTCCTCCGTGGTGTTTGAGCCGTCCACAAGTACATATAACGATTCCAGGACTACAGAAGAAATCAGATGTACCGGCCCCTGCTCTAAAACAACTGAGCTTACTCCTCTTGCATGAAAAGTACAGCAACCACGTGCACATCTATACCGATGGATCGACTACGTCGTCCAGTTCTGGTGGTGCGGTGGTTATACCAACGCGAGGAATAACACTGCGGTTCAAGACATCGCATGTCACGACCTCAACGGCAGCAGAACTAACGGCTCTGCGTCGTGCACTAGAATTCATTGACTCTGAAAGACCTACAAAATGGGCTGTGTTTTCAGACTCAAAACCGGCATTACAGTGCGTGCAGTCAGTTCTCCGACGCGGCTGTCATGAACAGTTGACATACGAAACAGTGAAACTTCACCATCACGTCCAACAAAAAGGCCACGAGGTTGTATTTCAATGGGTACCTGGTCATTGTGGAATCAGTGGCAATGATTCCGCAGACAACGCTGCTCGCACATCACACCAAGAAGAGCTCCGCGTTCCAATTCCACTTTCGAGGACAGACGCCGCAAGGCAGCTTCGACACCTGGCACGCAGTCTCTCACTGACCGAGTGGAACTCGCCAAACTTACGATTAACACGACTGCATCAATTAAACCCGTCACTGCAACTCCGACCTCCATTCGGACTTCCTCGACGTCAAGCTTCGCTTCTCTGTCGCCTTTGGTTAGGTGTTGCCTTCACAAAGGCATACTCTACATTAATTGGAGTGACCGACAGTGCAGCATGCGAGGTCTGCGGCACCGACGAAACTATTGACCACCTGCTGTGCCACTGTCCACGATATGCCCAAGAGAGACAAGAACTCGCTAACGCGCTAAAAAAACTGGACAATCGGACGCTTTCCGTACAGGTGCTGCTGGAACACCGCCCCCATCGCTCGTCGGCCCATAAAGCGGTGAAGGCGCTTTTGTGCTTCTTGAGGACGACGGGCTTGTGTCAACGTCTGTGACTATTAGTGCACTAACACACGCGTCAGCGACCTAACCGCTCATTTCTCTTCTTTCCTTCCCTCCTCTCTCTCCCTGTCATCTTTGTGTTCCCTCTTCCCATTCCCCCGGTGTAGGGTAGCCAACCGGACTTTATCCTGGTTAACCTCCCTGCCTTCTGCCTTTCTCTTATTTCCTCCTCCTTTTGCTTTTCACCACTCTGTACATTTGGAGCTTTATGCTGTGTTACAATTTGGTGTGACAGCGTAAAGCTTCTACAAGCTCTTCAAGGTGTAAGACTTACTACCTTAAAAAGCCACATTAAGTGGCACCTAGAAACGTTCTCTCAATAAAATGAAATCAACTGCTTGGCCCGATTGCTGCTTCATTGATGGTTCTACTCTTTTGCCATCACTATCTCCAAGCACCAATGGTTGTGGATAGTCCCGAAAAAAATGGAATCGAATGTCCACATCTTTTCGCGAAGATGACACTACTACGTTTATGTCGCAGTAGATTCTCAGAGCAAGTGCTACGAGGAACCTTGTTTTTCAGTACTAACTTCCACCTAAGGGAAACGTCACGAAAAAAATATTCTGCATGAACCATCGAGGATAATTGGCAATGTACGTGAATAGCCAAACGCGTTTGGAAAGCTATTCGCTTTTTAAAGGAATCATGCTCGTAAATGCGTATATTGGTTGTTGTGAGGATATTTAGGCAGCGTTTGTTGCTTCATTCTCTAATTCCGTTCAAACCAGAGGCCTTAACCAGCACATCATTAACGGTACTATAGGAGGGCAGTAGGCGTGTCGCAGATGGTTCATTTAGTTGGCGTTGGGAGGGGTGTGGTCACGCGAGAGCATGCGCGCCTTTCGCTCGGGCCTTCGAATCGGTAGTGAAAGTCAAACCGCCGCAAACACCTGACCAGGGGGGTGAATCTTCCTATACCTCCCATTGGTTATGCTATAGACGTTTTCACGAGGGCGCTTCCGACGGTCTGGCGTGGAGAGTATGTGTCAGTGTTGCCTGTTCGGTCTGGCCTGTGAGCTTGCCTTGCGCTTGCGTTGCGGAGTGGTAGCTTTCCTTCGATGTTTCCGTGTATTTTTGTCACGAATTACTTACGCTCGTAAATAATGGCATATACTCATCAAAAGTATACAGGTCAGCACTGTGCAGTTTATGGGTGCACAAACAACCAGCGGAAAAGAACGATTACACAACACAGCACTCCGCGAGAGCACTTGCCAATGTGGTATATTCACGCTTCACCGGTTTCCTGCATCACCTGAGGACTTAGCATTTCAGTCTAATGTGAACCAACGCACACATCAGTAAAATAATGCATTTTGGTAAACACTTTTCGGTATATTTCCCAATAGGTTGTGTGAATTGCCAGCTCTTCGATGCAATATTTTCTCGTATCTAGTGGCAGAGGCTACATTTCTTTCAAACACGACTTCATTCCAGTGCCTAATATGGGGGTCGCACGGCGCACTTTTGATCGTGATCGAGCCCGATCTGGATCGAATTTATCGGGCGCTATTGGCTTCTTTGCTCAATCTGCGGAAGGGAACCAATTGTGGTCGAACATTGCGATCCAGATTGGGCTCGATCGCGATCAAAGGTGGTCGGGGTACACCGGTATGAGACAAACTGAAGCATTCTGCAAGAGAACTACAGGTTTTCCCGCTCAATTTAATCCAAGCGCCAGTCAATCTAATCCGAGCGCCAGTCAAATTAATCCGAGCGCCATTCAAATTAATCCACGTGCCAGTCATTTTAATCCGAGCGCCATTCAATTTATTCCAAGCACCACTCAATTTAATCCAAACGCCAGCCGAAATAATCCAAACGCCAGTGAATTTAATCCAAGCATAAGGCAATTCAAGAAATATTGAACTATAGGGCAACTGAAATTTTGTGATAAGATTAGGGGTTAATACCTCCAAAATAACAGTACCATATGAGAGATCAATAGCTTTCCTGCCACGTGACTGGCAACTTTTGGAGGGTTTCTTGCCAAAGCCTCATGTGTCTCGTTCTGAGGTGACCTTGAAGAAGTGGAGCCAAAACAGGCAGAACATCGGTAAAACATGTGTACATAAAAATCGATAACTCATTAAGGTAATTACAAAGCTCGTAACATTATAAATGAATCGATACGTAATTACATCAGCAATATAAATATTGATAAATTACCTTAATAGTCATTAAATTATTTCTAATAATCAGCTTGACAAAGCGGCAAAATGGGTCGAGAAACCCGAAAAGTGGCTAATAACCGAAAATAAATTATTGTAATGTATAATGATGGTAATGGTAACGAAAAAATGGGTATTCGGAGAGGTAAATGACGTGAATGAAAAGTGATTTGATGGTCAATTAAGGGGGGTTCCATTAAGTAATTGGAGTCGAACTAAAAATAATGATGAGGCAGAGAGTACTAAGATAATGAACAGCGAATTAAGAGTGAAGTGATGGTCGACAAAAGTGGTTCAGTTGGGTGATTGGAGTCAAATGAAAGGCAATGATCAGACAGAGTGAGCTATGATAATGAAAAGTTAATGAGAGTGAATTAAGAGTGAATGAAGGTGAATCAAGTAGTGAATTGATGGTCAATATATAGGTTTCGGTTGGGTGATTGGTGTCAAACGAAAGGTAATGGTGAGACATAGTGAGCTAAGATAATGAAAAGTAAATTAGAATGAATGAAGAGTGAATTAAGAGGGAAGTGATGATCGACAAAAGGGGTTGAGCGGGGTGATTGGAGTCAACCGAAAGGTAATGGTGAGACACAGAGAGCTAAGATAAGGGAAAGCAAATGAATGAAGAGTGAATGAAGGTGAATTAAGAGCAAATTTATGGTCAATAAAAGGGATTCAGTTGGGTGATTGGTGTCAAACGAATAGTAAGGGTGAGGCAGAGTGAGCTAAGAGAATGAAAAGTAAATTAGAGTGAATGAAGAGTGAATTAAGGTGAAATAATAGTAAATTGAATGTCAATAAAAGGGGTTCACTTGGGTGATTGGTCAAATGAAAGGTAATGATGAGACAGAGTGAGCTAAGATAATGAAAAGTAAATGAGAGTGAATTAAAAGTGAATGAAGGTGAATCAAGTAGTGAATTGATGGTCACTATAAGGGGTTCGGTTGGGTGATTGGAGTCAAACGAAAGGTAATGATGAGACAGAGAGAGCTAAGATAATGAAAAGTAAATGAGTGAATTAAGAGTGAATTAAGGTTAATTAAGTAGTGATAGGGTGAATGAAGAGTGATGAAAATTGGAAATTTGGAGTAGTAGAGCAAACCAAGTGTAATGGAAGTAAAACCAAGATGGTGAATTAAGAGTGAAGTGATAGTCGACAAAAGTGGTTCAGTTGGGTGATTAAAGCCAAATGAAAGGTAATGATGAGACAGAGTGAGCAAAGATAATGAAAAGTAAATGAGACTGAATTAAGCATATGGAGCCAATGCAATGCCCATGGAGCTAAACCAACACGCGCATGGAGCCGAACGCCGTGAATGAAGGTGAACCAAGCAGTGATAGGGCGAAGCAAGAGTGAATCAAGGGGTTATGGAGTGGAGGAGTGACTTGAAAAAATATGTGAGGTTTGATTGTCAGAGTGAGAGTGACTCACCAAAATAAAGTGCTGAGTCACGATTCGACTTTGGAATTTCAGTTCGATGTTTTCGTAATTTCATATGGCATTCAGTCATGGGTATCCAATTAAAGGGAGTCAAATGGCAATTCAAGTTTAATAACCAGGAGATGCTAGTTTTTGTCGCGATTTGTCACGAATCACTTTGTTTTGTACGGCAGTGATAGTCATCAATCGTTCACGCAGTCATTGATATCCATGCAAATGCTATTGAATAAGTATTTTTTAAATTATAAGCATTTCTTGGCGAACAATTGCCGCTAATAGAGTATTTATATAAATATATATCTATAGCCGCCTACGTCTTGGTGCTCTCATGGTAGTTTCGTTAACTTGGTAGGTACAAAATTGGCACAGTATGACAAGTGTGTATGACGAACATAAATGAGAGGTCATGTCATGAATATCATGACATGTGTGTCATGTAGGTCATGAAACAGCCGCCTTCGTCTTGGTGCTCTCATGGTCGTTTGGTTAACTTGTGTACCATACTTTACATAGTAGGACAAGAGTGTATGACGACCATAATTGATTGGTCATGACAGGGATATCATGACCTGTAGGTCACGAAAAAGGCGCCTTCATATTGGTGCTCCCATGGTCGTTTTGCACATTTGGTATGTCACTGGAAAGGGTTCGGACATGGGTCCTAAGTGATGGAAACACTAAAGATGATGGTAGAAGTCAGTAATGAGTACGACTCAGCAGAAATAACGACTCAGCGAAAACTGATTAACACTCAAAAGCCACTGAAATGGGCTCAGATGTATATGATAGGTCATGTGACATGAATGTCATGGCATGAGTGTCATGTAGGTCATGAAACAGCCTTCTACGTCTTTGTGCTCTGATGGTCGTTCCGTAAATTTGGTTGGCTTCGCGCGCTCTGCTTCACATAACATTGATTCCCACAGGGCGTGGGATCTGCCGGCTTTTTTTCCTGCTACCATTGCTACCTGATAGTGAAGAGTACCGTACTTTCGCGCGTAAAACCCGCCCTTGCATATAACCCGCACCCCTAACTTTGAACTCCACGAAAAAGAAAAAAAAAATAACCACGCGTATAACCCGCAGGCGTATCCGAAAAAATGAGGACTAGGAAGTTACAACTACGCGCAGCCATCATTTAGTTTTCAAAACAAATTTATTTCAAAACGACTGCCGCAACGTTGTCAGTGCTGTCGTCCGATTCACTGCTGCCATCCGAGCCTTCATCGCCGCTCTCAAAAACGTAATCTTCTTCGGAACCATCGGGCAGCAGCTCTGCTGCCGATTTCTTCAGCAGCGGCTACGATCTTCAGTCTCTCTTTCACTATGAAAGACTGCCGCTGAGGCGCACTCGTGATGCCTAAACAAGGCTGGCCAACTGTGCGAATTGGGCTTACAAGAAACGGCACCTGACTCACGCGAAAAGCGTGCGAAAAGCATCTAACCAGACTATGCATGTGGATCTGGCTATAACCTGTGTTGCCCTCTTATTGGCTTAACAAACGTCGATGTCGATGAGCATGTGGACAACGCGGACTCTGCACGGCAGGCCGCGCGTTGCCGTGAAGTCGACCCCCACCTCTCCTTTTGCGAATCTTCGCAGATAACCTGCACCCCCACTTTTTTGGAAATTTTTTCCAATTTTTGGTGCAGGTTACATGCGAGGAAATACGGTAATTAAAGTAATTCGAAAGGGTATTCAAGATTAAAATGATATAAAAAACCCTAATCATTGACTTAGGGGTCTGCTACTGGCATTAGCACCTCGGCGTTGGTGTACCCTTCCGCATTGTTTGCGTTAACTTTGGTTTTTCCTTGAGTTAACTTTGCGTTAACTGATCGTCTAGATATCATAAATCAGACACTTCTGTATAGCGGGTAAACAAGACCGTAAAAGCTTGCGTCTTGGAATATTGTCAGCTTTTTTGTACAAAACAAATTATTAAACTTCAAGAGGAAAGACTACCGTTCTAACTAAAACGGACGACATGCTGTTGCATCTCTCAGAGGTGCGACGCTTCCGTGCAGACGACAGGCAGATGAGCAGCGTCGGGCATTGTGGTGAGTGGCGTACCACAACCTTGCGAATATTTGAAAAGTGAATATTTTGAAAATTGGTGCATGGAGGAAGGCAACATTCGAGCAGCGGGACGACCAAGAAAGATGCCTGATGAAGGAAAGACCAAGTACAATATCGTTTCTGCGTTAGATCGTTCCCGCATCATTGATGCGCACCGACGTGGTGGTGACTTGAAATAGCTGGCCGAAACATAGGGAATAAATGTAAAGACTGTGCGCTCAATTGCCGCAACAGATCACGAAACAGCCAAGAAACGTGGTGGTTCGTCAAAGAAGTTTGGCCGAGATGTTGTGGAGACCCTGCGTGAAATTATAGAAAATAATCCATTCTTCACGGTCATGCAAATCAGGATGTCTTTGATAGAGAAATTTCCCGGTACCGAAATCAGCAAATCGACCATCGATGGGCTTCTCGATGACCATGGTTATACACTTAAATTAGTAACTCAGAGGCCGGTTGATCGTAACCGTCCCGATGTTAAGGTAGAGCGCCGCAGGTTGGCTGAATGGCTTCAGAATGAGGGGACCACAATCACGCGAGACTACATTGACGAAACGAACTTCAACGTGTGGTGCGCGAGAAGTTTTGGCAGATCAAAACGAGGTGCCCCAGCTATTCGTCTTGCAACTAGCACAAAGGGCGCAAATATAAATGTTTTGGCTTGCATGTCTGCAAACGGCGTCCTTCATTGGACTTTAGTGGACAAGGTCCACTGAACTGTATTCAACGAATTTCTTTGCGATGTGTCCGAGAAGGTTCATCATCAGGAACCTGGCGCTGAGGCAGTGTTCTTGTTCGACAACGCGCCAGCGCACCACCGTGCTGAGGCGGTTGTCCTTGCCACTCGTGAACACTCAATGAAGCGGCTGCCGCCGTACAGCCCATTCTTCAATCCAATCGATGAAGTTTTTTCGAAGTTCAAGGCTGGTGTCAGAACTTTTCTAGCCGAACGGCAAGATGATATTTTCACGACACCACCGGGCATCTCCAAGAAACAGCATCGCCGGGCACTGTTCGTTGAGGCCGCCGGAGAATCAATGCAGCTCGTCCTGCGTGTAGAGTGTGCTGCCTACGACCGGCACAACTACACTTTTGTGCAAGCTACCCTAGAGTGCCACGACATGTGAAAACTGCTCAGTGCTGCACGCAAAGTAAAGTGATTCCAAGAAAGTGATTTTGGTTGATAATAATAAAGTTTGTTTCTCACAGATCTACTCATAGCATTTATGGTCAGTATTTGCATGAGTGGCTCAAAGGCGTCGCTGTTGCAGCGCGGATCATCAATTGCTTCGTAAGAGTCTAAAATCACTTTAAACATACTAACCTTTTCAGATGAGTTGAAGCACCGTCGTCGCTGTGTTCGCTTCCTAGCGCATTACAGTAGTTTACATATGTGCGACATACGGGATATGTGACGGGATATATCATCGCCAGGGACTAAAGCATATGAGATCCTATACACCTTAATTTAATTACCCTACTAACGGCTGTTCATGTGATACCCTTACACTGAAGGACTGTAAATATCCGACAAGGCAGAACTGTGCAAAATCACTATTTATCGCTAATGACTCGCTCATGTTCTTCAGATAATTGCTGGTACATTGACACTTTATTTTACTCAACGGCAGCACGTACACGTAAGCGCTATAATGGTAACAAGGTTATTGATATTTACTACTGGCTCAAGCTCCTCAGTTCCTAATTGTCATAATTGAATCACCTTTAAGCGACCTTTCATTTTATGCTCATGAAGCTCTGATTTCTGAAAAGTCGGGAAAACTGAAGTTTACATTATCACGAGTGAACGTTCACCACTGTTTCTATCACATCTGCAATCTCAGAGCATTGTATTTAAATAAACACATTCATAGCTGTGGCAAAATCAATGAGTGCTAACTACCGCTGTCATACAAAAAAAGTGATTTGTGATCAGAAGTGACTAATGCTTAGCTTCTCTTAGTTATTAGTGGCACCGAGCAGCGAGTGACACTCTTGTTAAGCGGTGACTTCCGGTCGACCACCAACTTGGGTTGGTGCGAAATTTAAGAAATGGTTCTTATTTAAAAATAAATCAATAAAAACAAAAACTGCGAAATCGATGGTTCTACTTAATGTTCATGATAGATATGACATCATATTATAAATTCAATTGCAAATTAGGTTAGTTAAGTGACAGAAATGATAAGAAAATAATTAGAAATCTCTAATAGTCGTACAACCAGGTGCGTGGAGGTTTGGTTCCATGTGCGTGGGTGTTTGCTCCATGTACGTGTGCGTTCGGTTCCATGCGCGTGTTGGTTTGGCCCCATGTGGGTTGCGTTGGCTCCATATGAATGGCGGTTTCTTGCCAGTTCTGTTTGCTCGCTCCTCCGAGTTCGGTTTTCCGCCCGTCCCGTTCGCCATGGAAGTAGACAACAAGGACGCTGGCCCTTATGTTGTGTGGTGTAGTTTACATCGTTTACATCAAGAATTCGTAGCATTCTCTGTGTCTGTGTCGTACTTCACTTTATTACCGCAAAGTTAACTCAAGGAAAAACCAAAGTTAACGCAAACAATACGGAAGGATACACCAACGCCGAGGTGCTAATGCCACTATACTCGCGGACAACTTTCTGTGGCAATAAAGGGAAAGCTACGGAGACAAAGCGCTCACAAGTGAGAGCACTTCTGAAAAGAGTCCCGTGTTTAAATCCACGTTAGTATAGGCTGGAGAAGAGAAAACATAAACACCTTATTAGAAACAGTTAAATAATACAGAACACACCACAGAGGGTAAAAGATTGCTTATTTTGCGGTTTTCCCCTTCTGCGTCTCGGCAAGCGCGAAACCGTCGCACGTTGAAGCTGCGTCGATTAAGCGTCTGTTCCGAGCAACCAAAAGCAATGTCAAACGCTGCCGGACTACTTGGTGCGGTAACACATGTGCAGCAGCCACGCGCCCGTAGCTTTCCCTTCATTGCCACAGAAAGTTGTCTGCGAGTATAGCAGACACCTAAGTCAATTATTAGGGTTTTTTTTCTCATTTTAAATCTGGAATAACCTTTCGAATTACTTATCATTTGAAATCCATGACACTAGGCTCTATAAGAATAAGAGAACACTGAACAGAGCTTATCACTTGTGATCAATATAATTACCGTATTTTCTCGCATATAATCTGCACCAAAAATTGGAAAACATTTCCAAAAAAGTGGGGGTGCGGGTTATCTGCGAAGATTCGCAAAAGGAGGGGGGGGGTCGACTTCACGGCAACGCGCGGCCTGCCGTGCAGAGTCCGCGTTGTCCACATGCTTATCGACTTTTGTTAAGCCAATAAGAGGCCAACACAGGTTATAGCCAGATCCACATGCATAGTCTGGTTAGATGCTTTTCGCACGCTTTTCGCGTGAGTCAGGTGCCGTTTCTTGTAAGCCCAATTCGCACAGTTGGCCAGCCTTGTTTAGGCATCACGAGTGCGCCTCAGCGGCAGTCTTTCATAGTGAAAGAGAGACTGAAGATCGTAGCCGCTGCTGAAGAAATCGGCAGCAGAGCTGCTGCGCGATGGTTCCGAAGAAGATTACGTTTTTGAGAGCGGCGATGAAGGCTCGGATGGCAGCAGTGAATCGGACGACAGCACTGACAACGTTGCGGCAGTCGTTTTGAAATAAATTTGTTTTGAAAACGAAATGATGGCTGCGCGTAGTTGTAACTTCCTAGTCCTCATTTTTTCGGATACGCCTGCGGGTTATACGCGTGGTTATTTTTTTTCTTTTTCGTGGAGTTCAAAGTTAGGGGTGCGGGTTATATGCAAGGGCGGGTTTTACGTGATAAAATACGGTACTCTTCACTATCAGGTAGCAATGGTAGCAGGAAAAAAAGCCGGCAGATCCCACGCCCTGTGGGAATCAATGTTATGTGAAGCAGAGCGCGCGAAGCCAACCAAATTTACGGAACGACCATCAGAGCACAAAGACGTAGAAGGCTGTTTCATGACCTACATGACACTCATGTCATGACATTCATGTCACATGACCTATCATATACATCTGAGCCCATTTCAGTGGCTTTTGAGTGTTAATCAGTTTTCGCTGAGTCGTTATTTCTGCTGAGTCGTACTCATTACTGACTTCTACCATCATCTTTAGTGTTTCCATCACTTAGGACCCATGTCCGAACCCTTTCCAGTGACATACCAAATGTGCAAAACGACCATGGGAGCACCAAGATGAAGGCGCCTTTTTCGTGACCTACAGGTCATGATATCCCTGTCATGACCAATCAATTATGGTCGTCATACACTCTTGTCCTACTATGCAAAGTATGGTACACAAGTTAACCAAACGACCATGAGAGCACCAAGACGAAGGCGGCTGTTTCATGACCTACATGACACACATGTCATGATATTCATGACATGACCTCTCATTTATGTTCGTCATACACACTTGTCAAACTGTGCCAAATTTGTACCTACCAAGTTAACGAAACCACCATGAGAGCACCAAGACGTAGGCGGCTATAGATATATATCTATATAAATACTTTAATAGTACAATTGTTGGCCGAGAAATGCTTATCATTAAAAAAACTTATTCAATAGCATTTGCATGAATATCAATGACTACGTGCACGATTGATGACTATCACTGCCGTAAAAAACAACGGGATTCATGATAAATCGTGACAAATTACTATAATCTCCTGGTTATTAAACTTGAATTGCCATTTGACTCCCTTTTAATTGGATACCCTTGACTGTATGCCATATGAAATTACGAAAACATCGAACTGAAATTCCCTTCCTATGATTCACCAAACTCGAATCGTGACTAAGCACTTTATTTTGTTGAGTCACTCTCACATGGACAATCAAATCTCACATATTTTTGCAAGTCACTCCTTCACTCCATAACCGCTTGATTCACTCTTGCTTCGCCCTATCACTGCTTGGTTCACCTTCATTCACTCTATCATCTCGGTTTTACTTCCATTACACTTGGTTTGCTCAACTACTCGAAATTTCCAATTTTCATCACTCTTCATTCACCCTATCACTACTTAATTCACCTTCATTCACTCTTAATTCGCTCATTTACTTTTCATTATCTTAGCTGTCTCTGTCTCATCATTAACTTTCGTTTGACTCCAATAACCCGACTGAACCCCTTATATTGACCATCAATTCACTACTTGATTCACCTTCATTCACTCTTTCTTCACTCTCATTATACTTTTCATTATCTTGCCTCACTGTGTCTCATCATTACCTTTCATTTGACTCCAATAACCCGACTGAACCCCTTATATTGACCATCAATTCACTACTTGATTCACCTTCATTCACTCTTCCTTCACTCTCATTATACTTTTCATTATCTTGCCTCACTGTGTCTCATCATTACCTTTCATTTGACTCCAATCACCCAACTGAACCCCTTTTGTCGGCCATCACTTCACTTTTAATTCACCTTCATTCACTCTTCATTCACTCTAATTTACTTTCCATTATCTCAGCTCTCTCTGTCTCATCATCACCTTTCGTTTGACTCCAATCATCCAACCGAACCCCTTATAGTGACCAATAATTCACTACTTGATTCAATTTTATTCACTCTTCATTCACTCTCATTTACTTTTCATTATCTTAGCTCACTCTGTCTCATCATTACCTTTCATTTGACTCCAATCACCCAACTGAACCCCTGAACCCCTTTTATTGACATTCAATTTACTCTTAATTCACCTTAATTCACTCTTCATTCACTCTAATTTACTTTTCATTATCTTGGCTCACTCTGTCTCACCATTACCTTTCGTTTGACGCCAATCACCCAACTGAATCTTTTTTATTGACCATAAATTTACTCCTAATTCACCTTCATTCACTCTTAATTCACTCATTTGCTTTTCTTTATCTTAGCTCTCTCTGTCTCATCATTACCTTTCGGTTGACTCCAATCACCCCGCTCAACCCCTTTTGTCGACCATCACATCACTCTTAATTCATCTTCATTCACTCTTCATTCATTCTAATTTATTTTTCATTATCTTAGCTCACTATGTCTCACCATTACCTTTCGTTTGACACCAACCACCCAACCGAACCCTTTATATTGACCATCAATTCACTACTTGATTCACCTTCATTCATTCTTAATTCACTCTCATTTACTTTTCATTATCTTAGCTCACTCTGTCTGATCATCACCTTTCATTTGACTCCAATCACCCAACTGAACCACTTTTGCCGACCATCACTTCACTTATAATTCACCTTAATTCACTCTTAATTCATTGTTACTTATCTTAGTACTCTCTGTCTCATCATTATTTTTAGTTCGACTCCAATTACATAATGGAACCCGCCTTAATTGACCATCAAATCACTTTTCATTCACGTCATTTACCTCTCCGAATACCCATTTTTTCGTTACCATTACCATCATTATACCATTACCATAATTTATTTTCGGTTATTAGCCACTTTTCGGGTTTCTCGACCCATTTTGCCGCTTTGTCAAGCTGATTATTAGAATTAATTTAGACTATTAAGGTAATTTATCAATATTTATATTGCCTGATGTAATTACCTATCGATTGATTTATAATGTTACGAGCTTTGTAATTACATTAATGAGTTATCGATTTTTATGTACACATGTTTTACCGATGTTCTGCCTGTTTTGGCTCCACTTCTTCAAGGTCACCTCAGAACGAGACACATAAGGCTTTGGCAAGAAACCCTCCAAAGGTTGCCGTTAGTCGCGTGGCAGGAAAGCTATTGATCTCTCGTATGGTACTTTTATTTTGGAGGTATTAACCCCTGACCTTATCACAAAATTTCAGTTGCCCTAAAGTTCAAAGGTTCTTGTATTGCGTTATGCTTGGATTAAATTAACTGGCGTTTGGATTATTTCGGCTGGCGTTTGGTTTAAATTCAGTGGGGCTTGGATTAAATTGAATGGCACTCGGATTAAAATGACTGGCACGTGGATTGAGGAGGAGAGGAGGAAACACTTTATTAAAGACCCGAAATGAATGCGCAAAACACTGTTTGGACCGATAGCTTAATAGCTAGTAGCCGGTCCAATATTGACTTTGCATACAGGTTATGTACAAGGAGAAAAACAAGCAACGCTCACATGTAACATGTCCTTGAAATGTAAGCATAAAGTGTTACTTAAAAACACACTATACCAAATTCTAACAACCACAGATTCATACTTATGCAATTGAACAATTCTCTGAGGGAAACAAACATTTCACAACCCAAATCAAAGGGGAAAACAAAGAAAAACAAAAATACAAAAAAAGAAAGAACAATCACGCAGCAGTAACACGACATTTCACCGTTCTGTTTGATTAGATAAGTAATACAGTTTACAACTCATCTCAAAATCTCTAGCTACTTTTATTTCTATTGGTAGCTCATTCAAAAACTTTGGCGCCGGCAAACTGAATTAGCCGTTCACCGTACAAGTTACTACATTTTGGTAGGTTAAAATTGAGATTAAAAGCATGCCTAGTATCACGGTTTGGGAAAAAGAAAATGCTCGACGGTAATGGAGAATTAGTTTGAATAATGTTGTTTATCGTGATGCAGATCTTATAACATCGCAATGACATAAAAGATAAAATACGAAGCTCTTCAAAAAAATTTGTGCTTGATAGGCAGAATGCGTTGGAGCTAATTATCCGTAATGCCCGTTTTTGAAGACGCAGTAAAGGCGATAAGTATGTCACATATGTAAGTGCCCAAGATTCAATGCAATAGCTAACGTGAGAGTGACAGAACGAAAAGTATAGAGATCTAAGCACGGAAGATATAAAATACTGCTTGGCTTTTATCAGAGTGTAGCACCCGAACGCTAATTTCTTACATACATTGTTGACGTGGTCCTTCCAATGTAAATGATTATCGAAAAGAACCCCTAAGTATTTAAACGAGAATACTTGCTCAATTAAAGTGGCGTCTAACGAGAGAGAAATTAAACTGTAGTCCAGTGTCTTTTGTCTAGAATGAAAAATTACATATTTTGTTTTTGCTACATTCAGCGTCAATCGATTACCTGAAAACCAGGAAGACAGAGCTGACAGTTCCACCATTATACGGTTCTGCAGCGTTATAAGCGATTTACCAGTAAATGTAAGTGCCGTGTCATCTGCATACATCAGAATTTATGAGAAGTGCAGTGCCTGAGAAAGATCATTTATGTAAAGAGAAAATAATAAAGGACCCAGAACGGATCCCTGTGGGACGCCGCATGATATATATTTAACTTCAGATATGAAATCATTAATTACCACATATTGTTTACGAAATGATAAATAACTGGAAAAAAATTTCAGTACGTTATTAGTAAAGCCATAGCCTTCTAATGTGCGCAATAGTATAGTGTGGCATACTGTGTCGAATGCCTTCTTGATGTCTAAAAACAGCACAACTGCAATTTCATCTTGGTGCATGGCAGAATAAATGTGCTGTGAAAGGCTGGATACGGCTGTAGATGTTGATTTGTTTGAAACAAATCCATGTTGTTGTGGAACTATAATATTATTCTCGGTAATAAATTCCTTTAATTATTGCGCAACTAATTTTTCAAAAAGGGTGGTAATGACACTTAAAACTGATATCGGCCTATAACTACATGGTGTGTTCTATATATGGGAACGACTTAAGCAATTTTTAGTATGTCTCGGTAGCAACTATTCTCTAGCGAATGATTAAAGAGGTGGCATAAATGTGGGCATAGAGTATTGATATTTTCCTTAAGCACTCTTGTCTGGATAGAATCATGGCCGGCTGCTTTATTAACCGACATCTTACTGACAACCGATTTAATCTCATCGATCGTAATGACGTGAAACTGAAAACTACAGTCGACAGCCATGCGTACACTACCGCTTGGTGTCAACAATCGAAATTTTTTCGCGAGGTTTAAACCAACGTTGATAAAAACATTGTTAAATTCATTGGCCACCTGCGGGGAGATACTACTCGGGGTTACTCGCCTTTCTTGATTCAACCCCGTTGCATCCTTCACGATATTCCACTGTTGTCTTGTATCGCCTTTGTTTCATGTGATAAGCCTAGTCAGGTATTCTTTTTTGATTTTCTCAACATATCAACCGATTTATTCCTGTAGTACTTAAACTGGTCATGGTAATATTTGTTCGATCTGTTCTTTTTCCATTTATTGTAGTATGAGTCCTTTCTTTTTAATATGCCAAGAATCTCTTGTGTCATCCACGGACACACGAGTACTTCATAATTGTGCTCTGAGTAATTTGAATGGCGCTCGGATTAAATTGACTGGCGCTTGGAATAAATTGAGCGGGAAAACCTGTAGTCGGTAAATACACTTCGCAACGAGCTGGAAAAATCGTGCCCTATGGAACATGTGTGCAGCCCCTGTGTCCGCGAAAACATTGTCTCTGCGTTCACACGCGCCTTGCGCGGCCCTGCACATAAAGGTAATTTCGAAATCCAGTATCCGGGCTGTATCAGTTCGCCGCAGGTACCGCGCAGCTCGAGCGCTACGCTTCTGCCTTGATATTTGGTTATAAGCACCCTGCGCTGCACTAGATTCAATAAATTTTGCATGACTGAGCTGTCGAGTTGCGCCGGAAGCGTAAATGGAGTAACCAGCGCATACCTACCAACCGCTGACACGCGTCAGCTGGCCGCCGGCGCCTGGTTTTAAGCATTGCCGGACAGCTACGTACGCGCCTGCTTTCGCTAAATGATGTAGCCTTCAACCGCAAAACGTAATGGTGATCAGATTCAATCGACGACTACAGTCACGTGTGCCCAGCAATAACAATGAAAAAAATATATATTACATTCGAGAGCAACAATGAAAGGGGTAACAAATGCAGATCCACTAACGTGAAACCTGGGGAAGTGCGAAGCAGTGATGCGCCGGTGCTGGAGTAGAGGTACAGCCCGGACGTGATCACGCGCGACGGACGCCCGCAGCCGGGGCCCCTAAAGTACTTCGCACTTAAACGCGCGACGGATGCCGACGTCGACAGCCCGGGCGTCATAACGCGAAACGGACGCCGACAGCCGGGCCCCTAAAGTGTTTCGCACTTAAAGTACCGCTGATTAGCACGCCAAGTCTTGACGAAGCAGACGCGGTTGCCGCCGCTACCGACGACGAAACGCCACATCCACTGGCTGGGATTGTTGCCATTGCACTTCCCACTGAGTGCTCACGGGAGCACGTGGAACATGCAACAAGTCAAGCGGCACAAGACAAGCGAAGCGGAAGAAAACAATCGAAATAATGCTCGGCGAAGATCACACAACCAAAGTGCGGCCAGCCTGCTCTCGCAAGGCCCACAGTCCAAAATGGCCGCATAGCATGTTCTGACGCTAGACGTCGCCCGTGTCGTGCAATGGCGCTGCTGAAACGTCGGTTTGTGAAAAGGTCTATAGCAGACACTCAGTCGACGCTAGCGCCAAGGAGCACTTCAGTTTGGTCCTAGCGGATGGATGGCGGTACTATGGTGGCGAAAGAAAGAAAAAAAAAGAAAAGCGGCGCAATTTTTTTTTACCTTCCCCCCTTTCGCTATAGCATTTTTTCTTCCTTTTTTATGATAACGTTGTTCCGCTCGTTTCTCCTTTCCCTCTTGACTTTCCTATCCCTCTCCAATGCCTCGCCTCACCCTCTCTTCAAGGGACACTAAAGAGAAACCGGAAGTTGAGCCTAAATGGTAGATTATCCTTTCACGATCACCGCCATACCATTCTTACTGCAAACAGATGTTTAATAAGTGAGAAAATATCGAAAAACTGAAGGATAGGTGCTAACGCCCCTTCGAAGTTCCCGCACAACACGTTCGTGACGTCGGAGATTACAAATGCAGGCCGGTCGCGATTGGTCGAGAGCCTTTATCGCTGTTAATAAAACACAAAATGAAATACACCTTAAACGTACATGAACAGCATTTGCCAACTTTTTAAACCGTTTCAAGCGAGGAAGTACAAGTTTAGCACAAAATTAAATAAAGAAGAAAAAATGGCATGGCATACATGCGGCCGTGATAGTTTTGTAGTTTCGTTTTTGGTCAATGCATCGTCGCGCGCGCCTGTTCCGCTCTACGGTGTTTGGTTGCGTGTTGCGTGGCTCGAAAAACGTTGACTTCGCGGGAAACAGCCAGAAAATGCCTCGTGTGTGTAGTGTTGAGGGTTGTATAAATGGCCCAAGGCGCTTGCTCAGGGGCAGCGGCAGTGTTGACTCGATTGTGTCCTTTCATGTGGTGTCGCGCGGAGAGCCCCGGCTACCCGGCGTTCGCAATGGCTCAGTGCTCTGCCGATGATAAAACGGCAAAAGAGCCAAAGAAACCGATGGTGTGCTCTCTGCATTTCTCGCCCTCGGATTATGTGTATAATCTTGCCCTCGGAAAGTATCTTGGCGTGCCCCAGTGGCCAGTCCTTTCTCGAGCAGCTGTTCCCTCAATGCGGCCTTCATCAAACCCCCTACCGGTGCCCCTGCAGCAGCAAACTGGCGGCTCAGTGAGTGCTGAATGTCATTAAATAAAGCCACGAAATAACCATACCGAGTACGTGCGCAACTTTCTAGCTTGTTCTGTCGGGAACATCGTCGCCTGGCGGACCGGACGCTTGGCCTCCCATCGACGAAAACGAAGCTCTGCATTCCGCCGGCGCGGCCGGCGGCTCACCGCCATCGCACGCGGAAACACCTACCGCTCGAGCACAGAGGATCATTTCGCGCTCCATTTCACTGAATATCACTGAAATGCAGTCCTGCTTCCCTGGCGAGCTCTTCGTTGCAAGGTTCAACGGTATCCATCGCGGCGAACGCAAACGCAGCGACCATGTGTGCAGCCATGATGCATCCAGCGCCTCGGCCGTTTACGCAAGCGGTGACGTATCATGACACATTCTGATTCGCTGAGAGCAATGAAATCTGTGACGACACTGTTTCAGCGCCACATCTGGGGTGAGAGAAATTGAGGAAGAGATATTTGGTCTTTGTTTACGAATTTCTCCGCTAATAATTCATATTTTTGCACCCAACAAAAACTGCATGCATTCCTGAAGGTCCCTCTTTTATTCCAGCTGAACTTGCTGTTTCTCTTTAGTGTCCCTTTCATGCCTCGCGCAATGCTCTTTTTTATTTTTTTAGCGGTTCGCGGCGCGCTCTTTTTTTTTTTTTTTTTGTCGCGGGCGTTATCAGACGCACCGCCGGACCGAAGCGCGCGCTCCGCGCTCCTCTCCCGTCCAGCCGTGCCATTCGTGCATTCGTGGTGCGTGCTTGTGCGCAGCAGATTCCTTTTGCGTTTTCATGCACGCAGTCGCGTTCATTATTACAATCAAGCAACCATGTGCCCAAATTGTATTAAAAATAATTCCACTTACAACACAAAAGTTTTTTGGACTGACTTTATTGTGTTCGTTTGCAAAAACCAGAATAGGAGCAGATAGTGCAACACACTATAGAATGCCACAAAACGCGGATGGTGTTTCATTTGCGCACATGTAAAAAAAAACATTTGTTTTAATTGCTCTAATGGCCAATGCGCAGAATAGCTTCTCACGGCCTGCTTCTCGCTCGGCCCATAAAATCCACCTCCGTGAAGTGCGCCAAGCATATTCTGAGGTTGTTGACCTTGTCTCTGGGAAAATCTATTAGGTCCATCCTTCCAGCATAGGTTAAAAACGCTTCCATCCTGAAGAACAGTGAAGATCATAAATTACGACATCGCAGTTGGAACATACAAAACTGAGCTCGTTTCGCGTCGCGGCAGAGTACTAGTTGTGATATGTCAACCTTCATTCTCAGAAACACATTTTTAAACAATGGCGACCAATTCGCTAGAAATAAGTTCAAAGCGCACACCTACACACGTGTTCCTTGCGATATGCACAGGTGGTACTACATTTATAAGGAGCTTTATGTTCGCTGCTTCTTGACATAACGATTTACTGCATCGTTGTGGTGTTTTCAAATCAGCTAGTGGCTGCCTCACCACCGGACAGCCATGTACGACTGCGCACAATTACTATCACAAATAAAAACCGGGAAGTAAACTGCACAGTGCTCACCTCTTGTCTTTAGGGATGCGGTAGAATTTCACGTCGCATGGCTCACTTCGTCTTGATGTGTTCGTACACCATCGAACCATTCACGAACAGCGACAGCTGCGAGACATTGCGGAAAAAAGCCGACAAAAGTGCAACGGTCGGGTTCCCCACGGACCAGTCTGCTAGCTAGGAAGGCCAAAACCGCAAAACTGACCGCATAATGCCAGAAAAAAAATGATGGCGTTATGGCTGTTATCAGCACGGCCGACGGCGAGCGCGGGCCGCGCCAGCCGCGCCGCCGATAGTTGAAGGCGTGAGAGAAATGACAAAGTCGAGAGAGGGTTGACAAGAAAAAAAATGGATAAGCGATTTTGGTTTCGCATCCATCTCATGTACGGCGCTGCAATTCGCCTAGACAAAAAATCCAGCGAAGTTTCCGAGGCTTGACCCGACCACCAACCACAAAAACGGTTGAAAAAGCAAAGGATAGATATTCATAAAAAAAGAAGGGAAAAACGAGGGCGGTGGCCAGCATGTGAGCTCATCCTAAGTTTAATTGTTAGATTACTCGAGGTGCGATCTATGAAAGTTACCGGAACTGGGTTTATTATCGAATGACTCTCGATTACTATGCAGTATAGTAGAGAATAATTTCCCTTCAGCTCGAGTTGAATGAAAATTGTACCATTTCATACCACTTAGCATCACTGGCATAGATGGTCAACGACAGGACACTGAAAGACGAACCAAATAGAGTGCGAGCGCGATTATTTGCGATATGTCCAGGCCACTGCGCTGAGATCACAGCATGTTAACCACGGATGCTACATTATCAACGAAACACCATGCACAGCTGTTAGGCAGCGTGCGCCCTCTGTGACACGATCACGTAGAAATGACGGTTCTTGGTGAATTCATTAATTAGCTCGCTTAGCTTGCTATACTCGCTGGAAGTAGTCGAAAGCAAGCATATGACAAGCGAGCAATCTATCACTGAGTAGTAAATATATATATATATATATATATATATATATATATATATAATCCACATTACCGAAGAAGAACGTCCTGCTGCGAGGAAGGATGCGAAGAAAACTGTACCGGTAAACGCAGTTGTTTTGCACTCGCCTACGGACATGCAGGCACATGTCTTGACATGCGAGAACACCGCAGTGAAACCCCTCAATTTAAGCGTCAGACGATGGCAACTCATAATGCTTTTTATGGCTCGTTGGTCCCGAAATTAAGTGAGGCTCATATTTCGCTGCAAAGTGAGGCTAGAATTCTTGAGGGCTGAATACTGCGCTAACGCATTGCAACATCTCTCGCAGTTGTAAATGAAACCGGGAACATTTAACTTTTACTTAGGCAACGAAACATCCAGCTCTTGACCGTGTCGTCCAACCTGTCTTAATTCTCAAGCACCACCGGTCGCATCAACTTTAGAGCTCTCAAATATTTCTTTAGAAAACCTATGTAGCAAGCTTTTCTTAAGCTATGGTCAATTTTATACTATACTTTATAAGCTAAGGCTGAGGTATTATTTGCCGGTGTGTGTCGGTAATTTTATTTTATTTTTATTAAAATATTTATACGTAGTGGATTATTTCAGCCAGAAAGACGAGCGATGCCTTAAGCTGACCTTTATCGACGACTACATCACCTACCTGCCGGGAGTACTCCCCGGCAAACTGTTCGACGGTGAAAGATTCTGCCAAGCCCAGCATCGAGACATTCCGGGCGTATTTTTTCCCGTGAGTAACACATTGGACGGATATAGTTTATTTATTTATTTATTTATTTATTTATTTATTTATTTATTTATTTATTTATTTATTTATTTATTTATACATACTGCAGCCCAATTAGGCTATCGCAGGAGTGGTTGTTTACATTAGATACAACATCAAAACATTCGTCTGCACAACTCAACTTCAACACCTTGAAAACCAGCATTGTTTCAAAATCAAACATACAACAAGTAACATAAACACAGCATGAATCAACCTAAGTGATATAAAAGTTCCTCTAAAGGTAACGACCTAGTTTCACCTGGCCCTAAGTTCCATTTTTCAATTGTACAAGGAAAGAAACCGTACTTAAATAAGTTAGTGCGCGGTTGAAATGGTTTAAGGTTAAGTTTGTGGCTATTCCTTGTAGGTTTCAATTTAGCAGGAGACAGATAGTTGTTCGTTATTGAGTAGCGTGGGGTGTTAATGAGAATATGCAACAATTTAAGTCATTCACGATGGCACCGCTAGGGCAGAGGTTGTAGACCTAGTGCAACAAGGTGAAATGAGGGTGAGAAGTTCCAATCATAATGGCGGTATATGAAACGGATTGCTTTCTTTTGAACTGATTCGAGAGTGTTAATGTCAGATACCTTATAAGGGTTCCAGATGGGGCAGCCATATTCGAGAATAGGTCGGATGAGCGATTTATTGTTAGCGGTTTTGTTTCACGCCAAGCTTTTCGCAATGTGCCATTTAAATAGCCTATTTTCTTTGATGCTTTAATTTTTATTGCATATGTATTCAATATGCCTTGACCACGACATGTTAGGTGTGAAGATGAGGCCAAGGTACTTATATTCGGACACCCGTGCAAGGCAAGAGCCATTAAACGAATAATTAAACAAAGATATATATATATATATATATATATATATATATATATATATATATATATATCATGCTCTTGTTTCGCCCTTTGTTATTATCTGGCGGATGGAGGACGTTAAAAGTAGAATTTTTATGTATTATATACACGAACACTTATTGCAACTACAGTTTATGCAAAACGGTCTCAACTCAGTCCCACACGCTAAACAAACCCTACAACATTTTCTTAGATAGGTGTATAGTGAATTCATCATCATCATTCATCATCAGCCTATATTTATGTCCACTGCAGGACGAAGGCCTCTCCCTGCGATCTCCAATTACCCCTGTCTTCCGCTAGCGTATTCCAGCTTGCGCCTGCGAATTTCCTAACCTCATCATCCCACCTGACTTTCTGCCGTCCTCGACTGCGCTTCCCTTCTCTTGGTATCCATTCTGTAACCCTAATGGTCCACCGGTTATCCATCCTACGCATTACATGGCCTGCCCAGCTCCATTTCTTCCGCTTAATGTCAACTAGAATATCGTCTACCCCCGTTTGTTCTCTGATCCACACCGCTCTCTTCCTGTCTCTTAACGTTACTCCTAAGATTTTTCGTTCCATTGCTCTTTGTGCGGTCCTTAACTTGTTCTCGAGCTTCTTTGTTAACCTCCAAGTTTCTGCCCCGTATGTTAGCACCGGTAGAATGCAATGATTGTACACTTTTCTTTTCAACGACAGTGGTAAGCTCCCAGTCAGGATTTGGCAATGCCTGCCGTATGCACTCCAACCAAATTTTATTCTCATGTAAATTTCTTTCTCATGATCAGGGTCCCCTGTGAGTAATTGACCTAGATAAACATATTCCTTTACAGATTCTAGAGGCTGACTGGCGATTCTGAATTCTTGTTCGCTTGCCAGGCTATTGAACATTATCTTTGTCTTCTGCATATTCATCTTCAACCCAATTCTTGCACTTTCTCGATGAAGGTCCTCAATCATTTGTTGTAATTCCTCTCCATTGTTGCTCAATAGGACAATGTCATCTGCAAACCGAAGGTTGTTGAGATATTCGCCATCGATCCTCACTCCTAATTCTTCCCAGTCTAAGAGCTTGAATACTTCTTCTAAGCATGCAGTGAATAGCATTGGAGAGATTGTGTCTCCTTGCCTGACCCCTTTCTTGATAGGTATCTTTCTACTTTTCTTGTGGAGAACCAAGGTAGCTGTGGAATCCTTGTAGATATTTGCCAAGATATTCACGTATGCCTCCTCCACTCCTTGATTACGCAATGCCTCTATGACTGCTGATATCTCTACTGAATCGAATGCCTTTTCATAATCTATGAAAGCCATATAGAGAGGTTGATTGTACTCCGCAGATTTCTCGATTACCTGATTTCTGACATGGATATGATCCATCGTAGAATATCCCTTCCTGAAGCCAGCCTGTTCTCTTGGTTGACTGAAGTCAAGTGTTGTCCTGATTCTATTGGAAATTATCTTGGTGAATATTTTATACAATACTGAAAGCAAGCTAATGGGTCTGTAATTCTTCAATTCTTTAACGTCTCCCTTCTTATGTATAAGTATAATGTTGGCGTTCTTCCAGCTCTCTGGTACACTTGAAGTTGTGAGGCATTTCGTATAAAGGGCCGCAAGCTTTTCAAGCATGATATCTCCTCCATCTTTGATTAAATCTACTGTTATTCCATCTTCTCCAGGCGCTTTTCCCCTGGTCATGTCTTTCAAGGCCCTTCTAACTTCATCGCTAGTTATAGAAGGAGCTTCTGTATCCGGTTCATCACTATTTCGAATGGAAGAAGCTTGGTTGTTTTGGCTACTGTACAGGTCAGTATACAATTCTTCTGCTGCTTTTACTATGTCATCGAAATTGCTGATGATATTACTATGCTTATCTTTCAGTGCATACATCTTGCCTTGTCCTATGCCTAGTTTTCTTCTTACTGATTTCATGCTGCGTCCATATTTTACGGCTTCCTCAATTTTTCCCACGTTATAATTTCGAATATCCCTTACTTTCTTCTTGTTGATCAGTTTTGACAGTTCAGCGAATTCTATCTGATCTCTTGAGTTGGACACTTTCATGTTTTGTCGTTTCTTTATTAGGTCCTTTGTTTCTTGGGAGAGCTTCCCTACAGGTTGCTTTGGTGCTTTACCTCCCACTTCAATTGCTGCTTCTGAGATCAGCCTAGTTACGGTTTCGTTCATTATCTCTATGTTATCTTCATCTTCCTGTTCTAAAGCTGCATATTTGTTTGCGAGCACCAGCCTGAATTGGTCTGCTTTTACCCTTACTGCCTCTAGGTTGGCCTGTTTCCTCTTGACTAATTTCACTCTCTCTCTCTTCAAATTGAGAGAAATCCTAGACCTCACTAACCTATGGTCACTGCACTTAACCTTACCTAACACTTCTACATCCTGCACTATGCTTGGATCGGCAGAGAGTATGAAATCTATTTCATTCCTTGTTTCTCCATTAGGGCTTTTCCAGGTCCACTTCCTGTTGCTGCGCTTCCTGAAGAAGGTATTCATTATTCGGAGCCTATTCCTTTCCGCGAATTCTACTAACATCTCTCCTCTTGCATTCCTAGAATCGATGCCGTAGTTGCCAATGGCTTGCTCACCAAACTGCTTTTTCCCCACTTTTGCATTGAAGTCGCCCATGACTAAAGTATACTGAGTTTGCACCTTTCTCATTGCTAGTTCAACATCTTCATAAAACTGTTCAATTTCTTCATCATCGTGACTAGAGGTTGGTGCATAGGCTTGTACTACCTTCATTTTGTACCTCCTATTCAGCTTTATTACGACGACTGCTACCCTTTCATTAATGCTGTAGAATTCGTCAATGTTGCCCGCTACGTTGTTATGCACTAGAAATCCTACCCCGGATTCTTTCTTATCTGGAAGACCTCTGTAGCAGAGGACGTGGCCGTTAGTCAGTACTGTGTAAGACTCACCTGTTCTTCTAACCTCACTAAGGCCAATAATATCCCAGGAAATGCCTGATAATTCTTCAAATAGTCCTGCTAAGCTAGCCTCACTCGAGAGGGTGCGCGTGTTGAACGTTGCCAGGTTCAGTTTCCATTGGCGGCCTGCCTTGACCCAGAGATTCTTAGCACCCTCTGCCGCGTAGCAGGTCTGACCGCCGCCTTGGTCAGGTGCTCCGCAGCCACTGGGAACTGAGGGCCATGGGTTAATTGTCGGAGTCATGAGGGAGGCAGTGGCCGAATACTGCACCAGGGAGGCCAATTCCTGTTCTGGGGAGGGAGTGACTTTGATGAAGCTTAGTGGGCCTGCCTAGTTTGGTTGCACCTGAACTAGTATAGCCCCACTAGCTCTCGGCAATATGTATTTTTTTTTTCTTTGCCGGTGTCAGGCACCACTCCATGCCTGAAAATGTAGTGGAATGGACCAGGATTCGAACTTACGACCTTCAGATTTGAAGTCGGGTGTTCTACCTCTACTCCACGCCACCACTCTTGTATAGTGAATAAACCCCAATAAAATGTGAATTCTTTACCGTACCTAGGAGTAGTTAAAATGATTAAGAAGTTCAATGACTCAACGGAAATACTGCAGGTATCGCGTAGTTGGAAGTGAACCTCACATAGCGGACGGTATTTGCGTAGAAAAGAATGCAGATCCGGGCAGTATCGACTGCACTCAGCAGAATGATACCGAACGTAGCACATGTGGCAACATTATTAATGATCTGGTTGTCTTGAACGCAAGATTAATCACTAACCCTGAGTCCCGACATACACCACATGCCCAGTATGTTTTGTTACACGAATAACGTAAGTGTACGTGTTTATTAGCACGCCCCCTACTGCATCGTGTGACATATGCCGGCTGGCAAAATGGCTCCGAATTCTCGTTATCCGAAAGGCAGCACAGGCGACAGATGTACGCATCCGAATTTACTGCCAATAGAGGAGATCTGCATAGCATGTCTATAGCACAGGGCGTCTCCTGCAATCTCCACGACGCTGGTAGGACGCGGGTCATTTCGGCAATCAGTCTCGTATCACATCTGTATACTGTTGTTACTGATGCAATGCAATGTCCCCGAGGGGGATGCCTCGTGAAAAGGATCACATGAGGGGCGTTGTTCAGGCGCACGTCATTGCATTGCTAAAGTGTGCGGCTGAACACGAGGTCTCTGGTTCAATCATCAGCCATGGCGGCCACATTCCCATGGGGCGGAATGCAAAAATGGGCGTGTTGTGTGCTTTATATGCGTGTTAAAGAATCCCAAGTGCTCAAAATTATTAACAGCGGAGCTGTTTAAGCCGAGCGTAATGTGTCAACCACGAACAGAAAATGTGGGCCGATGCTGGCGGCTGCGCAGAAATGGTCCAAGCGCAATGGCACCCCTGTAAACTAGCAAAGCTGATCCTGGCTAAGTCTAGCTAAGCATGGTTGGGACTACTTAAGCTCAGTCAGTCATCGATAGCCAATCAATAGCTAATCAATTATCGATCAATAATGAATAAATTTCGGAAAATGCTAGGGATGACTTGGTAGTGCTTAGCCTAGCCCAAATACGTGGCGGGCGAATACTTTGCGATAGCCAATCGATAGCCAATCAACAGCTAATTGATAATCAATAAATAATCAATAAATTACGGGAAATGCTGGGGATGACTTGGTAGTGCTTAGCCTAGCCCAAATACGTGGCGAATACTTTGCGATAGCCAATCGATAGCCAATCAACAGCTAGTTGATAATCAATAAATAATCAATAAATTACGGGAAATGCTGGGGATGACTTGGTAGTGCTTAGCTTACCCCAAAAGCCAGGACTAGCTAGGTGCTAATCAGCTCCAAATTTCTCTTTAGCATTGCGCCTCCAGTGCAAGCTACGCAAATTTTTTTCGCAGCCCCTCACTACGGGGTTCCTGATAACCTACTCTGCAGTTTTGCGACGTTAAATGCCTTAATTTATTATACAATCCAAACAATAGTTTTTGTGAACACCGAAGCAACAAAGTCATTAAAATTCACTTTTCCTCTTTCATATAAATATTGTGAGCGCAACACACAGAAAGACTAAACCTACCGATTTTTTGCAGACAATATCATGTTTTTTGCGTAATACCGCTTTGTGGTACACGCTCTTCAAAGTTCACCACGAGAGACACAGCAAAAGACTTTAAAAATTTCATTTTTTTCTACACTGGTCGCAGAACAAAAAGGAACTGATGTAAGCACCTACGAAGCTACAAGGAAGAAAAGTAGATGCTACTTCCCATTCCAATTATTCGCCATTGTTACAGAGTGGTGGCCCGTTGCACGCAGCATTGTATACCTCTGTTTTCATACCATGAACCCTTAACATGTTGTTCAGCTTTCTAGCATTCAGTAACCATTTTGTCTTGTTGCTAAGTGGAGCCTCAAGTGATATGGACTCCTAACGGGCCTCTCGCTAGGTCTGTGCAATGCAGACAAACAAGTGCTCTTTGCAGCTCACTCGATGTCGCTCGTGCGGGGAATATGTTCTACTATGATGCACACAGCTAAAATCGCTGAAAAAAAGAAAAATCCGAACTAAACCTCATGCATCCCCATCCTCAGGGAACCCAGTCTTCTCGCCAGCAGTAACGTTGTTATAGCTCTCACCTATTACGTCACGGCTCCCGCCTGCAGCGCTCAAATACCTAGTAACAAAGGTTACAACACGGAGATCTATGCGAAATATCGAACGCTCGAAACGGCCACTAGAAATTCTACACGATATAAGAAGGGGGAAAAAAGATTGGGGGGGGGGGGGGGTGACGTGGGGCGCGCGACGTAAATGTTACGAGGGCCCTCGGTTTAGATGTGGGAGAATGCAGCAGAGTAATGTCCCTCGCGGATGCTGGTCCAGCTAGTGGTAGACAACTGCTGCTGCGGGGAGGGTATCTCAGCTCTCCGTGCAATCCCATAGCAATGTTTTATTGGCTTCTATATCCGCTATTGCTAAACTACTCCAACAATAGTGGTCTGTAGGACGCTGCCAGGACACCACTTTATACAGCTTCTAGTCTATAACCAACACCTTCGGCGAGGGAACGTGATCTGTCCTATAAGGAATAAGCGTTAAACTAAGCGCTTTTGATAATGACAATGCATACAACGAAGAATCAGGTAACTCTTAAAGCTGAGATCGTCTTTACGCAGGGGAATTTCGCCCACATCACGTAGGGAAAGTACGTCCTTCGGAGTCAGTTTAGGGGCAATGATATGATAAAGTCGACAGCAACGATCAACAAAATTGTTGCTGTAATATTTTATTGATTGCACGAACCTGAGTACTAACTAGTGATAACATTAGGGTGGAAATAACACTAAATCATGCGAGGAAACGGCCGAACAAGCGAGAGCGCCTTGCTTGTTCAACCATTGCTTGTTGCGCAACCATTACAATCATCTTGCTTCTTCAAACATTAGTGAACAATAGAAGACAATGTTACCAATCAAATGTGGCCTTCTCGTAAGGAAGCAAATAGGAGCGTATTGGATTTGGATCACCTGGGAAGTGAAGAAGTGACGACAAGAGTGAGCCGAACCGTGGATTATGCAGCTGGCATGATATCTGTCATTGGCGAAAAAGTGTATCTTTGTGGATAACACTTATTTATATTTGGGTTGTACTTTATGTTAGTTCGCGGTTACCAAACGCACTGTCTCTCTCGTTCTAAAAGGAAACTAAAAAAACGAATGAGCATGCTATCACCCCTCCCCAAAAGCTTCTACAAATAATTGAGACAAGTGGGCTTACTTTGATTGAAAAATGAAGAGTCCATAGGGGCAGCCGCCTTCTCTCCTAGTCAATAATTTTCGAAGCGATGGAGCTGAAGTTGGGACGCTGTTGGGAGGCGAATGAGCGAAATAACGTTATATCGGGTTGATTGCACCACATACCTATAACCTTTCTAATCTTGCTGACATTACGACCGGCGTGTTCGGTTTTCTCGCTTTCAGTTCACTGTATGATCGTTCACTGAGCTGGCTTACTGATTCGATTTTCGGGAATTTGCGTTCTGTTTCTAATGCTTGAAATGCAAGTTTTGTGGTTTTGTTATTTATGTTGCGTTTCTTGTGCATGCGAGACAGAAGCCTCCCTTTTCAAGCCAAATCGTCCTTTTTGCCTGTACACGAAAGGGTACGTTTAGTGATCGGCGTCTTCTTTCTTCTACATTATTTTTTGTTCGACTCTTAATCTCCCGCTTCCTCGCCTGCCCACAATAAAGCGCAACGCCGCTGTGGGTTCCAAAAGAAATTAAAGTAAAACTGCGCACGTTGCATTAAATTTTTTGAGCGACAGAAAGCAAACCAAGACACATGCTGCGGAGGTGTGGTCAGAGGTATACCTATACAAAAAGAGAATTTACCTGAGAGGTACAGTTTTAATTCGCGTCTAAAGGGCAAGGAAAGGTGCAAAACACGATTATTTTGTTTGTAGGCACAGTCACCAAAGACGCTCCAGCAATGTCGGCTCACATGCAACGGACCGCTGGATATGAACGGCGGCTACACGTACTTCACCCACCAGGCCCCAGAAGGAACGCCTTGCTATGCGAAAGTTTCTTCCGCCGTGAGTATATACCATATATACTCAACTTGCTGTACGGATTCCACTGAAGCGGAATCGTGTGCTTAAGATTTTTATAGCTATATCGTCCGAGTGATAACGCAAGTTATTCAGTTTTGTTAAACTAAAAAAACTCCCCTTCCGCCCAGTTAACTCCTGGGGCGGAAGTGGTTTGGGGCAGTTTGGCTGTGAAGTTGTTTGGGTGTTGTATAGCGCGGTACGAGACAAAGACTAATGATTGACAAATACATGCAATAATCTTAAATATGCGTATCATGTAGTGTAAAAACTGCAAGTAATGGAACACAATCTTGCCCGCTCCCATCCACAATTCGGTGACATGAGTCTTCTTAATCGGTTACTTTTCTCTCTTTCTTTCAAGGTTTGCGAACTCGGCAGATGCGTGCAAATGGAGTGACACGCCAGTACGTGCGCCACACTGGTGCCCCCTGTTCAATCTCTATATCATGTATTGGCTGGCTTTACATCAGAGCACCAGCGAAAACAACGAAGGCAACGTGACCCAGCTATACCCACTTTAGGACTGTCGAGAATAACTACACTTGAATTACACACGCACTCACATCTGCCTCTTTGCTTTTTTTTCTTGGCAATACGTACCCATCGATGGCACCCTGAGGTAAGCAGGGTGACTGTCTGGCGCCATGCGGGTCTGTTATGCAATGGAACTTGCCATCCAGTCAAAAATTTATTTACTAGAGTATGCTGTACTGGAGATTGTTGATAAGCCATGTATGTTAGGTCGCGATCTTTTTGCGCTAGTTTCGTTTTGTAATAAGTGTTAAAAATTCATGTCGCAATGCCATTGTCTAATGCTAGGTCCCCATTCTGATTAACCTTCCTCTTTTTCCCTTTCGAAATTCTCTCTCTCTCTCTCGCATAGATCGACACTGGCACCACCACGTCTTCTTATTTCGCGTGGCGCACACAGGCAGGCTGGCAGAAATTAAACATTAACGGGGGCAAAATAGAAGTGTAACACCTGAAAATAGTCAACTTGGAACTTGAAATCGCGGCACAGTAATTTGGTGTGGCAAACCATCAAACCTGTCCCATAGTTACAGAACTGAGGGAGTGAGAACAAATCACACCAGCGAAACACACGCGTACGAGTGAGGAAGTGAAACGGCGAAATAACATTTTTGTTCCTCCGGGCGTCTCAAACTTGTCCCTCTAAGATTCGCGAAGCAATCAGGGGATATTAGAGGCATCCTACTTGTCGACAAATTCAAGAATGGCACAAGGAAGACAATCTGCGTTACGGTGAAAGGACAGAGGCACCACGTACCGTGTCACATTGCTACAAATGGAAGGCATAAATGGCGGCAAGGTTCAAGGATAAAGGGACAAGTTCGAGAGCACGAGGAATAGGCAAACACCTAGAGGCTGCATTTCTGTAGGAGGTAAGGTTGAGTGACCTATAAAGAAAAGAAAGGAGAAAGAAGAAATATTCTGCACCATCTGTGCCTCGGAGAGCTGACCACTAGCCAAGCAGATGGACTTCTTATTTCTGCTGTTTTAATTCTGTTTCTGTTTACCCTCTTCAGTTTACGTTTTTCTTGTCAGGATTTAAGTATTAATCGCCTCGTCTTAGTCACTGTCTTGCTTCCGAAAATGCATCAGCATCTTGGTTTGGCATTGAGTGATAAGTTGGTTAGTTTGACGTGCTGCTTATAAATAAATAAAAATTAGACTAATAGGGTGCAGGCCTTGTTCTCGGGGTTTCACCTAGTCTTACAACCACGTTCAGCTTGAAGACGATTGTTCCACAAGGTTTCACATCCCCACCGTGATCAGCGCTGGCTAGCACCTGTACAGGTGAGTTCACAAATAAATATATACATCCTTACCGAAGTTAAAGGGCGCATGTTCGACTGGCACAGCAAGGCGTCTGTCATCTTGACAATTGTATCTCGAGCGCCATGGCAGCATGTCCTCTTTAGTTTGCATTTTTGCTCGAACATTTCGCTAATACAAAGAAAATCGTAAACTATATAAAACGTGATAAAGAAAAAGAACACTTCTGTCTATGGATTCGGTGAGCTAATTGTTCTGATGACATATACAATGTTCTCATTCGTATTGTACATGCGCTTTAAGTAAACTTATTGATCTTCTAGTCTTTGTTACGTTCAATCACAGCCACCGTTACCTCAATTGCTCCACCGTAGCCACTGATCAATCGAAAGAGAGTTCGTAGGGCCTTTCGTCCGTTTTGGTTCGGCTTAGACAAAGACGCGCTCTTTGGCCTGCCTGGGTGACCCGATCGCTTGATGAGCCGCTGATGTATAGCAGAAGTTGGTGTGAGACAATCAAGTGGTATCGTACTGCTTCTGCACACACCAGTGAGTCCTCGCGTCCACCTGAGTACAACGAGAGCCCGGAAGAAGCTTCCACAGTGTATAATGCTATTGGAACTAGAAGAAACAAAAGTATGAAGTGCAGTTCCGCCCTACAAGAATGCGCCGGGCCAAAACGTCTTACACGAAACGCAAAGCAAAACGAAACGTTATAATATCTACGTGGCGTACATAGGCGTGTTGTGTTTACTACCAAAATAAATGTTTCGCTGGAATCACTTGTGTAGGTTTCAAGCAACAACCGAGGAAGAACTACTGGGAGAATACGCTCTTATTCAGGGGTACAGTACGAGTACCTAGGCAAATATACTTGCGAAGTTTCTCAGTTGCGGGGCAATTGTGGCAGTGGCCAAAGTCAGCATTTTCATTTATTGCAGGTCATTACTTTTGACGAAGCTAAATCTGTCGCCCGTCAAACCACTATTTCGCGGATAAGATGAAAATTTCTAGGAATAGAGTACTTACTTTGAAGTTCAATCAGTGTTTTCCTCAAAGCCGTACCAACAAAGTGGAGTAACAGACACCTAAGTTCTCACGAAGTAGTGGGTAACCGACAGAAATTTAGTTTTTTTTATCAGCACAGTAATATACATTTCAAAGTGAAGTCGCACATATAGTAGGTTAGGTCACTCAACTATACGTGTGCAAAGTTCATTTTCGAGTTCCTAAAATCTAATTTAAGCCAGTTAATCACATTGAGTGCACTCGTCGAAGGCACAGGTACAGTGTACTAGATTGGGGGAGTGGGTCCAACGAGGGCTCTGCGCTGAGGCATTTTTTATTGAAAATCCAGGTGGCGCCAACGTCACTTTCTTCCGAACGAGCGGCCCCGCTCGCCGGCCGGACGCTTGTCGCGTCGCGGAACCTACCGCAGCTGCATGGAGCTTTGACAGGCGGATACTCGGTGGCGGCAACACTGGTGTTATTCCTCACCGATCTTTTGTAAATAAAATGAAAAAAAAAACAGCGGTGGAAAGAATGCAAACGACGCAACAACGACGGTGCGTCGAGCAGACGACAGCTACTCGGCCCGCGAGCTCGCCTCAGCCAATGAGCGCTGCCGAAACAGCTGGAGCCAACGTTTATTGGTCGGAGATTCAGAATAAGGCAACGGCAGCATCGCCACATTTTCCGCGTTTTTTGCATCACCCTCGGCGCTTGCTAAGGCGCCCGCTGGACCCACTCCCCCATTCTAGTACACTCTAGCACAGGTTTCAGAGAAACAGCTGCTCGGTTCTGCACGGCGTAGAAAAGTAACGTGATCTGCCCGTAGCCGGCGGTACAGCAAGGGCAATGGAGGGTGTCATGGGAGCCGACGAAAGAAACAGTAACAGCGATGAAGTGGTAGTGAATTACAGTCATGGGAGAGAGTGCGAACCTGAAACAGCATCGTTGGAGAGTGGGTTCTGCGCTGAGCCGTGCTCCCTCAAGGGCTGCAGAAGAAAGCGTCAACCTTTCCCTTTCCACACGAACCACTAACTGGGTTCTGATTCTGCGATGTCGCAGCTGTCCGCCGATTTCTCTTCTTTTCTTTTTCATTTGTATTCAGCCAAGACAGACAAGATATTGCACACTTCCGCCATTGTAATACTTACGTTGGTGCTTTTTTTCTCTTTTCTGTGAGTTTTTCATGCGCATTTCAGAAATGCAAGCAATTTTGACAACGTTGGCACTTGAGAAATTTGTTAAAGCGCTTGTGCAGCACAACTAAGAGCAATAAATTTTTCTTGTATTTTCCTGCAGCTTTATTTAGACCCACAACATGTTTCGTTTAGCATTGTAAATCAAGAGAACGACGATAGCTGTTTGCCAAATTTCATTGTTAAATAGGGCCATTACGACATTGCTATGATACATGTATGGTGCAACCAACTGGTTACACTGTAAAAAAAATTGCTTCGGTTTTACGGCAAATCTGCTGGTAATTTGTGACCGAACACTTTCCGTAAGTAAAGAACGGTCATTTCCGTAGAACGGACAACCGTAAAAATAGAGACCGTATTACAAAATACGAGTGCTTATGTATTCAGAATACGGAAGACTCTGTATGCTGAATCGTATGGTTCGACCGTTAATGTACAGGTGCTTTCCGTATTCAGAAAACGGAAGGCACTGTATATTGAATCTGTAGTATACGGTCCAACCGTTAAAATACAGGTGTTTTCGTATCCAAGAAACGAAAAGCTCCGTATGCTGAATTTGTACTATACGGTCCAACCGTTAAAATAGAGGTGTTTCCGTATCCAGAAAACGAAAGACTATGTATGCTGAATCTGTACTATACGGTCCAACCGTTAACATACAGGTGTTTCCGTACTCAGAAATAAAAAGGCTCCGTATGCTAAATCTGTACTATACGGTCCAATCGTTAAAATAGATGTGTTTCATGCATTATGTTTTACAGAGCATATTGATTATTTAGAGAATGTACTATCGGGGACAGAAGTGCCCAAAATGTGCGAATGACGACCGAATTTTATTGGTGCACTTTCTGCTGGGATCAGCCACGCTAACATTTGCATTCGGAAAGTGGTCTGCAACGCAGATGATAGCGGCTGATAGTGCAGAGATGCAATTTGGTCGACACTCGCACGTCCTGGGCACTTTTGTCCCCGATAGTACATATCCTTTAATGCAAATGTCATGAATGCAGCTCATTGCAGAAGCAGCAGGTCGCTATGGAGAAAACTGTCTGGCCAACACATTGAAATAGCTCAAAAGATCAAACACTTTGCTTTTTGTGATATGAATGAATTGCACGACATATATACAAATAAGTGCAAAATTTTATTCATCAAGTACTTTAGATCACAGAAGCAATTTTATTTTCTTCGACCACTCGTCTTGCACTGTTTCCTGGTGAAAGCTGTTCGCACATGCCTTGCAAGGATAAACTTGCTGCTGTTAGGAGAAACAAATAATATTGGTGAATTTCCATCCTAAAGAAGTGGCAACAAAAGACAATCACAGAACACAACAAAGCGGTAACTGAAGTATTAAAAAACCATGAATGTGGTTCAACATTGTGAAAACAAGGGATGTTGCTGTAGCCAACATTTCGACAGATACGTGTCATCAGGGCAGCAACTGTTTTCCTTGGCAGCGGTTTTGGATGTGCATAGCTCACTCGCCCCTACCCTCATCTGGTGCATATAGTAGGTCAAGAGAAACTAAAGTGTTAAAATAAAGGTATGAAGGGTGTGTTTCGCAGTGATTGTGATGGAGTGTGTAGGGGCACTGCTGTAAGTTGTTACAATGAGTAGGGATGACCTAAACAGAAAACGATCTGTAGACCTAGTAGACCTATTCTTCCCAGAAATCAACATAGGAATTAAAATAAACTTTGGACATTTGGCAAAAAAAAGCAATGAAGAATTAGGCAAAATAAACTTTGTAACATGATGTGCCTGGTTAAGATCAGTGGAAATGGCAAATGAAGGTACGTTATCAATAAACATTTCATCAAGATCCGATAAAGAAAAAAAGATATTGGTCAAATATTAAATAAGTAAGGACACCAAATTAAACTGGCTATGACCATAAATAGTAAAGAACAGCCTGTGAAAAAAAATGGGACGGGAAATGATAAAAGGTGCAAGATAGGGAAAAGTTTAGCACTGTTTACTGTATGTTCATGCCACTACTGACGACTTGAAGTTTCAGTCTTCCTGCTGAAGCTGTATTACTTGGATAAGGAAATGGATCACTTTGAAGACAAGTCTATGTCCAGATTCTGTTCAAATCTTCAATGTAATTTTATGGAAGAAAATGGTATGGACAGTCCTACTGGATGGGCATTCATTCAGCAGTACCATCCACAGGTATTAGCTTAAAATTTATTGGTCTCACTGGACCTTAGCTCTTGGGAAATCATTAGCTGTTTTTTTTATCACAGATGCCTTCAAGTTATATCGGTTGGCGGGAGTGCTAGCAAACATTATACTTGTTGCAGCAGTCAAAAGTGATATTTGGTAACAATGAGTAAAAGAAGCAAACAGCATTCTACAATACTGATTCAAGTCAACTGAAAAAGCTGCTAAAATGAATGTACCCTGGCCCCCAATACTCAATAATTGCACATCACATTGATGCTCATCGTGTCGATCATGCTATTAGAACACTAGGCATCAAGTGAGGAGAATAAGGAGATCAAAAAATATAAATTGTGGGGTTTTACGTGCCAAAACCACGATCTGATTATGAGGCACGCCATAGTGGGGGATTCCGGAAATTCGGACCACCTGGGATTCTTTAACGTGCACCTAAATCTAAGTAGACGGGTGTTTTCGCATTTCGCCCCCATCGAAATAAGGGGATCAGAGGGCACATCCTTTTTTTTCGAACATTAAATGTGCTTCGCATTAATGTTGCCTTCCAACTCCAAAAGGAGCAGTTTGCGAGATGGTGACCGACACATAAGAAAACATGACATTCTGTGCAGCAGAACATCACGCGCAAATACACTTTTTCCTGCAAAATGACATACTGTAGTGAAACCTTGTGCACATGTGCCAACCTTAGAATTTGAAAAATACCACAGTGGAAGACACAAAGTGTTAACTTTGCTGGAAAATACTAAAATTATATGATTATTCATTCAAGATTCACCAACTTTGCTCTCTACAGGTGCTGTAAACAGGCACCCTGCTTTTGCAGTTGTAGCAACAATGATCTGTAGAACAGATGAGGAGAAATGGTTATAAGGTTTGTGCAGGAGTATACGCCGCAAATGATAATCCACTTCACATTTTAGTCTGGTGGAGGATGCGTACTCCAAAATAGAAGAAACTAGTGTACCCTAAAGATTTCTGTGGCCGATGCCTGTGCACTAGCAGGTACACATAACATGGCAGTTGCAATTATATTTCCACAAGCTATAGTTACTGCAAGCTACTGCCAGTGTACTGGTCCACAGCTGTAATACATTTAGGGCAATTTAAAACTCTCTAATGAATTTATCTCATATGACAGAATTGGAATGCAATATCTTGCAAATAAGTGATGCTGTATGTGCCGTCCCATACAATGAAACACCTTTGAAAAACCTGAATAGCCACCTGGGCCGTGACGAGACGTGAAGTGTATTCTGTGTAAACTAGTAGAGCTGCATAGTGTAAAGCTCTGGAGAGTGCATTTATTAACAGCTGTGAAGCTTTTTTTCTTTTTTTTAAACTGCACACAGTAAAAACTTCCTTACAGTTTTGAAAAACTCTTTGTATGAAAAAAATTTTCTGCGCGCAAACAAACAAGGACGAAGAACCATTTGCTTAGGAACCCAGAGATCTGCTCAATCCAATCAACAGGACACATCAACAGCGCGACCCCGTCAACATAAAAACAGCAATGCACATAAAACGAGCACTTAAGATGAAACTATGTTAAAGATAAGATGACAGGAGCGAATTCTCTTTATCTAGCAATGAAACAGAAGGATGACTGATGCATTTTTACTTTAGTTTTGCAATCCAGTGCACTTCCACAATTTCCCTCGCGATTTGATTTCGTTGCCTAAACAATGTGCCGGTGCTTCTAAGACAAGGTGAGCACGCATGTTCTTGACACTGCATGGCCAAATGCTTACTAGGGCCACCTTTCAGACTGGACAAGTGTTCCCTTAGTCTTGTGTTAATGCATCTTGCAGTCTGCCCTACGTACACATGACCACATGTCATAGAAACCTGATACTCAACATTCTTCACACAATCAAGAAATTGGTTCTTATGCGGATGTTTAATACTATTCTTTCTTTGCATCACCCTTACTTTCGAACTTACTTTTTACTCTAGAACACACACATTACCTCTTTTGTTTTTAGCTGAAAACACCACTTTTACTTCATAACTCCCAGCCACCTTTTTAAGTCTGTGTGAAAGGCCATGCACATATGGAATCACTGAAACCTTGAAAGCTAATTCTTTCTGCCTTAAATTTTTTGTGCATAGTTCCTTATCCTGTTCAAGTTTTTTCATTAGTCTAGCGCATGACACCAGCATCACAGCGAGCAGGTACCCGGCCTCTCTCAACTGATCAACTTGCTCAAGAAAGGCAATGTTTACAGTGTGGTAACACGACTTCAACAATGCTGAGTGGCAACATGAAATGACTGTGCCATTCTTTACAAGCCTGGAATTGCTTGAGGCATAGTTCATGTAGCTTGTTAACAAGAAACTGTAGCTTCTTATCTACCAGTACTTGCAAAGTAAAATTTAAGCCCTTGCCTAGAGTCAAAGGCTTCTACTACAATTGAAGGCTTGACTTTTACTTCAGAAGTACCGGTAGATAACAAGCTACAGTTCCTCTATAACAAGTTAGAAATTCTACCAGAACATGTGTGTTGGTCATTCACGCCCAGAGCTGGAAAACCGCTAATGAACTATGCCTCAAACCATTCCAGGCTTGTGAAGAATGGCATAGTCATTTCATGTTGCCGGTCAGCATTGTTGAAGTCGTGTTACCGCACAGTAAACATTGCCTTTCTTGAGCAAGTTGATCGGTTGAGAGAGGCCGGGTAGGTGCCTGCTCGCTGTGATGCTGGCGTCATGTGCTAGACTTATGAAAAACTTAAACAGGATAAAGAAATATGCACAAAAAAACAAAGCCAGAAAGAATTAGCTTCCAAGGTTTCAGTGATTCCGTATGTGCATGGCCTTTCACACAGACTTAAAAAGGTGGCTGGGAGTTGCGAAGTAAAAGTGGTGCTTTCGGCTAAAAACAAGAGGTAGTGTGTGTTCTAGGATAAAAAGCAAGTTCGAAAGTAAGGGTGATGCAAAGAAAGAATGCAGTATTAAAAATCCACGTGAGAGCCAATTTCTTCATTGCGCGAAGAAAGTTGTGTATCAGGTTCCTATGACATGAGGTCATGTGTACGTAGTGTAGACTGCAATATGCGTTAACACGAGACTAAGGGAACACTTGTCCAGTCTGAAAGCTGGCCCTAGTAAGCATTTGGCTATGCTTTGTCAAGAACATGCGTGCTCACCTTGACTTAGAAGCACCGGCATATTGTTTAGGCATCGAAATCAAATCGCGAGAGAAATTGTGGAAGCGCACTGGATTGCAAAACTAAAGAAGGAAAAATGCATCAGTCATCCTTCTGTTTGACTGCTTTATTCGCTCCTGTCTTTTCCATCTTAAGTGCTTGTTTAATGCGCATTGCTGTTTTTATGTTGACCGGGTCGCGCTTATCCGTGGCATTTTATCGCAAGTGTTGTTATATACGCTATTGATGTGTTGTGTTGACTGGATAGCACAGATCTGGGTTCTTAAGTAAATGGTTCTTCGAAAATAAAACCAGTTGTTAGAACGCGATCGTGCTTGTGTTGCTCCTTTTCTTCGTCCTTGTTTGTTTATGCACAAAACATTTTTTGTTAAATGAATCTGTTCCACTTAGGCAGACTCACAGTTTTGCTTCCTTTTTTTTAAAGGTAATGACACGTATGGCTATCACATACATGTACAGTATGACCTTCATTCCAAAACAAAGCGAACAGCACTACCCTATGGGTCAGGTGCCTTGTTTCACACATTCTCCCAAACATTATTAGCGCGGGACGCTGAGGTTGGCAGGGAAACTAATTTATGGAGCAATATAATGTATTAAGTACTCAGCTCTTAATGTTTTCTCTGCTGTTTAAGAATCGTTGGGTCTTATAGTAAGAAAATACGGAATACAACATGCATAATTCACGACGCAACCCCTTTAGAAGTATTTAGTAGTCTGAATTATTATGGATTGCATATTTAGATTAGAAGAAAGATTTCATTCCACTGCAAGAATGGCATCATCCCAATAATTCTTGCATTTGGTGCTATATTTACTTTTATTTCAGTTGCAATGTAGATGCATCGACAGCGATATCGCTTGACATGTCTTCGATTGACTGTTTCTCCAACTTAAGCAAACTCATATTCTGAAATGACCTTGTAGATGATACCAAGAACTTGCTCAGCAGGAGTATGTCTAACATTCACGAGATCTGAGGCTCTTGAACGCACATCTAAGAAAGCCTGGGGTGCCATGCTGCTCTGTCATTTAATCAGCAAGTTTCTGGAAATCATCTATACATTTTCTTGTGATGAATGTAAATTTGCTTGGACGGGAGAAACATGGAACTTGAACAGGTGAATTATGCAGCATAAGAATGATCTCAGCAAGAAGCAGGCATCAAGAAGCATTGTTGCTCAACACGCATAAACCGTCAATTAAAAGAATTATTGGGATGATTTAAAATTCTGGTAGTGTAATGAAATTTGTTTTCTAATATATATCTAAACTCCTTGATTATTCAGCCTACTACCACTACCTTAGCCAGAAACAATCATAGTCATTATGCTACCTATGCCAAATTATTCCGACCAATATTCAAGCCTTCATAAGCAGTTTTTTTTTCACTGCCAATTCTCTGAGGGAGAAGAGGTGTCCTATTTCTCTCTACCTATTTCTCGTTCACTGTTCACTCTCAAACTGCATTAAGCTGGAGCAGGTTCTATGCTTAAAGCTGTGATTCCCTTTCCCTCTGCCATCTTTGACCCACCTGGTTAGCTAAGTAGGTAGAAAAACTGCAGAAGAAAGGTTGTTGCGCTGAGTTGGACTTGTGCCCCAAGGAACCTTTGAACGGTGGCTCGAGGAGCAACTGCTTGTGGCATGGAGTGGCTCAAGCTGTGATGAGTTCACTTTGTAAAATCCTGCTGGTTACTGCTGGCCCGTCTTTGCCGGAACAGGAATGAACGTTGGCAGTCTACAGTCTCGGTTTCTTCCTTGAGCGCCATGGCCATGTAAAGAAACCTTGTCTCGACAGGCTGCATAAAAAAGGATAATTTTCTGAGCTAAGTCTTTTTTCCTAAAAGAATCCATTTAAAGTTGTATTTGTAACTTTGCGACACTTTCCGGGTGATGCTAGCGGTACTTCATTGCACAATGCCACAATCATGACTGAGCTGTGGCCATTCTGAATGCAGCTTGCAACACGTGACAAGACCATATATACAAATGCAACCAAAATAGTAAACATTTGTTGTAGCTTCTGTATATGGCACTATTCGAATGAGACAATTGTAGCACTCTTCTCAGCTCAGTAAAGTTATTTCTAGTTATTTTACTTTTCATGAGGAAATTGCCATGAGCTTCTCTTGAAAAGTAAGTAAACATTCTTGCTTCAGTTTATTCTTCAAATTCTTGCATCACGAATGGATATCAGGAACCCATTTACACCACAGGCAGAGCTCCATATGTTTAAAAACATTATAAATCAAAGACAATACCACAATTTTCATAATCGTGTCATGCTAGTATTATTGGTGGCTATGGTTGCTTCAAGCAATTATTTTTCATTAAGGCGGAAACAGTTATCATCTCAAATTTTTTGCAGCAAGGGTGTACAATCCACAAAATCAATCAAAAAGGTCACGTGTTCACTATTCAAACATTTAGGATAGGTTACATACAACAGCTAATAAAGAATGCAAACTTGAAAATCTCAACTGAAGAAGAAACCAGTTTTTGAATATGGAGCAAAATGCCACCAGCTCATGTGGAGTACACCCTTACTATGTACTCCAAGCGAAGAATGTTGTTACAGCAATGCTTGAACACTATATGAATGTAATAATCAAAAACCTTAAGCAGAATCTTAACACCACTAAACAAATCGTGCTTCGAAGATTCCTGATCCGAAATTCTCAAGAAATTGTTCTGGTGTTGTACGTGTTAAGCTTGTTGTGCGTTCTGAAATGCAAGCTCACAACATCTACAATTTCTCTAAAGGCAATATCAGCTTTGTCAAGATAGGTATGACGTGCAGATAAAGTGGATAATGCATGACATCATGAACACTCAGATGTGTTTACCATTGGGCTCACTCTTGCAGCCATGAAATTATGATGCAGACACATTTTACGTTGAAACCGGTTTTGTGGAGTACTGCATGCTTCCCAGGCTTCTCCAGTTGTGAGAGCCGTCTCCCCTACACAAATGAGTGATGAGGAATGAAAAAAAAGAATTTCACCATGCAACAATATGTTGGTCATTTCCTAGTATGCAGCAGGCTTTTTGACTCCTAGCTTGCCTCACACAAATCTACCATGCACAGTATTTGCTTTGCCCAAGCATCAGCCACTTTACGATGCAATGTGTACAGAGCCCTTGCTCTTAGTTTTTCTGCTTTGGAAACAGTTACCGTGTGTTCAGCTGGCATCGAGAAAGGGGACATAAGATACTATGTGCACCACTGATCTCTACTATGTTTTGCTGAATGCCGCTTCGCTGCCCACAGAGCCAGGGGTAGATGAAGCCAGCATAAATGCAGTGTCGTGCAGCGGCTTGTCCCAAAAGTAGGGCATACGCTGCACTTACTAGTGTGTGCCGTTGCACAATATTTCTGCCATAAAAATTTTTCTTCGTGGTTTTCCACATCTAGACGACGTCTCCACATGTCTGGTGAGAGCTGTTACGATGTTCTGAACCCGTACGTGATACGTTTTTCTTACAGAAAGCATTTTCTGATTGACAAGTGTTTTCAGCACGTGCCACTCATGTTAGCGATGCTGTCAGTGCTGTGATGGAAAATTCTGGACGTCTTCTCGAAATACTTCTCTGGACTGCTTCGGTAGCTTGCGGCACAAAGGGCAAGCATTATAGCAGAAGAAATGCCGCACTCCTGTGCAGGTGAAATGCCACAGCAAAGTCGTGAAGTACCAACTTCTGGGACAATGGCTTCAGTCGAAGGTGCTCAATGCGCTATCCAGCCCCCCATAGTAGAGCTCAGTGGTGTTCAACTTTTTATACTAGCTTTGCTATCTAGTCAGAACATTGGAAACAGCTCCCACCTTACTTTTCTCAACATGAAAACCGAAAGTCGCATCACTGTATTGATTCTATGGCTTTAGTTTTCTAAGCGAACTGCCTGCATATTCTAGCATGTTGTTAAAAAATATAGTTGGCACATTTTTACTGTTACAAGACAGGTTAGTTGGCTGACAGAAATGTGAAACATGTTACCAGCGCTCTGATAGGATGCAAAAAGCAGAATTGAAATTTACTTGGCACAGGGGCTACAGCTCTATTGTTCCTCTATTGTTGTTTCAAGTAAAAGTTAAGTGTTTATGCTGTATTTCTACTTATTCTGAACCATCAAACTGCACAATCAATGTTCCAAGTTTATACATTCTTGGCGTTTGATTGCCCATGTGATTTATTTCCTATGAACACAGGCAGTAATCCCTCTATAATAAGCAAAATGAGTTAGAAAAGGAAAAGCCGTGATAATAGTCCACAATTGCCGAGGGCAGAAGTAATGGCTGACAGCACTTAATTGAAGCAAACATAAATATTCAATTTTCTCACAGCTTGTTCAGCAAGTAATAAAGAGGTATGCTGTGCACCTTTGCATGACCAATGCAATCTGGTTTGAGACTGTGCACTGAGTCTGCTTAGTTGTGTTCGGCAATTTGACTTTGGTATTTTGCTATACATAATTCCTTGGGTATTCGTAGCTTACTTTGCGATAAAATGGAACTTGGAGCAGTGGTCATCTATACATAAATATTTGCACATAAATAATGCAACCACAATTACAGCATGATGAGAGGGGGCAATATGAGACTCTCAGAAAACAAAAAAAATATTACGATTATAATGTGACGTGATGCCACAAGAAAACAAAGCAATGCATAGAAGCAGATGGCGCTTCCATGCCACCAAGATTATTTACTAAATAGGCAGCGCTTCAGAAGTGCCCGCGACACAATTGAACAAGGCAAAGCTGCGTTTGCTCCACACGCAGTAGCGATCACAGCATTGTTGCCAAGTGGTTTAGATCACCGCAGTTTAAGTTTCCAGAAAATGTACAGAAGAACAATCTGCTTTATAGTCTTAAAGAATATAACATGAAGTACATTACAAGGCCAGAAACATTCCTAGAAAAGTTGCCCTATATTTCCTTAAATCGGCAAGCGGCATGGCTTGTTTTACATAAAATAAATTTTCATGATACCGCAGTGTGCAGGGTTTTATAGACAAAGTGAAAAACATTCAGCCCATATACCACACTATGACGGTATGCAATAATTGTAATCTCATAATCTAAAAGGTGTAGCTGATTTTACAAAAGTTGACATTCTTCAATCTGAGCCCTGTAAATTTTAACATGCAGGGGCACCCCTTTGCTAAGCAATAGGGATGTAATGTGTATGCATACAAGCATTACCCCATGCATTTGTACCACATCGCCCAAAAGAAATCAATTTTCCCGTCCAAGTCTGCCTTATGCAAGACTGGAATTAAAGCATAAGTTTATACAGTCATACAAACAATAACACTTCATTTTCACATATGAAATTCATATAAATAGATCTCTCTTGATGCCAGCCTCCTGGAATCCTGAACCTTGCTGCATGCTTTAGAGAAATTATAGTAGTAGCACTTTACTCAAAAGTTATTTAGGGCTACATGGCTGCAGTGTTGCAGAACGCACCTACAAATGCCACATTTCATGCGTAACAACTTGGTTGATTTGCTTGAACAACCTATCAAGAGCAAATTAAAATTCCTTCCTGTTTAGCATTTTTGCCTGCTAGACCACAATCGAATGTCATCAGTATATTAACTTGGAGAAACAAATCTGGCTTATACGGGGTGTCCCAACACACAAAGGTTTGAAAATATGCAAATGCTACGTATCTGGGCATAACCAAGGTAAAGTTTGCCATCACCTGGAGATACTCACTTTTTTGCATTCTGCCTAATTGCATAATTAAGTGTAAATTATTTAATCAACTTCTCAAATATTATAATCACATGAAATACGTGCTACATGAAAGTTTTTCTGAGCGTGAAAGAAAGCCACGAATACACGCAAAGAGCCTCGAGCGGCCATTCATGCGGCAATTTTATGTGTATTCGCGAGCTTCTTTCCCGCTCGGAAGAACACTTTTATGTAGCACTTTTTGCACAACAGGATGCTGCATCGGGAGTTCATGGTGTTCTACAATTTCCTCATTTACACTTTTCATCTCATTAGAGTAATTGATAGGTTGAATAATTAAGACTAATGATCTAATTAGGCAGAATGCAAAGAATATTCTCAGTATCTCCAAGCAATGGCAAACGTAATAATAACTTGGTTTTGTCCAGCTACGTGGCATCTTTATTTTAAAAAATATTCATGCATCATAGTTGGGACACTCTGTATATTAACAGCTTCACATATTGCTACAGCTGTGTGTTGTAACATTCAAAGGGTGCTTGTCCACCAGCACTCCAATGTCACTAACAGTGATCACCTACACAGCTATGTGGATTGCCATGATGCAGGTTGGTAGTAAAATGCTGAGAGAAACAAATCCACTTACTTTGAAGGCAACAATATTGCGGTAACTTGAGAGACATGGCCTCATGGCAGGCAGCAGATCTCTTCTCAGCTCCAGCAGGACACCAGCAACTAGTCTTTCAGTAAAAGAAAATATTGAATCAGTAATGTTATGTTACCTTGCTCTTGCTAAGCATCAGCACAATCATCTGACTTTCACGCATATCTACTTTCTGCTTAAGCAGTTCAACTGAAGGATTTATAAAATACAGTCTATATTGATTGCATTTGCTTCTCTGGCATGTACAATTTTTTTGCAACTGATACATTTACAGCTAGCTACACGACACGAACGCTTGGATTGCCCAGACATCATTAGAAGCAAAACGTCTTGCTGCACCACAAGCAGTTGCACCAAGGAAAGACACAGCAGAGCTAACAATTGTTTTTTTTGGTAACTATAATGAAAATGCATGCAAACAAGGAGGCAACTATCGCACGTATAGTGACAGTACAAGCGTGAATAGGAATTATGTGCGCAACTGAATGCACTCTTATTCTAAGTTTTTAACGCGCATGAGCAATAGGTTATACGCGCCACACAAAAAATTTCGATCGCGCTACCATGGAGATCGATGTGAAATTATGGGATCCTTTTTCCCATTCATGCGCCATTTTTGCCCTATGACGCTGTTCACTGGCCTTTTGAAAAACAAATAGTTCTGTTCGCGACGCCAGCTTACCACACATCATCTAAACAGCTACACTCTGCAAACCGAAATAGAATTACAAAGGGCTTACCTCATACGTACGCGTACGCGCAGCGTGCGTACACTGGGGCCGTATTCTGAAACGTTCGCCTAGGCGAAATTTCTTTTTTCGCTTTCAGGCGTGCGCCGATTGGCTGTTTTAGCAAAATTGGATGAGCTGATTGGGTGGTTGAGCCCGACGTCATTCAATTTGCTCAACCAGCCAATCAGCGCGCATGCTGATTTCGCCTAGGCGAAATTTCGTCTAGGCGAACGTTTCAGAATACGGCCCCTGTTGAACATCCGTTGAGGGCAGGCTATCCCGTATCCAAGCGCATACGTGCACCCGTACAGAGGACTTCGATGCCGCAGCGTGCACAGTTTTGTAGACGAAGGGACACATTCCGTTCAAACATCCCCGCGATCTGACGGCACTTGACGAGCACAGAAGCGTACACCACACCGCGACAAATTCGGAACTTTGCCAGTCCTAACATGCCGAGAGTCGTACAGCCGAGAGTCAAGCAGCCTAACCATCCATCGCGTCTGTTCTTCGCTCACGATGCGTCAATCTCTGTTCCATAGGGCCTTGCTCCACGCTTGAGCGCTCTTGAGTACAAATCAAGACATATTTACGGTAAACTAACAAACTATACAACATAAAAAGATAAACCGGCTGGCTACACAATGCAGCTTCGTCAACCGCTCGTCTTGTTACATCCTCCGAGATCGGAAGCGCCGCGCGTGGTTCCACCTGGTGCTGGGAGAGCGGAGAACAAAACAAAATCGGTTTCGTTTTCCCATTTATGCAGTAGTTGTTGGAAGAGTAAAATGATTGCTTGACAAATAATTGAACTCTGGAAGAGGAGATCGCTTTCTCTGCCACAGGGCATTGTGTACATTGTATACAAAGAGATAGAGAAAGCAAGGAGAGAAAGGCAGAGAAGTCAACCAGACGAGAGTCCGGTGGGCGTTGCAATGCCGTGCTAGAGTGTAATGCGATGCGTCAATAAGCTCTAGTATAGTGTTAATTTGGACTGGCTGGTGCATGTAATGAACGGTCAAATAATGAGTTGTGCCATTACTTTTACCCACGGCTAAAGCTCATGTAATAAATGGTGTTACATGTCGGGTTAAAGAAGAAATAAAGGTTGAATCATTATGCCAACTCGGGACAGGGCGTTTTTTTTCTTTTTCTTTCTTTCTTTCCTTTTGACAGTACACACAGTGCTATATCCCTCATCTTCGATCACCTTCCCGTAGTTTGCACACGTATTGGTGCGTGTTCGATGCCGCAGCGTGCAAAGTTTTGCAGCCGAGTGAAACACATTCCGCGCAAGTATACCCGCGCTATGACGGCAGATGACGAGCACACAAACATACACCAGACAGCGACAAATTCGGAACTTTGCCCATTCAAACATGCCGAGAGTCAAGCAGCCTAACCATCCATCGTTTTTGTTCTTCACTCACAATGCGTCCATCTGTTATTGTACAGCAGAATTCCGTACAAGAAAGTGTGCGCTCGCCGGTCTTGTTTCAAGATGAAGCGCTAAATGATACATGATGATATACATTAATGGCGTAGCATTAAATATTAATTGAACAGTTCGCCTTTTTGCCGATGATTGTGTGATTTACAGAGAGATATACGGCTAGCCCTAACGACATTATAACACTGCAATCTGACCTTAATAAACTAACGGAATGGTGCTGCAAATGGCAGATGCAAATTAACACCGAAAAGACCAATCACCTGAACTTCACTTCCGTTCCAAAGTCTCAAACTAATACTTATATTTTAAACAATAGCATAGTAAACTCGGTTACATCGGCTAAATACCTCGGTGTCTACATAAATTATATACATATATATATATATATATATATATATATATATATAAGTTTTAGTGAACGAAGAGCGGTGGCCATACATGAGAACGTAAACAAACCTGCGCCGTTCAGGTGCTGGTGCATTGGCAATTACATTGGTGCGCTATGCAAAAATTGTGCGCACTCTAAATCAGTACCGAAACGCAGTATAATGACCACGATTGCGTTTACATTTAACAAGAAATGGCCGCGAAGAGAACTGGCGGCCTATAAATCCAAGTACTGCGGCTATAGATGAAATTTTAGACGGAGAGAAAGAATTAACTCAGGAGTGGAAGGGTTTTACTGAACTGTACAGTATTTGGTTTCAATTGCCCCATAGTATTTGCAAAATATCTCATCTCTGTCAACTGCCATTCATTGACACACCCCCATTACGCATATTCTGCACTGTTCAATTGTTGACAGTGTTGTCAATTTTTGCGGTAAGATGTAATCGCAAGCATTTATTCTTATTTATTTATTTAGATACCCTAAGGGCCCACAGGGGCATTACATAGGGGGGGGGGGCATAAAGCAGAACACAATTTTCACAAATGAAGGAGCATCGCAGGTGGTAAATACAGCACTTCGGGGTACAGCACGTCGTGAAACATATTCACAAGGTAAATATTCTTACAAAATTCACACTCAACGAAGCAAGAACAAAACAGCGAAAGCGAATAAGTGCTCTGGGAGAGAAAAATGTTACTAAAAGTGCTAGGATTGTAAATACGTTAGTAATGCTGAATAAAATAAGGAAGACTGTGTGTTATCGTGGCAATTCTGGAGGGTAACTGATTCTATTCTTTTATTGATAAGGTTAATGGCGAATTGTTGGACTTTTCCGTGCGGGCAAAGATAGGGTTAACTTTGTAGGCATGATCGATGCGATGTGAAGTATGAGGTGACGGTAAAATGTGTGACCGGGCAAATGATGTGTTGCTGTGATACAGTGTGTGAAGAAAGCATAATCTGGCGAATTTTCTGCGCATTGCGAGTGGCGGCATGTTGAGTGTTTGCTTCAAAGATGAAACGCTTTGAAATCGGGAGTAGGATGACATGATGAATCGCGCTGCTTTATTCTGGACGGCTTCGAGTAGATTGGTAAGGGCGATCTGGTAGGGATGCCAAATGACTGATGCATATTCCAGGGAGGGACGCACGAAGAAAATGTACGCTTGAAGCCTGGTGTCCCTGTCGGCCAGATGCAAGCGTCGCTTCAGAAAGCCAAGTTTCTTTTGCGCTTTAGTTGTGATATATTTTACATGGTCAGACCATGTTAAGCTAGAATTTATGTAGACACCGAGGTATTTAGCCGATGTAACCGAGTTTACTATGCTATTGTTTAAAATATAAGTATTAGTTTGAGACTTTGGAACGGAAGTGAAGTTCAGGTGATTGGTCTTTGCTATATATATATATATATATATATATATATATATATAGTGCTGACACCAAATAAACATCAGTACAAACACAGGCGCCATTTGCATTGCAATAAAATATTCTTAGAGGAAACTTTGTGAGTACAAGCGTTCTCGCAGACAGCGTGTATAGTTTTCCTTGCAAAAATACGGATGATCGCATAACAAAAATACGGAATTCTGTCTGTTTCGTACAGAACAGTGTAGTCACCGTATAATTACGGAAAAATGACCGTAAAGCTTAAAACGGGGAGCACTTTCCGTATTTTAACGGAAATTTTGCTGTATTTCTGAAAATGAGATATTTTCCGTATTCTTACTGCAATTTTTCCGTATTTATTACGGAAAAATGTCCGTAAAACTGAAAACGGGGAGCACTTTCCGTATTTTAACGGAAATTTTGCTGTATTTCTGAAAATGAGATATTTTCCGTATTCTTACTGCAATTTTTCCGTATAATGACGGAAATCCTCCGTATATTGACGGAAATTTTTTACAGTGTACGCCCCAAATCGGACTGCAACGAAGCGGTTGTCGCTTAAGAGGAAGCTTTAGCTCGGCGGCTCCTATCTAAATAAATGAGAATGGAGAAATCGTTTTTCTCGGCTGCCACTGCACCAAATGTGGCTAGGTGTGTTGTAGTTAAAAGAAAACTCTAAAATCTAGTGACTGTTGCCAGCCGGTTTTTGATCTAGACTGTCAATGTTTTTGTAAAAGTTGTCGAAAATATCAAATTTTCAGAAATCGTAACTATCAAGTTTTTAACTGTGTAACTTGGCGATAAAAAACGGATACCACAATTCTGCATAGTGCATCCAATAGTACATATGTAAAGTTGACAAAATTGATGTACTAAAAACCGCTCTGCAATATACTGTTCCAAGGTGAGCATGACTTCTTGAAGAGCCTTGTAAACATTGTAACAAATTTGCGTAAGCTGTACACCTAAATGTCAAATTTGTTCGCTTTAGGTGCACTAACGAACGCAGTTTACAGAACCGCGATGTATGTTTTTGATACAGGCGGCAAAATTTGTAAACTCCGGGCTTCCATTTCTTTTTTAACTTACAGTAGTTAAAATTCCAAGTTACAACTTTAGAACATAACATCAAAATGTCACTTCAACATTCACCAGAATTTAACTATCTTCTTCTTTCTGGGGTTTTACGTGCCAAACAGATGTGATTATGAGGCACGCCGTACCGGAGGGCTTCGGATTAATTTTGACCAACTGGGGTTCTTTAACGTGCACTACAACGCAAGCACAAGGCGTTTTTGCATTTCACCTCCATTGAAATGCGGCCGCCGCGGCCGAGATTCTATCCCGCAATATGGTGCTCAGCAGCACAACAAAATTAAACTTTCTCTCTAGAATGCAACAAAATACATTAATATCGGCCAATGGGTAATCTCGGAAAAGCATTTCTGCGATTTACGTGTATATGAATAGGTGGCAGCAGAGTGGAGCCCGAGCTAAAGATTCCTCTTAAAAGGCCCTTCAACCGGCCATATAGAAAATTTCGTTATATGCGGGAATATTTTACGTGGCCCCTAGAGAACGTTCTACATCAAAAAAAAATTCAAATTGGTGCAGTTATAGCGGAGATAGAAAGAGTTCAGTGCCGCGAAACCATGATTTAAGGAAGGAAAGGTGGTACTGTATGAGAAAAGGAAAGGGGGGTTGGCGCTATACTCTGCAGCCCTTGAGGGAGCACGGCTATCGTGGCCACCAACATCAAACTCTCTCCACTTCCCCCTTCTAGCCTCCGCAAGCGAAATTCCTTCCCTGCGTTCTTCCATACCGGAGCTCGAGGACCGGGTGATCGCGAATTGTTTCGCGCAGCGAACGATTTTGCGCGCTGTGCACAACACCACCTGACTATCGGTATAATTCAGTGCTACACGAACACTGAGGCAGACGCAAGCGGATCACAGACCATGATCGCGCGCTGGAACACGGTAGAAAATGACATAGTTTCGCGCTCTGCGCGCACGACTGCATGACATGGGAACAAGCAGTCGAAACGGAAGTATACACCTCTCTTGCTACGGTACGAAGTAAAACAAGGACACGCAGACATTCGGTTTGTAGCTTTTATTATTTCTCGAAACTTGAATTGTCTATTGAAGCAACACGTTAAACAAATAACTGCTGGTGCCTTGAATATTTCTATTCCCTTGAACCCTGCAAGAACCCCTACCGTTAAGGTTAGCAGTATTGTAAATGAAATAAATTATTTCTCGAAGTCACGTATCATTATGAGCGAGGTCACAGCACAAACAAATAAGGAGGCGCACTCGCGCATATACGTCAATGCTGCGGTTTGGAGCACGGCGCCCGCGGGGAGGGTAAACAGCGTTTATTTTGAGTTTCAGCTTTTTCAGCGGCGCGTAGTGACGCCATTCTTGGCACGCATTCTTAGCAGAAATTCTTAGCATTGTATGCACTGCGCTTGTCAGCTCAAAATGGCCAGATCTGGTGAGGGGCCCTTTAAGGTCGGAAACAGAGAAAACTGCCCGGAAGAATCCCCAGGATCGCGATTAACATCTTGACAGATTGACTAAGACAAGAACAACACATTGTATTGTGTCCGGGGCATGTTGGTGTCACCGGCGACACAGGTGCAGACGCTCCTGCTCGCGAGACTTTAATCCGAGCAAGGAAGGACACCCCAATCGTAAACAACAAGCAAATACTAGCGTGCGATGTCTTGAAACATCAACGTAGTTCACGCCAAGAACTCGGCGCGCCAAACCCGAAATTAACAGTGGATGAGGTTCGGCTGTACAGAAAAATCCAGAAAAACGCCACCTACCCCTGGGGCGGTGGCATGCCATATAGCATGCCTCGGTTCCACGCTTCTCCGTACAGGGTGGTGACAGGTACGATTGCACCGCCATGTTGTATCGGCACACGCAAAGGCGCGCTATGACGGACAGCTGGAATTTAGGTTCCGTGCTCGCTGACAGCGTAAAAATTTGTAATTTTCGCAGTTTGTACGATTGCGTGCATTGCAATATTTACATCCTTCCTTAACAATGGAGGCGCAACGCTTACAGTAAAGCAATGCTAGAATAAGTCTCGAGCCAAGCAGATAAATAGTCGTTTTTTCCACACCTGCGCTTACGCTATCAAATGTGTTTCAAAAATAAGGTTGACGCATAGGGTGTATACTTAAGGTTTTAGAGGTTGTCCTTCAAGGGAAAGAGAGAGAGATAGAGGAAAGGCAGGGAGGTTAACCAGAAGCGAGTTTCCGGTTTGCTATCCTACACTGGGGTTGACGTTATAAGGTTTGGAAAGAGTGCAAAGGGAGAGAGAGAGAGAGAGCGGAAAAAAACACAGGCATAGGTAACAGAAAAGGCGTTCCGATCACAGATGCTCACACAGGCCAGTCGATTTCCGGAAGCGCAGGAGCGCTAGCACGGCCTTTTGATGCAATGTTGCGTCGCGTCGATGTTGCAGAATTCTTTCTTCCGATAAAGGCTGGTCGTTCAACTGGTTCAGCCCGACGGAAAGCGATTGTCTGTGCACACTGTATTGTGGGCACTGACAAAGAACATGACGAATCGTTTCCTCGTCCCCACAATCGCCATTCCTTCAAAAAGAGTGACGCAACTTATGACCACAAGCTATATATGCGTAACGCTGTGGAAAGATGTAGGACAAAATAAAGATGAATACAGCAGCGTTACGAATAACTGAAGACATTTTGTTCATCGAGATTGATACAAATTGTGCGTGCGAAAGGTAACAAGGATAAAGAGCACGTGGCCGAAAGCAGCTTTACATTAGCAGAGGTACACTCTGCGAGTGTCACAATGCAAGCTCGAGGTCACAGTTTCGACCACGGCCACAGCTGCCTAATTTCAAAGGGGGTAAAGTGCCACCGTCAGCACGCTTAACACGAATGCTCCGGAGCGTGACTGGTCGACTTGTCCTTCGCTTCCGTCTGACCGGAGGAAGGAAGGAAGGAAGCAAGAGAAAAGCAGAAGGCAGGGAGGTTAACCAGGATAACGTCCGGTTGGCTACCCTACACCGGGGGAATGGGAAAAGGGAACAGAAAGATGACAGGGAGAGATAGGAGGGAAGGAAAGACGGGAAATGAGCGGTTAGTTCGCTGACGCGTGTGTTAGTGCACTAATAGTCACAGACGTTGACACAAGCCCGTCGTCCTCAAGAAGCACAAAAGTGCCTTCACCGCTTTATGGGCCGACGAGCGATGGGGGCGGTGTTCCAGCAGCACCTGCACGGAAAGCGTCCGATTGTCCAGTTTTTTTGCGCGTTAGCGAGTTCTTGTCTTTCTTGGGCATATCGTGGACAGTGGCACAGCAGGTGGTCAATAGTTTCGTTGGTGCCGCAGACCTCGCATGCTGCACTGTCGGTCACTCCAATTAATGTAGAGTATGCCTTTGTGAAGGCAACTCCTAACCAAAGGCGACAGAGAAGCGAAGCTTCACGTCGAGGAAGTCCGAATGGAGGTCGGAGTTGCAGTGAGGGGTTTAATTGATGCAGTCGTGTAAGTCGTAAGTTCGGCGAGTTCCACTCGGTCAGTGAGAGACTGCGTGCCAGGTGTCGAAGCTGCCTTGCGGCGTCTGTCCTCGAAAGTGGAATTGGAACGCTGAGCTCTTCTTGGTGTGATGTGCGAGCAGCGTTGTCTGCGGAAGCATTGCCACTGATTCCACAATGACCAGGTACCCATTGAAATACAACCTCGTGGCCTTTTTGTTGGACGTGATGGTGAAGTTTCACGGTTTCGTATGTCAACTGTTCATGACAGCCGCGTCGGAGAACTGACTGCATGCACTGTAATGCCGGTTTTGAGTCTGAAAACACAGCCCATTTTGTAGGTCTTTCAGAATCAATGAATTCTAGTGCATGACGCAGAGCCGTTAGTTCTGCCGCCGTTGAAGTCGTGACATGCGATGTCTTGAACCGCAGTGTTATTCCTCGCGTTGGTATAACCACCGCACCACCAGAACTGGACGACGTAGTCGATCCATCGGTATAGATGTGCACGTGGTTGCTGTACTTTTCATGCAAGAGGAGTAAGCTCAGTTGTTTTAGAGCAGGGGCCGGTACATCTGATTTCTTCTGTAGTCCTGGAATCGTTATATGTACTTGTGGACGGCTCAAACACCACGAGGAAGCACTGGTTTGGCCGCAGGTGCATACCCTGAAGTAAACAACTCACGATGTGCACTCACAGTAGCGCTAAATGTCGAGCAGGGCCTTTCAGCAGTGAGGCTCGCCAGGTGGTGGGAAGGGGTCCTAGCATAGTGTCTGAGATGCGTACGCATTATCTCAACGGTAATGTGCGTCGTGATTGGGTAATCTTGGGCAATGGCAATGGTTTCAGCCGTTGACGCACTGCGTGGTAGGCCAAGACATATCTTAAGGGCTTGAGCTTGAATGCTTTGAATCGTACGGAGGTTAGTCTTGCAGGTGTTGGATATTGCAGGCAGGCTGTACCGCAGGAATCCAACGAACAACACCATGTACAGCTGTAACATACCGTGTATGGATACTCCCCAACTTTTTCCTGCAAGGAACCTGAACAGGTGACAGATAGCAGACAGACGCTTTTTCACGTAATTCACGTGCGGAGTCCAAGACAGGTCTCTGTCAATTACGATTCCCAGGAACTTGTGACTTCTGCTGTATGGTATAAGTTGTCTGTTAATTGATATTCCGTAAGCAGACATTGGCTTCCTCGTGAATGCCACTATTGCGCACTTTCCACATGAAATTTCAAGTCCTTGTTGACGAAGGTAGCAAGATGTCATTGTGGCTGCCTTCTGAAGCCGAGCGCGAAGCTGAAGTCGTGTTACACCTGATGCCCAAATGCAGATGTCGTCCGCATAGATGGAAAGTCGTACGGTACTTGGCAGGTTGTCAACTAATCCAATGAGGGTTAGATTGAAAAGCGTCGGGCTAAGCACTCCGCCTTGAGGCACTCCTCTGCTACCGTAATGCTCGGATGTCGGGCCATTCTCAGTGTGCACGTAGAATGATCTTCTCTGTAAGTAGCTGCACACCCACATATATATCTTACCACCAAGTCCTACTGCTTCTAACGCGCCGAGGATGGCTTCATGGGTGACATTATCGTAAGCCCCTTTAACGTCAAGAAACAGAGCAGCAGATAGTCGTTTACAGGCCTTCTTGTGTTGCGCAAATGTTACCAAGTCAACAACGTTGTCTGTTGACGAACGGCCACTCCTGAATCCGGTCATATCGTCTGGGTAGATTTCATAGTACTCGAAGTACCATTCCAGACGTGTTAAAATCATTCTTTCCATTGTTTTTCCAACGCAACTTGCAAGTGCGATAGGACGGTATGAGGAAATGTCCAAAGGCGACTTGCCAGCTTTGAGAAGTGGAATGAGGCGACTTGACTTCCATTCCTGCGGAACCGTACCCGTCTGCCAGGAGTCGTTGTATAGGAGCAAGAGTGCCTTCCGAGCTTGGTCTCCTAGGTTACACAGGGCACGGTACGTAATGCCATCAGGTCCTGGCGCTGAAGAACGCCTGCACAAAGCCAGCGCAGCTTCTAGTTCTTCCATAGAAAACGGGCACTCCATGCGAGGATCGCGTGAGAACAGTGGGTGGTCGAGCGTCCCCGTTCCCGTTCCATCAGAATTTGCCTCGCCAGCAATCTTTCTGCAGAAAGATTCAGCGACGTCAATCTCCCTACATTGTAGATGTAGTGCCAGAGATTTAAACGGGTGGCGCTGACCAAAGGTTGTGCGAAGGCCACGAACAGTCCTCCATATAAGCGATAAAGGTTTTCGCGGATCCAGCGACTCGCAAAAGGATACCCATTGTCGGGAAGCCAGCTTGTTCATATGACGCTGTATTTTCTTTTGTGTTCGTCTAGCCAAACTCAAGTCATGAGTGGACTTCGTGCGTCTATATCTTCGTTCCGCACGACGGCGAATTGCTCGAAGTTTCTCGAGTTCGATGTCGAAATTGGTGCGGGCAGAACTCTTCAAAGGTGAATGCGTGGTTGTTTGTATGGCAACCTTTATCGCGCCCTCTAGGTTGCAGGAGGTACCGTCACGACAGCAGTCTTCCATGATTATTTTGTATTTAGGCCAATCGGTGAACTGGACGGCTCTGGGGGACTTGGAGCTAGTCAGACCGTCAATCTTCAAATAAGTTGGGATGAGGTCACTACCTCGCGTTTCTAAATCCGAAAACCAGTGCACTCTTCTCGAAAACGAACGTGAAACGAAGGTAAGGTCCAAGCAGCTACTATACACTGATCCACGCAGATAAGGGGGGCTTCCATCATTTGACAGGCAAAGTTCGCGTTCAGAGGCAAAGGACACCAATGTTCTGCCTCTAGAGTTCACTTTGGAGCTTCCCCATAGGTAATGGTGGGCATTAAAGTCTCCAGTGATCACCCACGGTTGTGGAGTCGATGTCAAAATTGCCTGTAAGCGCTCACAATCCAGGCGACTTGTTGGAGATAAGTAGGCACCAAGAATTGTAAACGTGAGCTTTTTCTTCTTCACTGTCAAGCAAACATATTGATTCACTTCGTCAGGAGGCACTGGGTGATGCACATAAGTCAAGTCACGGCGTATAAACACAACAATCTTGCTGCACTCTCCGTGGGTAGAGGACATAAAGCACTCATACCCGGACAGTCTGATGAGGGCTGACAAGTTTGGCTCGCATATCACAATGATGGGGAATTGGTGCGTAAAGACAAACTGTCTAAAGTCGGCCATGCGTGACTTAAGCCCTCTTGCGTTCCACTGAAAGACAGATGCATTCTTGACCTCCTCTTGAAACGACGCCATCTCTCGGGCTGTGGTTTTAGCCTAGAGCCGCAAGTACCGGACTCAAGGTGTCCAGCACCTGCAGTGCGCTCTGCGCCGATGGCGTTTTCATGCTGCTCAGTAGAATGCGCATGGCGTCCATAAGTGACTTCAACATCGCTATGACTTGGCGATCCTCAGTTGTCGTATCAGCGGTTTGTGAGGTCATCGAGGGCGGCGCGATTTGATGTGACTTCGAGGCAGGTTGTGCTCGTGGAAGTGTAGGCCACTCTTCAGGAGGAGCGAGTGTTGCCCCTTTCTTCGTTGTCGCAGTGTCCGTCTTTGTGGAAGTCGGCGTTGGTATGGTAGCCGCTTTGCCGGAGGATGGTGTATCTCTATCAGTAGATGCAACTGTTCGTGATGCTCTTCGGTGGCGATGTCGTCGTCGCCGCCTGAGAGTAGCGGCAGCCGGAGACCGGAGGGGAGAGCAAGGTAAATATACCTGGTAGTGAAGCTTCCATAGAAGCCCATACGCTCAAAACATGGCGGTTCATTGATCGTTTATGGGGCTTAGCGCCATCTGTGTGAGGAGGGAACACTCCCAGCGGAAGAAAAAATAATTTGACGTCATATCTGTTAAAAACAGAAATGACGTCATCGTGTGATCAAAGGTGCGAAATTTGTTTTCCGGGGCCTTCCATTGGACCTGGATTTTCAAATGTCCCGTCATTCGACTTTATGGGCGTTTCGAGCATTCAGCGTGTAAAGCTATGCAGGAAAAGTTTAGCCGTACGGGTGTCGAAATCGCAGCGCTGCACAGAACATACTTTCTTTGGAGACCTCTTCTTTCTGAGGTTTTACGTGCCAAAACCAGTTATGATTATGACGTATGCCATAGTGAAGGGCTCCGGAATAATTTTGACCACCTGGGGTTCTTTAACGTGCACTACAACGCAAGCACACGGGCGTTTTTGCATTTCGCCTTCATCGAAATGCGGCCGCCGCGGCCGGGATGCGATCCCGCGATCTCGTGCTCAGCAGAGCAACGCCTTAGCTGACTGAGCCACCGTGACGGGTTTTCTTTGGAGGCCCACAAACGCTTTGGGCGTAGAGTGCTCGTCCTTTCATCGGACGCCAAGCCCGTCGGCCAGCCCTGTCCCACGAAAAGAACTAAAGTGAACAATTATCTGGCGGTCGCAACTCACAACTTTTGGCTGAACAGGTTAAGAAACAATGAAACTACCCGCGTCATCAAATTCAGGCAAACGTCGACAAGCAAAGCAACATAACGGGTGAGGGGGGCGTATTGTACCAGGTGAACTTTACGAGCGCGCCTTTCTGCCCACTTCAAGAGCTGCATTGCATTGCAAGTGATAGCGGCGTCAATAGCCGGGTTGGCGCTCTAATGGTGGGCGCTGAAAAAATTTATTTCTTAATAATGATCAAGTAAAATAGAGTCGTCCTTTTCCGACCATTCGTACATAAAATTGTTTAAGAATTTTATTTTCATTGAATGAATCTAACTGTGTCTCGCTTCAATTAAAAAACGCTTGTTTACTTTCCCAATGTTTGTTCCCTCCAAACATAGTCGCGCTTGAATCGCTGCTTTCATAGCCACCCTTGCTGATGTCGGTGACAATTCGCTCTGAACCGCTTTTCGCCTGAAGCTTCGCGACCTATTTGAATCGACCTTGGGGAGAGTGCGCTCCCTTGTCTGGTGCGTTTCGCCACGTTTCGCTGGGTGCGACAGTTTTCACAACAAATTCGTGCAGGGGTGAGGCCTCACCTTGATGATGTATCACCATTTTTTTTTCTCCCCTCTGTTTGGCCGCGTTCCAACGCCGCCGGCGTTGGAACGGAGAACACGCTGGGCTGTTGGTGACTAGGCACAACTGTGGCTGCTGTTAAGGGCTCGATGCTATTCCTAAATAAACGCATCACTGTTTCGATGATTCAAATATAATCTCACTATCAGGGGGAGAGCAGTCTACCTGACTGGAGCAGTATTTTTTTATTTGGGATGTTGCTACGCTGCGCTCCGCAACACCCCAACGGCCGCCGCTTCGCGTCGGCGCCCTGCACCGCGCCACCGGGGCACAACCGACCGCGCCGCCAAACAGATGAAGAAAAAAAAAGAAAATGGCGATACGTCATCAAGGCGAGGCCCCGCCCCTGCGCGGATTTGTTGTGAAAGCAGTCGCAACACGTTTCGCCTCGTGGCTGCGGTCTCTCACGCGCCCCGAAAACACGTTGTGGTTTGCTTATCACGGCAAAGCGAGCTGTCACACGCCATTTCAATTGGCCGAGATAGAAAACCGCAACGTGCTTTCGGGGCGCACGTGAGACCTCAGCCACGAGCGAAACATGGCGAAACGCACCTGACAAGTGCCCGCATTCTCCCCACCGGTCCGGTCAGATGGAAGCGAAGGACATGTCGACCTGTCAAATCAATAAGCGCTCCAGCTATCGTCAGCTGCCACAAACATACCGAGATAGCAGTGCACAACACTTCCCGGTGCTGGCGTCTGTCCAAGCCGGTCTAGTTCACGCTCCGGAGCGTTCGTGTGAAGCGTGCTGACGGCGGTACTTAGATTTCTGTGCATGGTAAAGACCCCCCAGGTGGTAAAAATTATTTCGAAGTCCCTCACTATGCCTAATAATCGGATCATTGTCTTTCCAGATAAAAAACACAGAATTTATTATTTGCGATAAGTCAAACGAAAAAGCAAGGCGCAATGTAAGACCCTTAAATACTGATAAATGAAGACCATCATTGCAGCCATCGAACCTAAAATATTAGACCGTGCGTTCGGCTTGTGAAAATTTATTGCTTGTTGTATATTATAGTAATTCCGAACTGTATAAGCATAGTGCATAATCGTTCAGGTGAAAAACATATTTGCCTTACGTTCTGTTATGCAACGACCTATAGATGAGCACAGCAATGTGAAAAAGAAGCACAATGACACATCTCACCAGAAGAAAGTGAATATTTATAGCCAAAATGCATAGCTGCCACTTAGTAAAAGCAGAGGAAGGCAGCCTGGAAACCGAGATGTAGTTCAAGCCACCTCGCCAACATGTTCATCTGTCTGAAGCCATAGAAGAACTCGAGAACATTGACAGAACAAAGCTCAAGGTATATGCTTCCTACACACATGAAAACAGGTCACTCTAAGTTTACATCTGCGGCGGTTTTACGTCCATATTCCATCCCCCTACTTACATATAGCTGGAAAAATCAGTGCAAGTGAGCTGCAACAAGACAAAACGCTCCAAGAGCATTTTCGTAACGTTAGGATGCTCGGTGCACAAGATTGTTTGAAATGACACATTCGGTTTCAGCAGGCTTCTCATCGTCTTGATTAAATAACTTCGAATACAAACGCCTCGTGCATGACCAAATTTCCAGGGGATCGTTTCATAGGAAGATACAAATTTAAGCATCATGGCTTAGAAGTACAAAGTTGTTGTCGATTGTTTCCTGCGTTTTGGGTCAGGGGATATCTAAGACATGGGTGATGTTTTTCATTGAGCTGGTGCAGAAAGCTGAGTATTTTTATCGATAAATAAAGGGACCACGTACCTTTCATCTCACGTAGCGAGCGCGAGAAGTCAACTTAGCTAACATGTGCGCATTACCGTGGAAATTACAAACACCAAGCAGTACGACCACGCTGCACTGACTAATGCACGCACATGTGCAGCCGCTTCAACAGCTCCGAGACAATATGGCGGAGGTGCAGCGCCGTCCTGGTCAAAGGGCGTCCTCACCCTGAACGGTGGGACGCGGCGCTGATATCGACGCACCCTAATGCCATCTGGCCAACCAGATATGCCAACCAATGCCGTTGGTGTGGGGGGAGGCCTTTTTTGCCCCATGTGACATGCATGTCCAAATCGCGGCCAGAAAACTGAAATTCACACCAGTTAGCACAAAATTCTTTTCTGTAGCCTTCGGCAGCCATCCTCGCCCGAACTCACCTGGAGACTCAATTGAACCTCCTCGACCGCACCCGGTGCATGGCGGTGGCCACTGGAGTCCTGGACTGAGCACCCACCCTCCGGCCCCCATAATCTTATTTTTCCTCAATAAAGTTCTATGTCTCTCTCTGCCCCAACAGAACCTTTAGCCGCGCGCCAGTTATATGAGAGGCTGGAAGCACAAACCTATCATCTCTGCTTAATATGTCTTGAAAGCACGTCAGTGTGCCGACGCTCAATTTTCCCATAGAACGGTTCATCAGCGTATGCTGATTAACCACTTCATCATGCATGACATACATAAACATAGTGTACGCACGCTTTCTACGATAATCTAATGAACAACGATTCTACAAAACAAAAATATGCAGGACTGGACCAACAAGTCTGTTAATAACCCCCGGCTTGCCGCAGCTCACACCGGTGTTGAAGTAAGCTGCTGTCCTCTTCCTTTCGCCATTTATAAATGAATTAAAGCTCTGGATCCTGTAAAATGGTTCACACTCCGCGCTACGTATTGCTGAGAATTGGGAAGAAACAACGAGAACATGACAATTGGAAGCATTGTGCGTTTTTGCTGCAGAGCGAAGGTGGCGGCTCCACGCGGATGTTGTGAAACAGAGTAACCAGTCACCTGCCTGCAAGAC